>NC_073697.1:68260526-68568858 GCF_023634085.1 Falco cherrug
GTGCCTGATTTGTTCATAAAGAGTCTTCCAAGATAGCCTAACAAAAAAGAATTAAGGATTGACACAACCTGAGGGAAAAAACAGTAAAATAGTCTTTTAACATTTTTTCTGTATGGCTTTTCTCTGCAGCATCTGGGAAAGGTTAGCTTGGGGTGGATTTTAGTATTCTGGAGATTGTCTCGCACAGTACTTACTGCTCACTCAGTCTGAGCAGTGGATGACAGCAGGATATGTTGAAGTGTAAACTGCTGAAAGGGCTTCCCAAAGCTTAGCAAATACGTGATATCACGAGGAAAAAAAGGTGACATGTCTGTGGGGTGTCTTCTACTGAAGATTTTGTAGATATCTGCTCATCCAAGATCTCCATATTTAATGGCTTGAGGGACAGGTTGGCTGGGGACTTGAGCAATGGTATGTAGTGGGGTAAGTGCCTCTTATTTCTGGGTTGCTTCCTACTGATGTGTATACGCAAGTAGTCATTGCACGCCCTCAGCTTCTCCTGAAAGATCACGAGCAGGGAGAATGCGTGGCCTGAACGCTGCCCTCCTGACAGAAGGTGTTATCCTGCTGCGTGGAGCTGACAGGGAAGGAATTTATAGGAAGACAGAGGCTAGTGTGAGCTAGTAGTAAGTTATTCCCTAAGAAAGGGAGTGATCATAACTCTTTCCTATTCTATATCACTCTCTTCTGGTCTGGTAGTAACACGACACAAGCAGAAGCCTGAAAACAGTGCATGTGCTGGCTTCCTCTGTGCTGCAGCAGTGTTCTTCAAAGCCCACAGGAGCCATCACACTCTGCATGTTATTTATCTCTATTGAAACAAGTTCAAGTGCCAAGACAAACGGGCTGTGGCAGAAGTTGACGTTGAAGTCCTAAAGCATAGGGATGGACTTGATTTATTCCAAAGGCTGTTATCATCCCTCCTTGCTTGATCGTGTTGCTGAGTTCTTTATCTCTCTTTTATTTCCTGCTTTGTGTAGAGCAGGAAGGACAACAGCTAGGGCCTGAACTCTGATCCCTCCTATAGACTGGTGTTTTGCTAGAACTGGACTTGACTTATGGACTTATGGTCCCAGATGACTTTTTTTTTTTTTTCCTGAGGCATGTAATTTCATTTCTATGCTCGGCTTAGTAGCCTAGTGACCACATATCCCTATTACATGTGTGTTTGTCTTGTGAAGTGTAGGGCTTCACAGGAAAAGATTGCTGGGGCACAACATTATTATGCTGTTAATAATCATACTTTGTGTTGAGCTGTAATCACTTAGTTACTAATAATAGCAGTTGGATAGGGATAATGAAGCCAAAACTTTCTAACTCTTTGGGAAAATTCCTGCTGGTTCTAAAGAATGCTTGTTTTAAATGAAGACACATATCTCCTCAAACTGTCATCTGTCTTTCAGATGCCCAAGCATTCTCTCTCTTTGACTGCCTTCAGTGTTCTCTAGACTGTGTTACTGGACGTGGCCAAGAGGGTTACTCACATCTCTGTATTGCGCTGTGTTCAGACACACTAATCTTTTTGTTAGGCTGTGATTGGTCACCTCAGTCTAAACCCTGTGAAGCTGAGTAAAGTGTCTTGAGGAGGACTTTTTGTGACAGATAGTCAATAGTTTAAAGTCTGGGAGAAATCTATAGTGATCTGTGGGGGTCCTTTTCACGGCAAATGGACAGATGATATTCTCCACTTGAGGTTACACAAAGCATACAATAGCACCAGGACTTGCATCCACGTCAAATGAGATTGCATGGCTGCTTCATGATGGCAGCATACACCTTTCATAGACACAGCAAGGGGACATTTACTTGTTGCTACTTTCCTTTCATTTGCTTTGTGAGAATAAGACTGCTCTTTTATGAAGTGAAATAGCATTCATAGTAAAACAATAGCTTCATAAATGATGCCATTATATACATATGTACCTTCTATAGAACTGGCCCCCATTTTCTTTCTGAAATGCAATCACAAGGAAGGCTAGAACCAGTAGTTCTGAATTCCGTTGATTGTTTTGGTAAAATACAATTAGTTTTTTTAATTGTGCTGTGAAATGATTGAACTGAATAAAAAGACAATTTTTTTTCCATAAAGAAAGTTAATTACATGCTCTTTGATTAGCAAAGAAAGTACATAACGTTAATTTTGCTGAGCATGCTGCAAAATAACTACTAATGTATTGACCAGCGGCAGGCGGCTTATGTTCATTTGCATTCTTTAAATAGGCTGCATTTTACCATTCAATTAATTTTCTTGTTCAGTTATGTACTAAATACCATCTTCTGACGTTGGCCTTTTTAGAGTCAAAAAATGCCTCTTGGTTTAATTATGAGGACAAAGGACCGATTTCTTATTCTGCTGTCAGCTAAGAACAGTTATAAAATAATGAGATGGAAGTTGGGAGTCTTTTTATCCCTACATGACATACTTAAACTTAGTATGGTTTGGGTTTTCTTTTCCTTTTCCTGAGTGGAACATCTCTTATTGTGGTCCATGACAATATCTTTTAGTGATAATGTGTTAATATCACTTTTATTTTTCTGTTCGCTGTCTGCATCAGGAGTAAAAGTAAATACAAATCTTGCTGGTTGACTTGGTTGTCAACAGCTGAATACACTTAATGAAAACAGTGGTTTAAAACTTTTGCCCCAAAAGGTGAACTGTAGGATCAAAGTGTATTTAGTAGTGTCGTTAGCAATAAGTTGTCTTTCTAACCTGTTCTCACATGTAGTGTATTTTTCAGTAATAACTATTCCAAAGCCTGGAATTTAAGCTAGTGTATATGGCTATATATTAGTGAATAATTTTTTTTGCTTCAAGACAATAACAGTGAACAGACTATCAGCAGAACTTCTGTTAAAAACCCCAAAAAACTAGCAAAAATCTTCTATCCTTGGAAGCTGTAGCATTCTTTTAAAAAACTTGAACTTGAAAAATCTTACAGCCTTATTTCCCAAAAAAGTAATGGAAAACTGCAGAAAACTTTTCTTTGAAAAATACCTCTTTGGATTCTTTCTGAAGTAAAACTTTAAAAAAAAGTGCAAACAAACAAACCAAAATCAAGAGAGACCCCATTTTTACAAGACAGTTTTTCATTAAAAGTTTGATAAATGACTGAGCAAAACAGACTAGCTATAGGCAAAGAAGTATCCTTCAGTGCTGTACAGCATTGCTGGACGCATGTGGTGTTACAGGATATCAAGGGAGAGGAGGAATAGAATGTTCAGAGTTTTGTTAGTGTTTTCTTTTAGCCTTTTTGCAGAAGTCATTGCCTGTTTAATCCAAGCATAGTCCCTTAAAGTGAGAGGAAGAACAGCTCCTTGGAGCTAACTTTGAAATTTCATGTTATTTCCATTAATATGGACTCAAAAGTGATTTTTTTCCTTTGGAGACTCATTCTCGTGTTACCTGATTTGGTAGAAATATTTTCACTTGACTTGAATGAGAACTAGGTAAAGTTGCACTACTTCATATGATGAACTACCTCACAGGATTCTTGTGATACACCATAGCTATTAAAAAACATTGGCCTTTATTCACAGGATATACCTAGCTGATGAATCCAGCTTTCAGGTTTTACATATTTAATGGTTGTTGGTGGAGGGCTACTCATACTGAAATACTTTATTTTCAACGGTTACAAATCTGTTTTGCACAGTATACAAGATCTAGGTTGTTACTGGGCTGGATTTCCAGTGCTTTGCGCTTATTCTAAACCCCTTATACTACTACATTAAACAGCTTAAAATAGCTCAGTGTGTTCTTCCTGATGGATCTGTGGTACTTTATCCCTACTACGCTTTTTAGACTGACCTCGAATTTGAATTAGAAACTGTATTTGTTTAAGTCAATTATAGTTAAGATATATGGAGAAAAGGTGACTTTGAAAAAGTGAATTTATGTTTTCCATACATGTGTTTTGTTTGCAAATGAGGGTGTGTTTTTCTTTCTATTTGGCAGCGTTGCAACCCATGCTAAGTGAAAAACAAAGCTGCATTCAGTGTAAAGCTCCCTTCTCCCTGCCTCCCACCAGGAATCACTGTCAATAATAAACCTTTTGAGGTAGTGCTTCTAATGAATCAGGAGGCAGAACAGGCCATTTGCACTTCTGTTGTTTATTTGGTTTCTAGGGAGATTCTTCTTTGCATGTAGAGATGGCTGTTGAGATGTAAGGATATATAGGCCGGAAAGAAAGCCTTGGTTAATAAGGTGAGACATTTCTAAGTTACTTTCTTCTTGCCCATTAAAATAATGATTGGAATGCATTTTCTAGAAACAAGGTGCCAGTTCCCCAAACAGATGTATATTGCTGTTGGCTGGATGTGTTAATAGGATAGGTATTACATATATATGAGGTGTTAGGTCCTTAGCTACTTATTTGCATGTGCAGCTATACAGACGTATTAGGGCACTCCTGTCCATGCATATGCTTATAGCTCTTCTGGTTGGTTTTTTTTTTTTTTCTGAATTTTTGCCTTTAAGAATTTAGATTAGCACTTTACATCTCCATTTGTTACATCCAAATGTACAGATTTCCCCTGCCTTCCATTAGCCTTGAAGCATTGCAGGGGGGGAAAGCCTTATTCATGTAACAAGTGTAGCTTGGATCGAATCTCATCTATTGTTGGTGTCAATCAAAGTTGGCTTTCTCTGCTTAAGTAAATCAAAATTTACCAGGTTGGGTTTGCCCGATCCTTTATTGTCCCACTAGATTGGTCAACAACTTCCTAACACCTAGGTTTGTAACTTCATGTTTTATCAGAGTTTCTGATGTACTTTTTCTGGAGATCTGATGGGTTCTCATAGGCAAATGATGACAAGTTGTCTTGGTTTTGGCTGGGAGAGAGTTAATTTTCTTCCTAGTGGCTGGTACAGTGCTGTGTTTTGGATTTAGTATGAAAATAATGTTGATAACACACCGATGTTTTAGTTGCTATGTAGTGCTTACGCAAGTTGAGGACTCTTCAGTTGCCCATGCTCAGTCAGTGAGGAGGTGCACAAGAAGCCGGGAGGGAGCAGAGCCAGGACAGCTGACCCAAACTGGCCAAAGGGATATTCCATACCACAGAATGTCACGCTTAGTGTACATACTGAGGGGACCTGGCGGGTGCTGCCAGTCACTGCTCAGGGACTGTCTGGGCATCGGTCAGTGGGTGGTGAGCAGTTGTGTGTGCACCACTTGTTTTTCCCCTTGGGTTTTTTTATTCCTCTCTCTCCCTCTCTCTTCATTACAAGTGTTATTCTTGTTGTTGCTATTATTTTTTACTCTTGTTTCAATTATTAAACTGCTCTTATCTCGATCCATGGGTTTTACCTTTTTCTGATTATCCTCCCTATCCCACCATGGGGGAGTGGGGTGGGAGGGAATGAGCGAGCAGCTGCATGGTACTTAATGGCTGGATGGGGTTAAACCATGACACGAGTAAACAACTTTTTATTTTATGGTAATATTGTAGATATTTACAGTTACTTAAAAGTTAGTAAAAGAAGTTATTTAGGATAAAATTTGTTCTCTTTAAGTTAATAGGACTTTTAAAACTGCATCTTTTCCACATGTTGCTTATTTTCATGAATTATTGTTTGCCCATAGAACAGTACCAAAAATAGAAGAGCACACCCTGTTCTTACAGCAAACTCTTTTTTTTTTCTTTTTCCCTCCCCTCTATGTACCATATTATTACCAGAATAATTTATGCCATGATATGCTGCTTTAACTCATCTGCGCATTCTTTTTAGCTGTCTAGCGGTGCTTTCATTGTTGCTTTAACAGGTAAGCTAGTGAGAAGCATTTTAATTGCACACCTAACAATCGAAACTGAAAGGCATTTTGTTGTTCAGTCTTGCTTCCACTGCTGCTTTCTGTATGTTTCAGTTTCTGGAACAACCTGGGAGGATCTGCAAATCTATTTGAGGACAGAACTAGAATTCAGGTGTCTCAAAATTGAAAGGTTTACATGAATCCTGAAGTGGACAAATAATCTGAAAAAAAAAAAAAAAAAGTGTGCAGTTGAGTAAGGCTGAGTACAAAATACTTGGGATGTAAGTAAGATTGCTGTACAGACATTGATAAAGCAGCTATTCTGAAGAACTTTCTGGGGTTTATAGTCAATTACAAGCTGAGCGTAAGTGTTATACTCTTATGACAAATGACAAATAGCGTGGGTATATCGAAACAGGTTATCTGTATGAAATAGCTCCTGCACTCTGAATTGGTAAGGTGTCACTTGCAGAATTTTGTCCAGTTCTGGGAAGCATTTAAACACAAACATGGCTCAGATGAGGAGATTCCAGAGCACAGCTGCAACAGCCATCAGAAGAAAGCCTGTAGGTACAAGGGAGTTTGAGAACTGGAGTGGTTTAGATTAGAAAGAACAGAGGGGAGGAGTGAGTTTTCAAGACCTAAAAGTCAAGTTGGGGGGTGTGTTGGGGGGGTGGAGAAAGAAGGTAGAGCAAGCTGTGTGTTTGTTTCTCATCTTCTCTACAGAAGACAATGCAAGCAGTGGAACCTGTTCTATTTGATGGTTATAGCATCTCCATTACAAGATGTTTTTTAAGAAGAGACCTGTAAATACGTAAGGAGTGATATTGATAACTTTTGCCCTTACTTTATGGAAGGTGTCTAGATGATCTCTGGAAATTCTAGTGTTGCTTCTCAGTTGCTCAAATGTTAAACATCCTGCAAGTTAAATATTGATTCATTGCTTGTGGCAGGTATCATTGCTCCATCAATACCCTTCATAGATATGACTTTTTAGAATCCCAGGATTTGTTCGCTGTCATCTTTACACTTGAATTCAATTTAAAAGATAAGACTGCCTGTAGGTATAGGTGTAACATTGATATCAGAAATGTATAACTGCCAAGATTGGAAAGGAGAAACGTAGCTCAAAAGCCAGGGCTAAGGGGTACTGTTCGTGTATAACAGAAATGTTCTGAGGAGCTAAGAGATTGGCAGTACTTTCTTTTCCAGTTTTCGGTTGTTGCATAGTATGGTAGTACTGAAATATTGCAGTCAGATGATTTTATTTCTAGAAATTCATAGATTCTAAAGTTAGAGTGATTTTCTAAATTGCCAAGATAAAACTTAAAAAAATAAACTTCACTGCTAACACTATTTAGGGGAGAGTGGAGTGCTTTTTGGATGATTATTTGTTGTAGTAGCATAGTGACTAAATTTTTGTAGACCTGCTTGCCAGTGTTTGATTTCTTTCTATTTAGCATGTATATGGATTTTTTTGGTAAGAATTTTTCCTTCAGTTTCAGTGAGGCTGTGTGTATCTTTGGTGATCTTTTTACATGCAAGTCAAGCGATTACAGCTCTAGTAAGTACTTGGTTGGTAGACTGTGAAATAAAAAAAGCAAACATGCCACAGGAGATACCAGAGTGAGTTAAGTTTCATAGTGCTTTTTTTGGTGTGTTTATGTGTGCTGTTGCAGACGCAATATGTTATGGTAGTATTTGGAGAAACTGTGAAATTGTGTGGTTGTTTTCTTTTCTTTGGGCATGGTACTGAAATTGTGATCACTGGTACAGTAGATGCAGTTCTGTTTCAAAAATAAACAGTAAAACATATTAATAAGAGCTAGGATAGAATATACCTCTCTAAATCCTCAGTACTTCTGAAATTGTTAGGAAATCTGTTAGGGTAACACTTGGAAAATCTGTCTTTTTGCATTATGTATAGAACTTGGCGTGGGTCTGTTTGCTGTATTTCTTGATTCTCCTTTTACACAAACCTCCTTTACCTGTTTTATTCTTCACAAATTAATTTACTGGGAATTCTCCTGCAAGATTTAACAGAATCAGTCTGATGTGTTTTTCTTCATTTCTCCCCATGTCTTCCTTAAACCTTTAAGAAGTTGGCATGGCTAGCTAAATGCTGGAATGGTAGATGAATGCTCCTTAGGTTCAGAAAAACCAGGGGCCTCACAGTGAAGGGAGCCTCCTTTGCTTTGAGTCACAGTTTGATCAAGCTTGGTGCTTTCTGTGCTCCTTATGAAAAGAGGTTGCAGTCAAAACCATAGTACTGTTGGCATCATTTCTGTATATATGAGGTGGCAGCCGTGATTAAGCAAACATGACTTTAAAGCGTGGCTGAATTCTAAAAACTGACTTGTAAAATTAACACCTTCACTAACTGTCTGTTCCGTATGTGTATGAAGACATGAAGTATAATTGACTTAAGTGACAAAAAATATCATTATTCCTAGTCCTGTCATCAGCAGGGTAAACTGCTCCTTAGGCATCATCAGAATTGTTGCATGACTTACAAGGCTAATCATTCTCACCCATGCTAACCCCCGTAAGCTCATGTTGCAGAGGTCTTTGCCAACAAAATGACTGATATGTTTTGACTCTCACAAGCTTTATGGAAATGGTGTGCATGAAAATAAGAATGATCTTGCTTGATGTTGTGGGTTTTCTTTTTAAATAGGTTATAGACTGATTTTATTTTTCTTTCTTTCTTTCATAAGAACAACTGTAGATTTACTGCTATATCTTTTGGCCAGTAGCAGATCTGCAGAAAAAACATAGAATGGGTACGAATACATCTCTGCATAAATCAAGAAACATAAACCTGAAAATATCACTGTCGGATGTGAACACACAGTAATTTTTCACTTAAACATGCTTGCAGCCTCCGGTAATTTGCTTCTTGGAGTGGTGTTCAGGTACTGATTGTTTTCTGTGGTGGGCACATATAGTTTACCATCTAAACTGGTATCCAAAATTACACTTTAAAATTACTTTCTCCTGAAATAAGCTGTACAGAGGCAGTTGATGACTGCCAGCACATGGGGTAATATTTGTGAGAAACGGTACTTACACTGCTGCCGCAAACTCTAGGGATCAGGATATCCCTATAACCCCCATAAAGACCATTATGTGCACATATAGAATGAAGCACTAAGACCAGTGTCTTAACAACAGTCACGTTTCAAACCTGGGAAATATATTGAGGGATTTCATTGACTATCTGCAGTTTGAAAGCTAGATGCCGATTTTGTAGATTAGCCTTTCTATTTTGAGAGTTGTTATCAGAACGACAGCAAGTTCTTAATGAAGTTTGAGCTTTGTTGCTGCTAATGATTATGCCATTGTTATTTATATCTGTAAATGAAGGTTTTAAAGATGAAAAGAAATGAAGCTTCAGAGGCAGCTTTTGGGACTCCATCCTCAGAGGAGTAAATTCAAGATGGTGGGCGGGTCCTTGCAGGACCCTGCTGTTCCTCTCATGGGTTTGGTTTGCTTTTCAAAGGAGACAACTGTATAAATTACACTAATTAATAAGAGGAACTGTATTCCCACTAGTTTCTCTGAATTAAAGCCCTACATGATAACCTTGGACAAAAGAAATGCTGTAAATGTTTTTATTACAAGTATTATTTTGTACACGCACAGATTTTATGGGGATCTCTTTACGTCTCTGTTTCTCTTAAGAGCAAGATTAACATTTCTGCAAAAGAAGGTCTCCATTTGGCCTCATTATGTTTGCTTTTTGGCCTTTGCACCCCTGTGGTGGTGGGAAACTTGTCTGTAGTCTTTGGGGGATTTGTTAGTGTGAAGGGGAAAAGAGGAAATGTCTTTGTGATCTAGATTCATTCAAATGGGGGGATGGCTATTTCTCTTTTATGAAAGTGCAAAGGTGCATAAAAATTGTGTGAATATGTCAGTTAGGGGGCTGTTTCTTGTAACCAGTGGATTATAGCCTATCCTTAACATTTAAGCAATTTAACTTTTTAAATAAGTGATATAAAAGCGTATCTTAGAACAATCCTTGTTATTTTATAGGGCCTTAGAAATGTGAGTCTAAAATAAGAAACATCTTATGTTGTAACAGTATGGAAAAGGTAAGTAATGATTTTCATTAAATTAATTTGAGAGGGTTTTGTAACTGTCATCAGTCTTTGGGTGTTTCTTTTTTCCTTTTTATAAAGAGCAGAATGTTGATGATAGTGAGTTTTAAAGAATGATTCAGCTACTTGATCATTTAAAAGTGGAGGAGTTTCTCATGTAGTACCTATGCATTGCCAAGGAAACTTTTACGTCATTAGTAACTCTTTGGGTTAGGCAATCTTGTTACTTTAAATAAAATCTTTACTGTTTCCCAAGACCTGGACGATTCTACATTGTTAAAAGAACCCTAAAGATGTTATAGTAATATTGTGCAACAGTTGGCAGCTGTTGACTGGAAAGTTTGCTCATTTCAGTGTATAGTCTGTTAAAAAAACCCTAAACCCAAAACCCACACCAAAAAACCTACCCCATGCAAAAACACGATCACAAAACCACCATCACAAAAACATATCATGAAATACTTGCAAACAAAACAAGTCATGACACTAAACGATCTTCTAATTTTGGTAAGCATAATTGGCAATAAGCTGCTAAGAGGAGGAACTTTGAAAGAACAGTCCTAACTGCTTACAAGGGTAGGAGTATGGTCTTAGTAGAGAGATTCCACATACGGTACTGAATTGTGTTACCATTCCAAATTCAGTTTACATTACTAGAAAAGTCTTAAGGTGATATTTACTATATGGAACAGATTACAATAGTGATCAACAAGTTATATATAAGTATAGTCTTAGGTATAATGTGTTTATTCCTCTCAGTATTACTATATTGCTTAGGGACTTTGCTGGGATCAAGATTTTGTTGCCCCAAGTATTGTATAAACAAAAGGGGGAAGGGGGAGGCAGTCTTTACTCCTGACACTTTACGATTTAAGCGTGAGGTAACAGGAAAAGGTAAGTTCAGTACAAGCTCTTGGGGAGAATATGTAAACAGTGTGGCAATATTGGTTAGTACAGCAGGCAATCATTGATCAAATTGGCACCATAAGAGTTATGAAGTTGTTTTATTTGATTACCTTGTCTTGTAGCAGGAAACCAGAGGGTTTATCCTTTTAAGTAGGACTTGAAGAAAAATAATAAGGAAGCTTTGCAGATCTTTGAAAATGTCCTGCAAAATGGGAAGGGCAGGATGGGGAAAGCTTTTTGGAAAGGTACTGCTTGAAAATTAGAAAAAACAAAAGTGGGCAGACATTGTTATTTGCTGTTTAGGCACTGAGCCTGATGTTTTGGAGATGAGATTATTGGGAATGTGGAAGAAATTGAGTCACAGAATGGTTGGGGTTGGAAGGGACCTCTGCAGACCATCTAGTCCAACCCCCTGCTAAAGCAGGTTCTCCTAGAGCAGGTTGCACAGAATCGTGTCCAGGCAACTTTCAAATGTCTCCAGAGAAGGAGACTCCACTGTCTCTCTGGGCAGCCTGTCCCAGTGCTCCGTCACCCTCAAGGTAAAGACGTTCTTCCTCATATTCAGGTGGAACCTCCTGTGTTCACTTTGTTCACATTGCCCCTTCTCCTGTCAGTGGGCACCGCTGAAAAGAGCCTGGCCCCATCCTCTTGACACTTGCCCTTAAGTTATTTGTATGCATTGCTAAGATGCCCTCTAAGTCTTCTCCAGGCTAAACAGGCCCAGCTCTCTCAGCCTGCCCTCATAAGGGAGGTGCTCGTGTCCCCTCATCATCTTTGTATCCCTCCACTGGACCTTTTCGAGTAGTTCCCTGTCTCTCTTGACCTGGCGAGCCCAGAGCTGGACCCAGCACTCCAGATGAGATCTCACCAGGGCAGAGCAGAGGGGGAGGATAAGCTCCCTCAACCTGCTGGCCGCACTCCTCCTAATGCACCCCAGGATGGTACCATTGACCTTCTTGGTCACAAGGGCACACTGCTGGCTCATGGGCAACTTGCTGTTGACCAGAACTCATGGGTCCTTCTCCACAGCACTGCCTTCCACGTAAGCATTGATCCATTAGAGAAAGGAGTGCCAACAGAAAGAAAAGGGGAGAGAAGAGATTCAGCCATAGCATTCCATACAGGTTCTCACATCTGTCCTGAATGAAAGATGATGTGCAAACTGTGTTCCAGAGTGACCAGGAATTTATTCACTGCTCTTGAGTTGGGAGACATGGAAAGAAGTCTTGTGATGGAGGGATCGGGGTGTCTTTTCATGTTGAACATATAATTGAACACGTTGAGTTGAGAAATAAGAAACAGCTAGGCAGATGCTAGATGCTATCACTGGACTCTGAAATGACTTCAGTATAAACTTCTCCATCTTGGTCATACTATTGAACTGGAAAAGTTGGAAACTACCTAAAGAAAATGCATAGAGGTAGAAATAATAAGGACCAAAAAAAGAAAACAGAGGTTCCCTCTGCCAGCCTGGCTTGAGGTGATACAAATATTGCAGCATCCTTTGAACAGAGCCTTGTTCTTTAGCATTGCCTGCCTGTAACAGATGTATGCTTTACTTTATCCAATTTCACGGCTTTGGTTTGTACAAGTTTTATGTTTTCACAATACTCATGTGTTTTTAACTGGATACGATAAAGTTTCTACTTTCTGTATAGTTCCTAATTCTTCTGAAGTGCTATATGGCCAATAATTTTAATGGAAATAGGAGACCTAGAATTCTGAATTATGAGGGTTGGATTTCTGAAGCTGTTCTGGAATTTGCTTCTCACTGACTTAGTTGAAAAGGGTAGTAGGTGCTGAAATCAATCTAAGTGCAAGTCCTTACTGTGATGATGTGTGTTAAGATGTTGCCTGAGCACATACAAACATAGACACTTAAATGCTTTGTTAAACCTGGGCCAAGATGTAATACTTTAAGAGCCAAGTATCCATTTTTTTTCATCAAATATATGAAGAGTACACACACAGTTGCTCTCAGCAGTCTCATGCGTGACTAAAAATTGCTATTCCATTGGCAATGATACCATGTCTGTGGTGCAGCCCAGCTGTATCAGACTTAATGACAGAAGCATCAAGCCAAGAGCGTTTAGCCTAGACTATGAGCACTTCAAAAATATTAGAATTCATCAATGGTCTGCAAAGACGAACAAAAAATAGCTGCACAGATAGAGTATGGTTAGGCTGTAAAAATTCTGGTTATTTAAAGGAGGTACTGGCATGTAACAGGGCTCTGCTGAAACGAGTAGATCTCAGACCTCTCTGTCTTGGTGACATTGCTCAAATTGAAAATGTCAGAAATGTCACCATTTGAGCATGACGCATGAACATGAAACTTTAATTATATTTCTTAAAAAATGATTTTACAAATGATCAGATTTGCTTGGAGTTATGATGAAGGCCTGTTGCTGTTCAAGACTGTAATGAATCATCAGTTTGTTTGCTCAGTATTCACACACCCTTCATGCAACACAGACAACATGATTTAACTGAAAAAATAGAAAACATTTATTATATGAAGATGGAATACACTTCAGAGGCTGAGACACAGTGATGCATAGGTACATGAGTTCAAACTAGCATTTTGGGGCCTGATTCTGTGGAGCAGTTGCAGAAGAAAGATTTGGGTTTGAGTGGTGTTTTGTATGTGGTTTGGGCTTTTTTTTTTGGGTGGTGGTGATTGTTGGCTTGTTTTTCTTTGGGGGTGTGTGTGTGTGTAAGTGCAAACATGGCTGAGCTTTGTGGAGGAACTGCAGTATGCTTTACTCATTAAACTTGGGCTGTAGAGTTCTCAGAGTAAGTGGAATAAGAGGATTTGAGAAAACTATAAGGAGTTATCTACCCCCTGCAGACCTTGGATCCTGTGTTTATTGCAAGTAGTATGAAAAGCCTCTGAAAAGCACTTTTTGTAGGAAGATGAAGTTGCTATAAGACCTTTTGTGAGAATGCATATCAGCATGTTGGTTTTTTTTTTTTTTTTTTTTTTTTTTCTGGCTAGGAAACAGCCTGATACTTCAAGCTCCCCAATCTCAGTTTAAATTTCAGTTTAACAAACCTTCTTTGGAGAATGTGATTTGATTTCTGAGGTGAGTTTTGTGAGAATCTGAGAAAATGTGTGTTTTCAGCACAACATGCTAGTTACAGCTGCGGTTTCTCTTGTTTGTTTATTTAAGCTGAAATCTGAATCGAGACTCTGGGATTGGACCCTGGCAAATTAAATCACCTCAGTCTGAAACAAACTGGTACAATTTTAAGAAAGGGACATGTTTATTAAAAAAACCCAAACAAACAACAAACCCAAACAAACACAAAATTTTAGTAAGTGCTACTAGCATTTCATTATACCTAAAGCGTGTGGTAGCTCCTGATATTGTGTTGGGAGAATTTTTGTGAAGCTGCTTTACAAGAGTATTTCTGTCTGGCTCAGTGAAATATCTCTAAGATTTGTTTTCATCCTATGAGATGAGGAGTTGATGTGTTAGCAGTAGGGGTAGTAGGAGAGACTGTTTTCACAACAGGCTAACAAATGAGAAGCTAAAGGGGAAGGACTGTGACAGAGACTTCTTGTGATCTGTGAATGTTCAGCTTCATTCTGCTGCTCAGTGAAAGACACTTAAGATCAATCACGATGGTAAGAAAGTTTAAGATGCTGTTTGTTCTGAATTTTTACCTTTTTTTTTTTTTTTTTTTTTTTTTTTTTTTTTTTTTCCCTGAGGTGTAATGACAATTCCAGTGCCAGGGTCATCCCAGATTTCTCATACCTCTTGAAATGTCTCAACATAACCAAATGTGTTTGAATATGTTTCTCCACAACTTGTGGGTTTGCTTTAAAGCAGCTAAGTGTATTGCAGGAAAACTGTTGGCCTTTTTATTCCACACTCAAGAAACTGATGAAAGGTACCATAAAAATACCTGACTGCAAACAAAACCTCCCTCTGCTGATACAATTGTCTTAAACCAGAAAGATGCACTTGGAGTAGTGCTGCAGTGAGCCAGATGTGTTCTGTGTAGGACTATTTAGTTGATCCTAGTTCTGTATTCATATAATCTTTTTTCAAAAGTAGGATGTATTAAAGGTAAGTCCCTATGTTTGCTTGTTGGATATGATGCTAAACTTGAGATTGTTTATAGATAAAAGTTCTACTTTTGAAGGTAAAAAGGAAAACTTGTATTATTGGCTGCAATTCCCCACAAATCTCACAGGTTGTAAAATGTATCTACAGGCAGGTGTTCTGCACACTTAATCTGGTATCGTTACTGCCTGATGTGCTAGTTTGTACCTCTTGGAATATTAATTTTAATAATTACTCATGTGTGGAAATTACAGACTTATTAAGTCTCAGGGTTGTTTTTCTGAGAGATGATAAAAAGCAGGTAAGCATGCCTCTGTTCAGAGAAGTTTATTTGTAGTAGACTTTTGTCTGGAAAGGAAAAATTGTTAAAATTGAACCTTGTATATAACTGTAGATATGACTGGATGTAAAATGGAGACACTCAAAGTTAAGAGGGGGGATACCTGCTCAGAAGTAAAAAGAAAATAAAACCCCGAATTAAATATAATTTCTTTTTCTCCTCCTGCATAAATGCTCTTGAGCATTGGCCATAGCACTGCTACTGACTGATGTGATTGCAAAAGGCCACCAAGTGATGTGATTTTGCAGAAATGCCCAATAATCAAGAGGTTTTGTACTTCTCTCTCTGTGTGTATGTATGTTTCCCTATTGCCTGTTAGCGACGTAGAATTCTGTTATTTCTCAGCAGTTATGTGAACTTTTTTTTTTTTTGGGGGGGGGGAAGTCCTTTACTGGCAATATTTTTCTGGAACATCATGTCTGTACTGTAAGTGGATTTGCTGTGATTCTTATTGCCCATACTATTACTATAGCTTCTCTACTGGTTCCAGATGTGTAAAATACAATATGGGGTGGGAGGAGGGAGAAGTATAATGAAAAACTTCTGGATTTCCATATCATAGACAATTGCTGTAATTTGGCAAAGAAAGTTTATGGAAGTGCATATGATATTTAATGGAAATGCAGTTACTTGATTAGATCACTTCAAGGAATATAGAGTAAAAAAAGCTAATTCTGGACCCTCCATATGGACCATATAAATACTACTAGACAGTTTGCCCATAAAAGCAACTGTCTTCTTATATAAAAAGGAAGAGAGAGATTGTAGGTCAGAAACTGTTGTATTGTAGCTGGAAATACACCTGAAAAGATTCTTGAACTATGAAACCATAGAGAAAGCTGAAAGTTATTCTACTTCCTTCCACCCCCAGTTCTCTTTGTGAAACTGGAGTTCTCTGGATGTGCTCTGTTTATCCAAAGGCTTTGATCTTGGAAATTTGTTGGAGATGTCTTTAAGTTCAGTAGGGATTCGCAGAACCAGCTGAATCTTTGGACCTGTCACTAATGAATTTAAACTTCCAAGCAATCTTCAAAATGCCTTAATGTCCTTGTATCAGATGCTGAATGCATCCACCTAACCTGTTTAAATGTGGGTCTTTTTTCAAGAATGTGGTTTCAAGTGTATTGTGTATACATTCAAAGACAGTGAAAGGGAGGCCCTCGAGCTAAAAACAAAGCAATCCCCCTAAAAATAAAAGCATCCTACAACATCCAAGGATCAGTCATGACTGAGATAACCAAACAGGCCTTGTAGGTGAGTAGCCTCAAAATCAGAAGGGATCCTTACTGTGTTGAGAGCAGCAGACTCAAAGCATAACATGGTCATCCTGGCAGAGCAAACTGCTCAGGGTATTGTAGTGAGGGCATGTTTGATACATAGCACTCAGTTTGGCTTGATGTTATACTTATTTTTGAAGGACAGATACTGTTCCTTAATACTACAGTAAGTTGAGAATAACCCCCTGAAGTCAGAGCTCTCTCTGATCTAATATACAGATTATTAGCTTAATTCTTATCACAGGTAACTGCAAATTCGTCCCTGATGCACAGAAAAGCTGTTGTAGTTAGACAAAGGTGCAACCATTTCTGCTGTCACTTCTACATCTGTAATTTTGCAATATTGCTGTGTGTGCCAACAGCATTAGTCTGCTAATTTACCAAATACTAGAACTAAGCCAAATATACACACTTCAAGAACACTGCTGATCAGTAGTTTAAATATTTAGATTAACCCGGGCCTGCTTGTAAAACAAGACAAACCCATCGGTTTCCAAGCCAGTCAGACTCAGCATGAAGTAAATTAAGATGCACATTTTACTAAAGAAAAGCTAGAATTAATTATAGAAGCAGCTACAGCGTCCCATCAAATATGTGGAGAGCTGGGAAAAGATGGCTTTCTTAAATTTCATGATTCCTGAGAACCATGTATTTTCTTCCATGGTCTTTGAAGATAAACATTTTTGGGTTGTTTCAATAATAGATGTAGATACATGAAGTATCTTGTATGAACTCCTCAGCTTGTTTATTCATCTAAAATCATAATTATATAATCATCTTAGCCACTGCATGTGTGCGTTATATTGTGGATTAACACTTCATATTATTAATTGGGGGAGGGGGAGAAAATGTCTTTTTGCTTTGTGTAACTGCAGTGCATGTTAATAGCTTAAAAATGCTAAAATAGAACTTGAAAGTGTTCTTAATGGTTAGCTGATTTACTTTTTAATTGAATTTCAGACAGAGGGCAAAAGTTTGTCTTTGAATTCAACTGCAAGACAGCTTTCAAGTTAGGTTAAAAAAAAGTGGGAGTCACTTTTGAAAAGACAGACTACACAACTGTCTATCATTTGGGCAAATGAAGCTGGCTTAGGTTACACAACTCTTTATATTGGGTTTAAAGGGGATAGTGCAAAAACAACAAGTGATGCTATGTAAAAAATTATATTAAATGGTATAAACCAGAAAAAGTTGCTTGCTTAGAAGATTATTTGTCTGTAAACGGGATGCTTTTTTCTTGACGTATGTGTCCTGAGTTGTCTCAATGATCAAACAGATTTTCAAAATACTTTGTCCTAGCAAATGAAGGAGCTGGATACAGGGTTCCTTTTAGATCATTTTTAGTTAAATGTTTCCTACCTTTACTTTGACAAAAAGAGAGGCCTGTAGGAAGTAATGCTTTCATCATTTCAAACACATATTTCTATTCTAAGCATCTCAGGTGGTCTGTGTGCTCTTAAAACTGAGTCTTTTGAAATAACACATAGTTTTAATACTTTTTTAAAAAAGTATAGCATGCAGTAAAATAACCATAGTTTGTCTTCCTTAGCATTCTGTGTTTTAAGCATTCATGTCACTGTATTGGCTAACATGACTCTGGGGAATTTCCTTTATAATTGTTGCGCTTACACTTCAAGAGTGATTAGAGTCCCAAAACTATTTCAGAAAGCAAACTGATTTTCAGCATTCTCTGTCGAGAGGAGAATTGAACCTCCTTGTTGTAAGAGGTGGTGTGGGGGTGCAGGAGATAGGGGAGACTAAGCAAAAAAAAAAAAAAAAAAAAAAAAGAAAAGATCTCTTAATATCATGGGTTGGACCTTATGTTTGAATGTTTTGGGTACTACCAAACAGTCACTTCAATACAGTTTTGGATTATGACATGCATTATAATAGATTTTGAGATCTATGAATTTTCTCTCTGAAGTTGTGTGCAAAAATATCTCGTGTTTGAGTAGAGGGCATATGAAATGGTTGTGATTCAGGAGGCGGCTGCAGCTAACTCTCATGTCCTCAAAGGAGCCAGCAGAGTAGGTAGGACCTTCATTCTACCCTTGTGGCACTAAACCAGCAGTGATGAGTTACTGTCCTGGTGTCTGGCCCAGGTGGGAGGCAAAGGAACTGTTTATCAAGCTGCAAGCAGTTTGTGACCTACCAAAGGTGAGTGAAAATGCTCTTGTGAAACCACTGGTGTTCTGTTGTGTAAGGTTTTGTAGAAAATGGCTTTAGGGATGCAGTTAAAGGATATTGAATTTTGTTGGTAGAGTCAGGTCCTGTGACTTTGTAAAATTTCAATGCTGATAATCAATATCCATCTACAAAAAAAAATAATCTAATACAATAATTAACAAACACGTGCTTACTTTTTAACACTGTAAGTACCTTTTCTTCACTGTCTCTTGTTTTCTTTCTGTATGCTTTGTGGGAGTTTGGAAAGAAAGGTTACTTCTGTAGCTTGTTGCATAACCTTTTCATGAGAAAGAATTTTCTCAGTAAGTTCCTTGCCCTTATAGAAAAATCTAATAGAGAAAAATGGGATTCAACTCTTGAAAGGAAATGGGTAGTATGAACCATGAAGGAATGAAAGTGATCAAGTCATCAAAGGGTACTTAAAGACAGTCTCTAAATCACCAGCAAAACGAAGTCATTCTTTGGATCTTGGGGTTTGTGGGAGTCTGAATTTCAGGTGCCACTGTTCAGAGTCTGAAGTGGAAAAGTTGTCTGCTTTCAAGAAAGGAGAGAGAAAAAAATATATTAAAGTTTATGCTGTAGTTAGGTTTCAAAGTTGGTGCTGAAATAACTTAATAAAAGCTCATGATGTTGTTTCCATGAAAAATCAGTGGCTAATATATGCTTTGTGTATATCTGTGATTGCAGAAGCTGAGACATCTTTTATATTTTATTATGAATTCATTCATTTGCAGTAGATAAAAGTGCAGTGGCCAGAGAAATCTAGGCACCACTAAACCATATTTATCTTGACATTGCTTAAGAGCACTGAATTGTAATTTTTTTCATGGGTAGGAGGATTGAAGAGAAAATAATTAAGCAGAACAATCATTGTCCAGGCCATCACCTGATAAATAATGCTGAAATATAAGGCATGTTAGTATTTGACGTCACACCTCCATTTGCAATAAGTAAAAGCATCCAAAAACCCAGTAAGTTTTTGTAAACGAGAAGAAAGTGTTCATCTTGGTAGTTTACTTGGAAATTTTTATTGGGGTTAATTGCTTAGCAGAATATCAGAAGAAGCTTGAATATTGACTTAAGAAAAGATGGACTGAAAACTAAGTAATGGTTTCCCTGCAAATGCATGTGGGGAAGCAGTCTGTTGAGCACTTCCAGAGCATTGTCGGGATGAAGAGACTGAAGAGCTCCCAGGGTACTGGGTATGTCTGCAAGCTGTATGTGTGTTTATTTCCATGCCTCAAAAGTGCCATAAATTTACTGCATGCTTAGTGTGGTTGTGTGTAGTCTTTTCCTGACTTCTGTAGCAGGAAGGAATTTGAGATTTCTCTTAACTATACATGTATGTGCTCTCATAGCAATCTCTCAGCTTGCCTTAACTTCTCAGTGTTTTTCCTTTCACCTTTTGCTTTCTAATCTTCTGCTTACACACCCATTTTCCTGTAACAGTTGCAGAAACAATCGCTACTGAGGTGCCTATTTATTTATTTATTAGTGATGCTAAAATAAAATACTGATAAAGCAGAGTCCAGTTTCTGACTGTCTGGCTGATGGACCTTCCTTTTTTTTTTGGCCAAGGTAGAATTACACAGCAGGGAAACAAGTTAGGAGAAGAAAGTTTAAGTGAAAGAGTGACAGCACACGTACAGATTTGTGTGTGAACATGATATTTTCCATTCAAGTCCTTTTTTGATGGAGTTTTATTTTCTGCTCTTTCCAAGGATCCAGGCAAATGAGCTGTTTTATGGTTGGTATTTAGGATAGTTTATTAAACCCGTCAAGCTGGTTCCTTTTGGTACACATATCCAGACATTTACCGTGTCTCTGCTGAGAGTGTCTTCTGGAAAGCATTTTGAAGATGGAGCTAGATACTTGCGCCCCTCGAAGTCACTTAATGGTTTTCCTGGCAAAGATGAGCAAACCTGTGGCCATCTTCAGCAAGTATGTGAGGATTTCTCTGGGGATGTATGCAAAGCTGCACTTCCTGTTAGTGTATGTCACCTTAATTGGAGCAATCTGTGCATACAAGCACTGGGGAAACCTCCATTGTGAACTTCAGGATTTGTGATAAGGCATTGAAAATCACTCAAAAACATCAGTCGTGGCCTGGATCATATTGTATTAGACGTTGTGTAAACACAAAAGAAGACTGTCCTTTTTCCATAAAGAACTATGGACATGTTGGAGCTGGTCCAGAAGAGGGTGACAGAGGTGAGCAAAGGGCTGGAGCACCTCTCCTATGAAGACAGGCTGAGAGAGCTGGGGCTGTTTAGCCTGGAGAAGAGAAGGCTCCAGGGAGACCTTACAGCAGCCTTCCAGTACCTAAAAGGGGGATTTGTAAGAAAGCTGGAGAGGGACTTTCCACAAGGGCACGTAGTGATAGGACAAGGGGAAATGGCTTTATACTGAAAGAGGGTAAATTTAGATTAGATATAACAAAAAAAATCTTCACTGTGAGAGTGGTGAGGCACTGAAACAGGTTGCCCAGAGAATTTGTGGGTACCCTATCCCTGGCAGTGTTCAGGGCCAGGCTGGATGGGGCTTTGAGCAACCTGGTCTAGTGCAAGGTGTCCCTGCCCATGGCAGGGGGGTTGGGACTAGATTATTAATGTCCCTTCTAGCCCAACCCATTCTATGATTCTATGTTCAAAGTAAAAGCTATAAACAGAAAATGGGGTGGGAAACAGGACCACTGAAATATGTAAAAGAAGAGTGATCCTTGAGGGGTGGGAAACAGGACCACTGAAATATGTAAAAGAAGAGTGATCCTTGAGGGTGGCATCATGTTGCCTTGTTCTCAAATAAAAACACCTCAGACAAAAAGGTATGAAGGGAAAGTTGCTGGGGTCTGACCAAATGCAGTAAGAGACACTGATAGGCACTTTGGAATCAGAAAATGGAGGAAGTCTACAAGTAGAAATGTGGGAAGAATGTAGGAGGGTGGCAAAGAGGGTGCCAATTCGAAGAGACTGGCTGAAGAGGAGGAAAGAAAAGAGACAGTAGAGAAAAAAAGGTAATATTCAAAAAAGTAGTTTTACATGCACTTTTCAATATATAATCTTTAACTGTGAGAAACCATTGGGAAGAACTTGTGGTCACTCATTTTGACAAATCAGGCACCTTACTGAGATGCTGAAATGAGGATGTGCACCACTGGTTAAGCCACATTGAATTAAATTAATCTGTTTACAGTTTTATCACTGAAACAGTGTACAGATGAGGGAATTTACTTTTCTGAAACATACTTTTGCTCGATGTGTCCAGTTCTAGGATTTCCAGTTCAAGAGAGACAGGGAACTACTCGAAAAGGTCCAGTGGAGGGATACAAAGATGATGAGGGGACACGAGCACCTCCCTTATGAGGGCAGGCTGAGAGAGCTGGGCCTGTTTAGCCTGGAGAAGACTTAGAGGGCATCTTAGCAATGCATACAAATAACTTAAGGGCGAGTGTCAAGAGGACGGGGCCAGGCTCTTTTCAGCGGTGCCCACTGACAGGAGAAGGGACAATGTGCACAAAGTGAACACAGGAGGTTCCACCTGAATATGAGGAAGAACGTCTTTACCTTGAGGGTGACGGAGCACTGGGACAGGCTGCCCAGAGAGGCAGTGGAGTCTCCTTCTCTGGAGACATTTGAAAGTTGCCTGGACACGATTCTGTGCAACCTGCTCTAGGAGAACCTGCTTTAGCAGGGGGTTGGACTAGATGGTCTGCAGAGGTCCCTTCCAACCCCAACCATTCTGTGGTGTGATTCTTTGAAAGGCCAACACTGACCTGGAGGTTCAGGTATGGCTAAACTGTTAGTGTTAGTCAAGTTAACTTGACAAATAAAACTTATTTCATGAAAATTAAAAAGAAAGTAGAGGCAATATATGTGCATTGCCAAGGATTTAAAATTAATTGTATAAGGAGAAAAAATAATTTCTTTGATTATATTTTCTTGGAGAATTTTATCATATAATAGTTTGAGCTGGAAGGGAATTTTCAGGGACATCTTCAACTAAATCAGGTTGCTCTGAGCCCCATCCAACCTGACCTTGAATTTTTTCCAGTGTTGGGATATCTACCAGCTCTCTGGGCAACCTGTTCCAGTGTTTCATCACCCTCATCATGACAAATTTCTTCCTTATTCCCACTTGAAATCTACCCTCTTTTAGTTTAAAACCACTACCCCTTGTCCTATTGCAACAGGCCCTGCTAAAAAGTTTGTCCCCATGTTTCTTATAAGCCCCCTTTAGGTATTGAAAGGTCACAATAAGCTCTCCCCAGAGCCTTTTCTTCTCCAGGCTGAGCCAAATCTCCCCAAATCTCAGCCTGTCTTCATAGGAGAGGTGCTCCAGCTCCCTGATAGTCTTCATGGTCCTCCTCTTGACCTGCTCCAACAGGTCTGTGTCTTTCCTGTGGTGAGGACTTCAGAGCTGGATGCAGCACTCCAGGTGGGGTCTCACCAGAGCAGAGCAGAGGGGGAGAATCTGTATTGAGCTTTTCCAAACTTTCTGGTATGGTAAATAACAGAATTCTCCTTCTTATGGTATGATATACTTTGTGTATGTTTATTTAGTACATTAATAACACTGTTGTTCTGGTGGTGTTCTAGGTAAATACGTGTATTTTCATGTAAGGGGAAAATATCATACATGGCATAAATGAGATCCAGTGGATTGGGTGTTATTCCATTTCCAGTTCGTGCATAATCTTACAAAACATTTACTGCTGGTTTTAGTTTTGGTTGTAAGCTGTTACTAAATATGTGCTTGTGTTTGTACGAAAGTAAAGTACTACCTGTTGTAAAAACCTAGCTAGAAATGAGACTGAAAATTTTTATTCAGTCTTAGAGGTGTTATTGGTTGATTGAGCTTTGAGTTACTGAGCTGTACACCTGGTACTCTCTTTACCTGTTTGTTTAGTAGAAAAGCAGGTGCATGAGGAGTGTGTTGCAAAGATGTATGGATATCCCACTTAGGTGCTTTGGAGCAGTGACATTGCTTTTGCAAAATGTGATGTGCTTGAGGGGAAAAAGCAAGACTGCTAGTAATAATCCAGGCAGAAAGTTTGCCTATATGCTTTAATCTCTATTTGCAGAGCTGAAACAGATCGAAGGACAGGGATGCAAGAATGGAAAGGAATAAATACCTCTTTGTGTGATGACACATATTTTATGTGAAACTTACTTATTTTGGGGGGTTAAGGTACTAATGGAAGCACAGAACAATTGTTAGAGTAAAGAAGACTTATGAGCACAACAGGACCTTAAGTAGATGAATTAAAGATATCAATGTACCTGTCTGGGAGTGAGATCTGGGTTTTGGGGGTTTCACTAGCACTACTTCAACAACAGTTTCAAAATGTCTCCTGTGCTGTAAATTAGAAACTACTCTATTTTAATTAAGACCATGTGGGAGCTCAAAGGGGACTGAAGGTTGGGGAAAACGCCAAGGTGCATGTATTTGTAGCTGCTTGTTTTCAAGGAAAGAACCTTTCTCTACAAAGCAGCATGCTGAATAGAATGAAATCATTGAATGTTGTTTTGCAGTCACTATTTTTTTACATTGTAGAGTATTAAAAAGATTAATAGGTAACTTGATTGTATTTGGGGAGAATATTTCATATATGTGCATATTCCCTTTAAATGATGAGTAGTTGAAATTTAATTTTAAGTGGTGCTAAATAGAATGTACAGCACAGTGCAAAAGGCTGTAGGTATTTTCAACATCTGCATGTCAAAAAGCATAGAATTACAAAGTTAAGCTGGTTCAGATTAAACCAAAGGTAGTGTTTCATTTTTGTGTGTTTCAAGATGGCAATGTGAAAGTGATGCTTCATTTGACATGAAATGGTCTGTCTGAGTAGGGACAGAATACTTTATTTTGAACACTCTGTGGCCAAGTGAATAAACCCAGAGATTTAAACTTCTGAGAAGGCATCTCCTTACATCTGACAGCTTGAGCTGTGTGTTAGTTGCCCTGGATGTGCTAGGTGGAGCCCAGATTTGCCATGTATCCACAGTGCTCTGGCTGGGCTGTTGGGTAGTGAGGGAATAATTCCAGCCTCTGAGGGAGGTTTTATGACACTGGCTCTTAGTTTGTTTTTCCTCAGATTAAATTAGTCCAGTGGATTTGATCTGGATTCATTAATCCTTTCAAGTTGGCTGAAACCACACGTTTACTGAAGAAAAGCCTGCCCGCTTGAGCCAAATACCCTTGTCTTCGTTGCAAATGGAGAAAAAGAGAGCATAGCTCTATGAAAGGGTCACAGCTCCGTAAGGTCAGGTCCAGCGCTGCTGCTGTTCTTTTAGGAGGGGAATTGAACTGAACAGCCTCTTATCTAAATTTCTCACACAGTTTCTCTAGTAGCACATATCTAATGCTGAAAGCACTGCACTGTTGAGAGCTAATTTTCTTTATTTAGGTTCAGTAGTTTGCTTATCCTGCTACAGCTGATAACTTCATGCAGAAACTTCAGCCTTGATAAGTAGAACAGGAAGTATTTTAAATCCCGTGGATATGAAGGATGATTGTGTTGCTTTGTTTCATGTTAGTTTAGTAATGGAGAATTGATTTTGTTTTTGAAGTAAATCTCATAACACACACAGTTTGCAGTTGTATTCCATGGGGTTGTGTTTGTGTGTGCATGTGCACATATGTGTGACTTAAAGATTATTACCCCTTTTTACATATTGTATGGTAGGATCAAATTCTCAACTAAGAGGAGCTGAGATCCATGCAACTTTAGTGGTGCTGTGCTGATTTAAATCAGCTGAACTTCTGTCTCTTAAGTCACTGGCTATTAAGCTCATGTTTGCCTAATATGTAGTCTAAACTTATCTTTTGATTACCACTGCCACAAAAATTGCAGGTTTGCCTGGGTGTTTGCATGTGTCTGTTTGATGGGTAGGTACGAGGTTACAAGAACTGATGTGCAGATGTATGGTTTTTATGAATGCATACAGCACGTATGTGCATGTCCCTGGAGCCATATAGAAAATTAGTCTTTCTGTGATAGGGAAAAAGCAAGGTAGAGGCTGACCTCCCCATTACATCACGTAACCAGACAAATTCATGATGTAATGCCTTGTTCCTTCTAGCACTGTGAAGATCATATGTATTTCTATTCTTCTCCCTTTGTCTGAAATTAATTTATGAACTTTCAATGCCTTTTATATGTAATCTAGTGCATATTTTCCTCTGCTGGATCAGTAAGAATCCAGGCCAACTCCATGGAAGTCTATGGCACGATTAGGAGCAGGGGGTGAACCTTAATGAACTCTTTTTCTCTGGAACTGCAGTATACCATCACCTCCCCTAAAAATGGGGGCAGGTACAGATGCTGCAATTTTTGAGAGAATCCTAGAGGAAGAGAAACATGGAGCATCAGCAAAATCCCGTAATTCTCACTAGACAGAAGACAGAGTTCCCACTGCCTTTCGGTAGGAGCAGAATAGCTTTGCTCTTGTGGCAGTGTCTGGCTGTACTCCTGTGTGGAAATTCTGTACTGCTTACGCCTTGTCACAGAGCACTTCAGCCAGTGGTGGTGTGTGCAGGTTCCATTACAACACTAAGGATGTAGATGAACTTTTTACCCTAAATACCTAATAACATGGTGCATGCCACTGTATTTGGACGCTTATGTAAGCAGTTGATTTCAAAGTGTTCCTATTGACTTCAAAGGGAAAATATATCTTTTGATGTATGCTTAGATGCCTAACTTTTGGCATCCAAAGTTTCTAAAGAACTACATTGTCATTAACATCTATAGCATATATGTTTATACATATGTAGGAACAAAGGTCCTACCTTCTAAAACCTGCCTAAACAGATCCAAGACAGAAGTTAGAGTAGTTAAGTGTGGAAAGATAAAGCTCCAGATTCTCTTACCAGCAATGTAATCTTTTACAGGGACATGGCTTTTTCAGAAAGTTCTTTTTCAGGGGAGGAGTCGAAAGAGAAGGCATGCATTCTTGTTGTTGAAAGCCTGCTTGTGCTTTTTATGTTGACCTTTTTCAGGAGCAGTCTATCCATACATAAAGGAATGCAATGCTGACAAGTTTAATAAAGTTTTTCTGAATTGCTCTGAAAGAGGTGAGTGGGGGAAAAAAAAATTAAGATGCAGGAACTACTTTTCCCTCACAAATAATTTAGAAAATCATTCTCATATTTTGTTTTCTGTCTACCAGTGTACGTAACTCAAGGTGATCTCCCCCTGCTTTATTTCACTTGACTAACACTCGTGCAGTAAATTCTGTTGCAGTGAATTCCATTTGGCCCAGCCCTGCAAATGCTTGTATGATGCATGCTCCAGAAGGTAGCCCGATTAATAAATCAGTTCCTCTGCTGTAGCTAAGGTATACAGAAACTAAGACATGTGGAGAATGATGGCTGAAAGGTCTCTTTGCTTTGTAGTCCTGTTTGATATGGCAGTACAAAGTTACTGCAGCTTTTCTCATCTGTTATACTGAATGTATTTTTATCTGATATCTCCTATCTGGTCAGAAAACTGAATTACCATTGAAGGGAAAATGTAATCATTTAAGAAGAAAGCGAAATTTTAGCATAGAAATCTACCACAAAATGCATGTTCCATAAAACTTCGGTGTAATCGGATAATTCATGGAGGTGCAGTGGAATTCTTTTGTTTAAATCATCTTGAACTGCTTTTATGTTTAATTATGGTGAAAGCATACACTACTACTAATAATTTAAGATTACTACTCCACTTTGTAATTTGGAATGAACAGAATATTTGGAAAAATATTCTGATACATTACAGATGTATGTGCTTGTGCACTTGTCTTCATTCTTGATATGAAATGGGAAAATGGAGTTCAATTCATGCATAATGAATATATTTTGTGTTTAGATATAGCAATGTATCCATAAAAATAATTGCTATTGAATAGAATAGTTCAGTTGAAAAGGACCTACAGTGATCATCTACTCCAACTGCCTGACCACTTCAGGACTGACCGAAAGTTAAAGCACATTAAGAGCATTGTCCAAACACCTCTAGAACACTGACCGGCTCAGGGCATCGACCACCCCTCTAGGAAGCCTGTTCCAGTGTTTGACCACCCTCTCAGTGAAGACATGCTTCCTAATGTCAAGTCTGAACCTTTAAACCATTCCCATGTGTCCTGTCACTGGATCCCAGGGAGAAGAGCTCAGCACCTCCTTCTCCACTTCCCCCCCTCAGGAAGCTGTAGAGCGCAATGAGGTCACCCCTCAGCCTCCTTTTCTCAGAACTAGATGCACCCAGAGTCCTTGGCTGGCCCTCACAGGACATGCCTTCCAGCCCTCTCACCAGCTTTGTTGGCCTCCCCTGGATGCATTCGAGTACCTCAACACCCTTCTTAAATTGTGGGGCCCAATTCTGATACATTACATATGCATGTGCTTGTGCACACAGCCCCAACTGTGTTGTGAGGCTGCACTGACGCTGAGTGGAGCGGGACAGTCACCTCCTTCGGCTGGCTGGTTATGCCGTTCGGTCACCACAGGATGCAATTTGCCCTCTGCTGCCAGGACACACTGCTGGCTCACCCCCAGCCTGCTGCCAGCCAGCACCCCCAGACCCCCTTCTGCAGGGCTGCTACCCAGCCACTCCTCTCCCTTTTTATACTTGTGCCCAGCAATACTCCGTCCTAGATGCAGAGCCCAGCATTTGGTCTTGTTAACTTTCGTACCATTAACAATTTTCCAATGCTCCAATTTATTTAGATCCTTCTGCAAGGCCTCTCATCCCTCAAGAGAGTCAAAAGCACCTCCCAGTTTGGTATTGCCAGCAAACTTGCTAATGGTGCATTGAACTTCTGCGTCCAGATCATTGATAAAGATATTGAACAGAACTAGTACTAGAATTGAGCCGTGAGGAGCACTGCTAGTGACTGGTCACCAGCCAGATGTAGCTCCAAATATCAGGTATTGATATAACCTTATATTTAATGAGAAAATCTGTGTCAAAATATTTTTGATCCATGCAGCTAAATACTTATGATAATCTGTGCAGTCTGATACACTCTGTATTGTTTGCTAGGAAAATTTTATAACCTTTTTAGTGGACCTGTTCTAATTTTTTCTACAAGGGCTAACATTGGCCAAAAGCACAACTACAAAGCAGCACTGCACAAAGGTTGTCTGGCAAATCCTTTTCCTGCTGCTCTTGTGGTTTGTTTTTTTTTTTTTTTTTCCTGTGCCAGAAACAGTTCTATCCTGATGGAAGCTAGCTGTTACAACAAGGAGCTGATCCTCCTGGGGTTGGTAGAAAGGGCACTTGCCTTATGTTGTGGTTAATGGAGCATTGGAGAAAGGTTGGGAAAGATGAGGGGGAGCAACTGGCTTCAGCCTGCTTTCAGAGAAAGGAGGGAAGTATTTTTCCCGATTTTTAACTAAAACTGGATTTATTCAGTATGCGTAGCCATTGTGGCAGCAGTAATAGTGATGATAATGATAGTCTGTCAGTAGGTGGGTAAGACAGCCAATCTTTGCCCCTCAAGCACAGGCAGACAAGGCAAAGTGCTGCCTCTTCAGGTTATTCCTACAGACGGCTGTCTTGGACTGCTTGTGCCTTGAGTCAGCTCTGATACTTGCTGGGGGAAAAAAGAAAGAAAATAATCTTGGTGCTTTAAAAAAATATTTTCAAATCTATAGCAGTGCAGAGTTTAAATTGCACCTAAATTCCTTCCTGACAAATGCCAACCTGACCATCTGCACAGTTTGCCTGCAGGCCATGCTGCAGAATGGCTTTAGTATGAACTGTGAATCATCAGTGTTAGCACTTGTAGCTCTCTGGATACTCTGAAGAAGTAATAACCCAGAGGAACTGTGTGTGAGGTCTGAGGAAATCATAATATCTCAATCTACAGCCTAGCTCTTTCATGTAAGGAAAGATTTTTTTTTTTTTTTTCCACTGTTGCACTGTTAAGAAGATGCATTTTCTTTTCTAATATAATGGACTATAGTAATCAAGTGATTACTTGAAACCTTGCAATAAAGAACTCAAGAAATTTTTTTTCAACAGCTTGTTTTCATAATGTACTGTCAGAAATTACTTGATCTATGCTGTTCATTCTTAATTCAGAAATTATTTTTGACATTGTGTCCTTACAGTTTTTATGCTGTAGTGACGTTCATCTGAATGGTCACCTCCAGCAAACTGGAGTTCTTATTCTCTCTAAGAAATAGATCACATTTGAAATATTTTTACATGCAACTATCTGGTTACCAATTCAAGAAGTAGAGGGATTGTTATCATACTCCCAGGACTGTGATATAAGTTCTAAGTAAAACAGAATACAGTGTAAGTTGTTCGCTTTTCATGACTGGTTTGGATCATACTGATTCAAGTTTTTTAAGGCAGATGTGTTTTCCAGAATGACAAGGGGAGGTCACATGGTAGCTCTTCACACAGTTTAATTTATCTGGACCTCAATTTACAAGGATCTGAAACAATGTCAAGTTACTTTTCTGTCTAGTGAAAATGCATAACTATAACAGCATGCAATGGTCTCTGCGCTCATTCACTTCATTGCTGTCTGATAGTTGAACTGGAATGACAGAAACAAACCAAGTGTTTTTAATTCTTTCCTGGGGCTGAGGATATTAAACAGGAAGGATATTAAATGTCGTGAGTCAGATTATCACTTTGGACAAATTGGAGTAATGTCACTGAAGTCAAAGCACTGGTTTACACCTGCTGAATGTGTTTCCATGGCCTCAGTACTGTGCATAAGGGCAGCAATTCCTCCAATCATCACTTATAGTTCTTATAATAAATATTGATTTGTAGATATCAGCATCGGGAATTTCTACTTGAAAATAAAGTAATTCTTGTGAGCAATAACTTATTTTGAACAATCTTTCCATTGTCAAGAAAATTGTGATGGCTTAGGACTAACAGCCTCTAGAGGCTTTCCATATTCAGGTTTTGATATAAACTGGTTCACTTAGGGAAGAGTTTCACAGGGTGTGTACAACTTACTACTGTCCTCCAACTTTCTGAATTTATGAAATATACAGATCCAGTGGGCAGGGGTGACTGTTGGCAGAGGCTTTTAAAAACATCTGGGAAGTTACATCTGTGCTGGGAGTTTTAAATCTCAGTTGAAAGTACCCTGCCAGCCTCAGTTTTTTGGCAGCCAGGGAACTACAGATCTGTTTTTGAAAGAAAATCAGTTTTGGATGTCGCTTATGTAATTTATTCATGTATTGCACTAAAGCTTTTTTTTTTTTTTGTCAACAACAAAAAGGTAGCTGGTTATATATAGGCATCAAGTAGCACTCTGAGAAGATGAAAAGCGGGTGCCAAGCCAAAATTTTGGATTCTTTAGAAAGACCAATCCCATTTTGAGTGTGCATTCAAAGCAGTTACGGGCAATTTTAAACGTATTATTCTACAATGACACCCTTTCTTTTGAAACTTAAACTGTTCAAGAACTTAGATGGAGAGTAGAGTAATAGTTTTTAGATGACAGAAAAATACCAGGTCGGTAGTTCTACTAACTTGTGACAAATGGAATACCTTGACATTTTATTTAGACTTCAAACTCTGGCTGTGGGCTAGAACGTGCATTTTGTTGTGTGTCTGGGTTGAGGGGGCAGCGCACAGAGGAAGCTCCAGAGACGCAATGATGTCCCAGAGGCATAACCTGTCTTTGGTGCCGCTACTGCCCCAAGTCACATCTTAAAAAGGCGCAGAGTGCTTCTGTTAGCCCAGCTTGATGTGGGTGCCTGTCGTGCCTATGCTGCAGCCATGCAAAGCAGTACTCTCTTTCTCCCCATGAGAAACTATGCTCTTTCTCACACACACATCACTTTGCAGCAGCGAGGTCTGAAGGGAGGCCCTGCCACAAAATCCTAGTGTTCAGGTAAGTCAGGAAGGTTGACAAAGCACAGACAGAAGGGGCGAAGCAATATTCTGCTTTGACAGAATAGTCAGAAGACCAGGTTTGTTTCATAGCGGGAATATGCCACACTTTCTAACAAGTTACTAAACAAAAGGCTAATTCAGGTTCTGGTATAGATTGTCTGGGTCCTGGTATACATTGTATATGGGAATCTATATCTCCTGAACAAGGCCGATGTTTCAGTTTGTGCTTACGTGGTACGCAGGCTCAACTGAGTGCTGTCTTTCACTGGTGTGGTGAAAGATGCATCTACAATGTACTTTGAAACAGCGGCTGCAGTTGTGTGAAATACCCTGGCTGTCTCGGGGTTAATAGTAAAGTGGGGAACAGTGCTAGATGATTTCTGTGTGCCTCGGGAAGATTTTGCTACTGATGGCTGTGGTTTCTCTACTTACCGGTCTAGCTAGCTGCAGAACATACATGTGCCACAGCTGTACTGTGAGAGTCAAGTTACTCAAGTCATTAGTTGTCATATAGCTACTGCCAAATTAAATGAGTGTCCAGAGTTACGAAGAATGTAAGATTCTACTAGAGAGGCATTTATTACCCAAGCTGACGGATAATATGTACTGAAGAGTTTACATTAGTAATTCTTTTCTTGTTTTATGGAGAGCCATAAATGTCTTCATGTTTTTAACAAGCATAAAAAGACTGACCAAAACTTGCTTTTTACATTGATGCTGAATGGTCTACTGTACATACCTGATGCACGCATCTGTTCTGTTCAGTACAGAATTCATGCAATTCCAGACACAGTGCATGTTAGATACCGTCCTGCTCTCTTAGGGGGTAAGTGCTATGTTAAGCCCTGAGAAACCAGTTCCCAAAGGCTCTTGCAGATTTGGAAAGAGCTGAAAATGAAGTAAAGGTGTGTTGAGAGAGGAAAAAAGCTGTCATTTGCAGAGGCTAAAAACTGATCCCTGCTTCAGGTAAAGCCTGTGAATAGCTGTGAGCCATTGGGTTCATTCTCTCTCTCTCTGGACCTCTGTTAACTGTTAGCAAATCTGTGACATTGGCAGTGTCGGGGCAGCAGAAGGCATGTCTGTCTACATTCAGATGGCTCCACATCCTCTCTCATTCCAGCAGTCTATTACTTCCTCTTTCTCACTTCAGACTGCAATTAGCACTTTTTTATGACTTTGAAATATTAGAAGGGGGAACCATGATGGATAGTAATGTAGATGCTTGAACTTTTGGGGAACATTCTTTTCATATAGTGGTGGTGCCAGCTGCTCCATTGGCTCTGTCTGGTTAATGCTTTTTCTCTTGATGGTTTTTAAAAATGAAAACATGCTGAAACCAAGACATCAAGGTTATTTTAAGTCTAGCCAGCAGTAGAAAAAGTGGCTGAATTAAAGTGCTTTGTTCTTCAGTGAGGGGCAGAAGTTTTAAGGCTTGCCTTTCAGTGGTTGTAACCCAACAGAATAACTAAATACCCTATCAAATATAATATGCTACAATATTCTGTATTTTGTGGCCATTAACACTTGCATCTAAACACATTCTAAATGTGAGCAATCAAGAGGATATCCTGCATGGTGTTTTCATGAGGGATACAATTCCTCCAGTTCTGACTTTGTCAGCCTAGCATTTCTGGATGGTCTCTTCAATTGGATGCCTGCCACCTTGGTTCACAACATGTAATATACCATCTATACGTGTTCTAATACAAGCGTCAGCCGTACTAAAATTTTAATTTTCTCCCAGTTAAAATTGCCAGTTTCATTCCAATATGTTAAATAAAACTGACCTTTTTTGATTTTAGATAATTCATTTTTTAATAACTTGGATTTTAAAATCAGGTTTCCATGTACCAAAAACTGTCTCGAGGTACTGGCAATGTGGCCAGCTGTAGACTTCTAACTTGAGGTACTTAAGACTGTGATTATATAGTTTTTCAGAGCTGAAAATTGTGCTGTGGGCATTTGTACTGCAGAGGTGATTTTGATGTTTGAGAAACAAAACTTAGATAATGAGAAGTTGATACAGAAATAATTTAAAAATTAATTTTTCATAAGCAGCAGGACAGAGACATTAAAAAGCTCGGAGTGAGGGTGGTGATGAGAAAACTAGCTAGGTAGGTTGTTTGGGATGCTGATGATATTGAAAGACATTAAAAGACTGCTGATTAATTTTATCATACATTAAAAATAACTGAATATTATATGTTCATCTTTTGTTGATTTAACTGTGACTGTCATGTCTAATTTTTGTAGTATTACTTCAAACAAACCCTTTTAAAGTGAATTACAAGGTGAGACTGTTGTTTTGACATGGGAGGTGTGAAAGTAAGTGTGGTGAAATAACACTCCTTAATGTTAATGCAACATTGTGCCAAGTGCAATGACATTTTAGCATCATAATGCACTGATGCCTGGTAAAGGTTGGGCCACTTCATTCTACTGATCTGTGGAAATACCAGCCAATGTTGCAGAAAAATGCAGTCCTTCAGTCCAATTCCCATTAACTATGTGGAAATATTCCTACAGAGTAATAAAGCTTAGACTGACACTGGACTATTTAATATGTAGAAAAAGGAACTGCTGTAAATTTTATTTGGCTTAGATATAAATGAGATCTGATTATAGCACTTCATGCACTCTTTATAGCAGCACATATTAGTCTAATGGCTGAAGAAAGAGGATCTCAAGCTACCAGGATAGTAGATCTTCATACTTTAATATTGATGACACCAGTTAAGATCCAAGTTCAGGAGAAAAAAGCCCCAACATGGCTTTGCCTTCTATGTGTAACTGCATCATTTTACTCTCCAAGTCATTGCTCTTGGCAGATCAAAATGTCAGCTACACTACTATTACCCATCAGGCACTTTTCAAATAATAATAATTACACTAACAAACAGATAAATAAATAAATTTAAATGCATTGTTTAAAGGGGATAAATGTGTTTTTCCTTTGGGGAAAGCTGTGTTGATAAGGAACCCACCTAATTATTGTTTTTGTTGGGTTTTTTTAGTGTCCAGTAAGAGTATCTATTAGACAATGTAAACATTTTATTAACATAGCCTCTGCTGTACTTGTTCTGTGAGGTACAGGGTGGCTTCTGTTACTAGCTCTTTCATATTCTGGCTAATACATGTAACATTTTTGTTTTAAAAAAGAAGAAAATGTCCATACTATGTCTTATCTCACACACAAACCGCGCCCCCCCCGAGCCCCGCCTCCCCCCCCCCCCCCCCCCCCCCCGGTCACATTCCAAGATATTCAAGAAAAGATACAAAATTTTAATTCTTTAGGCCCAGTCTGTCAGCCCTTTTGATTTTGCTTTTATGGGGACACAGTGTTTTGCCCTTTGGTTCTGTGACCACAGAGGGTATAAATGAACCTTTCGTTAGTAGGCCATTGCTTTATATGCTGAAAAAGTACCTGTATTCATCAGCTTCCGTGTAGATGCTGTAACATTGAGGAATTGTGTGGAAAAGGACAGAGAAAAGAATCTTATGAGGTTACTATGGTAATATGATGATTTCATGATGTAATTCCTGGGTGCATATGTAGTGCTGCTCCCCAGTCTCAAAAAGGATGTGGTAGAACCAGAAAAGTCATAGAAAGGGGTGAAAGGCTGACTGAAGCTATGGAGTCATTCCTTACACAGAACAAGCTAAGACTCCTCATGTTGAAAGAGGTGCAGATATCACTGTGTGTAAAAGCTCAGCTGATCCACAAAAGGTGAGCACATAATGACAATTTGCTTGTCTTTTTAATGCAAGGTCAAATGATCTTTGCACAAAACTGGCTTGCTTACAGCAAACAGAGTTAAATGACTTTTGTGCAATGTATGGCGAGTCTGTGGAAGTCTTTGTCACAAAAGATGGTTGCTGATGGTGTACAAGGCTTCAGAAAGCATCTTTATACATCTATGAAAGAAATGTTTGTCTATTAGGCATATACCCTTACTTCCAAAATGCCTGAGCTGCACTGTCACTGGGACACTTTTCTGAGAAAGTATCATTGTGTGCCACTGCCCTGTAATAGCTTTCCCCAAACATCCACCTTTGGTCTGATAAGCAAATTCTTGTAATGTTTTGAAACTAGCTAAAAGTGACATCAGAATAGCGTGGCACATTTAAATTTGCTCCAAAGTTTTAGAAAAGGCATCTATACCAGCGAAAACTTCACAGGCAATTTTCAAAAGCTGCGTTCTACAAATAAGTTGATTAATTTACAATTTATGTGGCGCTTTTTTATTTAGTGTTTAAAAAACAGTACAGAAATGGGTAAGAAATGTTAACAGAGGTTGCAGATGGAGTTCACAAAGAGCAAAAGATCAAACTTTCAGTTTCTGTCCTCCCATGTATTGAAACAAATTACATAAGATTTAAACTATAAATACAGAGGTTAAAAGTTATGCCCTAGTTTTAGCTATGTAGATATCTTTCTCTGCTAGGGGCTGTTTGGTCAGAAATAATGCATTAGTGGTATGAGCTGTTTGAAGAAAAAAACTCACCCCATCATTACTATTTATACCTCTAATTTTTTATTTATAAAAGAGGTTGTCATAGGAGTCCTGTTTCTCTCCCATACATAGAATGTGGCCAATCATCTGCATAAGAGTTGCATATCTAAATGATTTTGTATATCTGGAGATGAGCGTCTGAACAGGAGTCACACCCATGAATCTGTGGTGAATCAACGAAGTATTGGATTTGCAAGCTTCACACTTGGACTTCGTCTTGGAAATTGTGCTGAACCTGTGTTAAGCAGAAAGTTTGTCTAAACACTTACAATGATTCCAACTTTGAGCGTATGAATTGTTCTCCATAAAGTAAATTTTAGTGTAGTTAGGGCTTCTATTTCAGAATATAAATGTTTTAGGTACTTAGTGAGCTGCAACAATTACAAGATTAAAACTTCAGTACTAGGCAATTCTGCTATAACCAATACAAGGTGCTGGGTTAGCTCTCTAGACTACTACATATTTGAATTCTGCTTTCAGATGCAATGTCTTACAGGACTGTGCAAAAGAAGGATATCTTTTTTTTTTTTTTAAATAATGCCATCGGCAACATATAGAAACACAGAACTAGAGAATAAAAATTAGGGGATTTTTAAAATGGAAAAATCTATTAGATGCCCTAACAGGCAAAGAGTGTTTTTATCTAGTATTTTTCTTCCGGGATACTGCTGTTATATTGCAATAGTATTTCTTTTTCTATATTTGGGGGATGGACAGGACAGACTAGCTGGTTATTCCCCAGTTAATTTAAACAAATATTAATAGTATTTTTTCATAAATCATAGGCAAGATTGTCCTTAGATATCCCCAAAATATTTTTAAAAATCCTGATCTTCGAGGTATTAAAGTACAATGGAAAGTGGCATAAGATTTTTTTTTTTTTTTAAATGAAACAAGTTATCCATCATCAAAAGCCAGAAAGCAGGAAATCAACAAATATTTCTCTTATACCTGTATGGTAACATGTACTGTTGAGGACTTGCATGACTCTCAAGTTACTAATTTTTAATTTAGATATCCGTTAGGTGTTAAATTTGAAAACTACACGGTGCATAAATGTTTCTACTGGGTACTACCATCAGAATGTCATTGAGCAAAATTATTTAGCTTTCTTCCACTCTTTTCCAAAGCTTACTGGACTTTAAAATCTTGGTTAGTGGTGGTTTTTTTTTTGTTTTGTTTTAGGAAGGAAACCCCAATTCAAGTTGTTCTATCACTTTAATTCTTTTCTTCCTTAGAAATGACACCATGTGTTGAGAATTTTTCCTTGTCTTAATTTCTAAATGTTTCTAAACCATTGGGTTTTCCTCCTGTTGAATGAATGTTTTTTAAAAAATAATAGTAATTAAACACTGGAACTTATCTTTTGATTCACTGGATTTTCCAGCACTTGCAACACTTCAATTACTTTCTAAAAGATATGTTCTACGTCCAGTAGAGATTACGGGGCTGTTGAAAGCGTCAGTTAGTGAAATTCAAGAGATCCAATGAGATGGATGATCATAACACTTTCTTCCAGGTTTTGGTGTCTGAATTTATTGAAATTACTGTGTTTGTCAGCCAGTTCAGTCAAATTTCTTTAAAAAGTTCATAGAATAGACAATAAGCCATCATAACAGGCACAGAAACATAGTCCCGGGACAGAACTCCCACTGATGCCCTGATTACGGCCTGAATAAGGATTTGCTTTCTGGAATAAGACCTAACAAAGTGTGGATTGTGCTGCATAAATGCATTTCCAGTGTGGGGTTAAGCAGGAGGTCAAAGGATGAGTGCCATTCACATAAATATGAGTGTGAAGTAAAAGAATTAATTTCAGTTAACTGTGCACAAAGGAATCAATGGAATTGTTAATCCCAGTAAGCTGTTCATTGCTATATGCTCTTGTAATAGCTATAAACTTCTTTCTTTTTTAATTGAAAGGAGAAATAATTCAAATTAATGAAACTCTTGAAATGATCTGTAGCTCTTGAATATTTTTTCAGTACATTTTTGGATCATATTTTCAGAAGCGTTCGACTTCTGTGTTATTGTGATAAGTGATAACAAGCAGACTTCTAGTGTCCCTTGTTCAGAAGGTAAATGGGGGCAATCTTGAAAACAGGGTTTATTTACGTGAATAGGTAACCAGACGCTGTTAGGCATAGGGGAGTTCTGGGAACCTGCTTCGCTCTCAAACCCAGCTGCAAAGTTGATGCATGATTTGGACCTGTGCTGGTCATTGTTTTCATAACAGCCCAGTGTAAATTAAATGAGTCTTGAACGACAGCTATACGACATACCTATATGACCTCTTCTCTCACATTTTAGTCGCTAGTCAGATCTCCTATTATAACTGATGTATGTGCAGTTCTCTAGAGCACAGGTCTGCCTTTAAGTAGGCTGTTAGGGTGAAGGTAAAGTTTAGGTCTTTTGTATTTAGAATGATGCCTGGGCTTAGGGATGGATCACTTAATTTAACCCAACTGTGCTAGGGCAACTGAATGAGTGTATTATCATTGTGTATTGATGGGTACACACACATCTTGTCTAGCAGTAATGGACTGCATAAACAGTTTGCCATTTCAGCTGACCTACAGCTGAAAAAAATTATTTGGAAACGTGTAACAACTTGCTGCATTAGCTGGGGAAGTTCAGTCCACAAAAACTGAATTGTGGGTGTATAATTTTACCTTGAAGGTACCATTATTTCATTATGTGTACCTTGCTAGACTTCACTGTTTTGCAGACCATGATGATGCCTTTTTATAACTGGACATACTGAAACCTGATGCAATCAGGCCAATAAAGTGTTGAAACAACTCAGGGTTAAAGCATGCTGTGTGCTTGCCCTACAAAAGGGAAAATTGGTTCCATGTGCTCAAATTAAATGTTGATTTAGACCTCATTTTCTGAAATGTAAACCATGCTTTTGAAAGAACAGCTTGGTAAATACTTTTGGTTTTATTATATGGATTTAGAAATAAATTGGGGAGAACTTCAGGCCTGTCTTGTCTTCCTTCCTTGGGAAGAGGTTTCATTCAATTGAGCAGTGTATTTCAGTGTGAGTGTGTACAATACGGACCCTTTTGCCATGCTCAGCACTTTGTATACCTGATTGAGGGCTATTAAACTCAAATTTGATGCACTGGCGGAGTTAGCTGAGTCTTGTTTAACATAATTAAAATTCTGTGGTCAACTTTTTTTCCCCCTGCATTCCACAGCCAGAAAAGCCAATGTGTGCTTCGTGAATGGCCTTTGTAGTCAATCTGTTTGTCTCTACTGAACTGCTTTTGTTTTTAATAGATGTCCTCTGTATGGTCATTTCTGAATGTCTCTTCAGTGTGAGTTAAACTGCTAATACAAGTACCTAGAGTGATCTGGAGGTCTGTTCAATCTCAAGGAGCCTTAAGGTTCAAACAAGGGTCTACTGAAGAGCAAATCAGTTAACGGTTAAGACAAAATGTAGTGAGCCAAATAAAGAAACCACAGTTCACATAGCTGACATCATCCTATAATATCTCCCAGACAACACTGTTCTTTATAATGTGTTTGATGCATTTTTTCTTCTGTAGACACAAAGATTTCAATTGACTTGAGTGCTCCAGAGGCTGAATTGTCAAAGGTATTTGAGTACTTAAAGGTACACACAGAAATTTATTTGGATTAAAAAATAATGCCTAGGCACTTCATTCCTGTTTGTGATTTTAGGGACACCTATTTGCATTCCTAGATACTGAAATACTTTAGAAGTCCGGTAGACAAGAAGGTCTTTCATTTTCTGTGAGGTGTGTCATCCTCCCGTTTGCTTGCTACGCACATGCTACGCACAACATTGGTGTGGAAAGAGGTGAGAAAAGAGTGGAAGCTGAAGAGCTGATGTGACTGAGCATGTTTACCACAGTAAGCAATGCATTTGACACGTTTGGTCCTTGTTTATGGTGATATCATGTATGGGATAAAAAACTGGTACTGTCTGATGTTTAAAACATAGCTGAATGCTTGATCTCTGACATTCTTAGTGTTGATGTTGGCAGCCAGCGTATAGACAGAGGTCTCAGACATTCCCTTCTAGCACAGCCTCCTCTCAGATAGCAGAATCACTTACGAGTCTTTTACCAGCTCTTTTCTTGGAAGACAAAGATGATAATTGGCTCCCAGTTTTGCCGAAGTACCCTATTCCTTCAATTGGTGGTGAAGTAATTTTCTGTCAGTGTGCTCCCCACTATTTTCTGTAGGCTGGATGGCACCCTTTGAGGAGAAAATGTTCTGAAAAGGCTGTAAGAAGGAATTTTTTAAAATGCGGGTTTCTTTCTCAGTGGCCTGAATAGTTAAAAAAAAAGAGGAAAAGAGTGCAACATCTACGTTAAGGTATAAAACCTCCACCTAGGTTTTGTCTAGCTGCTTCCTCTGTTTTCCAGGCTGGGTGTCAGTGTTTGGACTCGCAGTGGCTGGTTTTGAAACAGCCACTGAAGAAGTTCTGCTGCACCGAACTGTGAGCCTGGAAGAAACCCACGTCTGAGAACAGTCCTGCCTGTGTGCCTGAAGAGTACTCATGTGGCCACAGATCACTTTATTTTACATAAGGCAAGGAGCCTGCAGCTGTAATGCTATAGGCAGTCAAAACTTTGATTAGCTTATACTGATTAGCTTTGTTGTGATTTACCATGACATAGCCTGTCATTTGACTTATGTCATCGTTGTAAGTGGAATGTGATTTTTCTGCTGGTTACTTTGGCTAATACCGCATCGTTGTGATGGGAATTGTTGACTCCATGTCTAGGGAGTCCAAGATACAGTTTTACAGCAGTGGCGAAATATACTGCATAGAGCTGTCTGGCAAACAGTTTACTATCTGCCCTAAATGTTGCAATGTTATTAATATGTTTAGAACCAAAATTATACTGACAGCTATTGTTTAGTAATCCATTTTGTTACAATCTCTTTATGACATGGGTCAGATTTTGTATCTCTAGTGCATTTTTAGGGCCCTGTGGAGTTTTTTCCTTACTTAAGTAATTGAAATCATGATAGTAATTAATGTGTAAGGTTTCTGGCTATAATAGAACCCCTGTCAGAAAGTACAGAGTCTTCAGGAGACAGGAAAAAACATTTAGTGGGAGCCTGTTTTCAGAATTGTCTTGTTTCTCTAGGAAGGAGGATTTTAATGCTGGTTTGAAATTGTGCTTGGTGTTGAAGAGAAAGTGCATTTAGGGAAATATGGCTTTTATTACAAAGGGCTTTGCATGTGGGAAATTGGAAAATATTGTTTTCAGTGATTTCTCACAGTAAATCTAAATGCTGTGGGGAAAAAAACAGATGACCTCTCGGTTTGGCATTCCTGTAGCAAATCTGAAGGGAAGGCTCAAGTCGCCAACACAACTGTGGAGCTTACCAAAGCCCAAAGGGTGATTAAAGCATTTCAACAGTATTTTACTCTTAGTCCCATCGTGCTTGGGTATGTCTTCCAGATAGCTGTACTGATCACACTCTGTGGGGGGTGGGGAGAATCTAGGGAGAAGGATTAGGATATATCAGGATATTTAATCAACTTAGGTGAATTGTTTAAGACTATGTTAATAATAATAATAATAATGTTGTTAATAAATTCAGTCTCTTTATCCTACTATTAATAATATAATAATAAATTTAAAGGACCAGCTCCTGCTTTGGTCAATGTGGAGAATTTACGGTTTTGCTTTTAAATGCATCAGCCAGGATTGAGATTCTGTAATACCACGAAGTCCTGTCCAGTGCAAAAGAAGGTGCTGCTCCTTTAGAAATATGACTCTCTTGCTGTGAATACGTGTACTGTTAGTTGCTGCTTTTCTGTTGCCTGGCTGGTTGTGCCCAAATTGCTTAACTTGGTTAGTTTCTTACTTCATGATCGTTACAGACAGTCAAGTCTGTCTTCATCTGTGGGTGAAAATAAAAAGTACAAGCTGTAGATGGACATAGAAACTGTCTTCTCAAAATGAGCTGGTGTCCATAGCTGTTACTAGCTCAGATAAAATGCTGTTGTAGAAGCAGCAGTCAACATTACTAAGACAGGTATTATGGAACCTAGTAATTGGGATATGTAGAGCTCATTCTTAAAAGGGAAATTCTGACAAGTACAGCTTAGACTCACCAGTAGATGCCTACACATTAGCATATTACCTATTAGCATATGTACTGAGGGTTCCTACCCAGTGATTGTATTGATGTGTTGAATCTGTTGGGGAAAACACTCATGGATGTATTTTGAAATAGTTATAAGTAGTATTGTGTTTACTGAAGCAGCACAGCATGGGCAATTCCAAATTTAGGATGGAGCTGGATAATGAGAATCTCAAGCTTTGTGAAGCCTAGCTTTTGTCTATTCCCTATATGGCTGCAGAGTATTGCAGAGGAAGCTATATGGAAATGTCTGCTCTTTCCTTCATTAACTATTTTCAAACTATAACAACTGTGAAATGAGAGGGGTAGGTAGGACTCGGGCTGGTTGAACAGCCCTTGATTACTTCCCTTGATAGTGCTGAAAGCTGTATGATTCTAGATCCAGCTCTGAGATTACCAAATGCTATCTTTGCATTTCCCTAATCAGGTCCTATCAGCCTGACATGGAAAAGAGTGACATCAAACCTGCAGGCCCCCTCCAGAGAAGAGCATATTAAATACAGGAACTTGTCCCATAATACACTTTGTAAGGCCTTCATTAGCTAGAAACCCCCAGCATGTCCTAAACTTGACAAGCAGAAAACAAGACTGGTGTACAGCCTGTGCATACAGAACTGAACTTGGGTGAATCCTGAATAAATGGTTCCATGTATACCTTCGCCTAAGGTATGCCAGCATGCTGCTTTTCTGAATTTGTTCCCCTTTGGAAATTTTTGTGATGCTTTCCTAACTATTCAGCAGTCAGAAGTAATAATAATAATAATGTTTAATTGTGACTAGTCATGGAAAAGGACACAAGAATAATGGTACTACAACTCCAATCAGAATACCCTGAAGGTTAAAGTTTGGCTTGTAATTATAGTAATGTCCTTATTGTAAAAGGGTGCCTTTTTTCTTATGGGACAACATAAATTTGAGCTCATTTCTTATCTGAGCTCATTTATCTTTCACGTTTTCTTTCCCTGTGAAGGGAAATGGAATCAGAAGTCAGAAATGAATTTTTAAGATGTATTAATTGGTAATATCTCAATCTTTGAAATGAGGCATGTGGTAATTTGATGTTAAAATGGGAAGGAATGGAAGGATATGCAGTCCAATTGGGAAACTGAGAGGGAGGCATACTTTTGCTTGATAGAACCTTAGCTTTTTACAGATGCTATAGTAGAGCTCAGTTATGAGCATGTGTAAGAAAGGGAGTGGCGACTGTTTAATAGTAAGACCTTGAATGTCCCTTTTGCTATTCATGCAGGCACTGATATTATTTACATCTCTATAACCATACTTTAGGGCTGTGCCAAGATTTTTTAAGTCTCCCCCCTCCAGCTAATTGATTATCTGATGTGGGCTGCTTTGACTTGGCAGTATCATATATACACAAAATGAGGTACAGGGGCAGCTGGCATGCTCATTTCTAATTTCAATGCTTGGCAGCTTCCGAAATCAGCACGGGGCATACTGAAACACTTGGCACTTCACCCGAAAGTAATGAAGTCTTTCACTTAACCCAGTGTGAGGGTAAACAGGATGTTAGCCAGAGTTGCTTTGGTGTCAGATATCAGGTTAAGGATAAAAGGCACAATAATTTATGGACTAACTTAAAAGTTTCTCTTTTACCATTCCATTTTTTGTTTACATTATTAATAATCCATTCATATGTTTTCTTTGTAAGTTGTAAATTGTTATCTGCATAGGACTATAAAACAATAATTGAAGTCTTTCTTTAATATAAAGCTAATTTCTTCTTCCGCTTGACAGATTAAGGAGATGATAAACAGTTTCCCTCGTAGTACACGTGCTGTGGCTTCAGCATTCTTGCCTAACCTTGTGTTTCTCAATTTTTGCTTCTGTAGGCCCTTGCCAAATTTATTTTACCTGCAATGCCTATATGAGACTAAATTCTGAAAGAAAGAATTATGAAATGTATGCATGTGTGTAATGGCACAGAACAGAATATGTGTTTATCAACTAATGCAGTATTTACCAGTGCTAATAAAGTAATTAATAAAGTACTAGGAGAGATGATACTAAAAATTTCTCTGTAAAGTAATTGTCTTGTTGAATACAGAAGGTATAATTGGTCTAATGTGGACTTTGTAAGCATTTGCGAAGGATCTGAGATATTATTAATGTAGCTGTAGAAGATGGGTTATATTCTGGAAGTATTTGTAACTAACTGCCCAGGGAGACTAAAGTATTTTACAAGAATGAATGTGTAGTGTAAACAAGATTCTGCAATTTTGTCCTCAAAAGAACTGTACTTTATATTTTCATGAATAAACTTAGCACAGAAATACAGAATTCTACCTATAAGGAGGGAAAAAAGACAACAGTTTTCCAAAACCAATCAGAAATTCATGTATATCATGTATAGGATAAATGACCTTGAGGACTAGAATAATAAAATAGAGGTTAAACAGCCTAGTTCAAAGAAAAAAGTCATGCATTTGGGGAGTAACAGTCATCATAATTTCTGCTGTAAGGTGGGGGGCCAGCAGGTAGAATCCCTGGAAAAGGAGGAAGGCTGGAGTATTATTCAGTCGATGAAGGTGTAAAAGGTGTAAACTGTCTATAAATAAAATGAAGCACAGAATATAGAATCTATCTTTTGAAAGTATGAGTTCCTGCATGTTCCTTCAGTAGAAACAGGAATAGGAAAAAAAGACTAACTGAACCAGGTAGTTAATCAGCCTATGACAAGGTTCCTTGGGGTCCTGAGAAATTGTATTTGTTTGTCAAAAAGCTACACTATGCCAGAGGAGTTCTTTTGATTTCCATATTTTTTATGTGAAAATTCAAGTCTCTGTGATCAACCACAGCTTGGTTTCTATAATAAACCTAACTGGATAAATCCCAGTCCTTCTGTGTCTAGGATAATCTCTGATAAACAAAAGCAAACAAACAAAGACCTCTTAGGTTTCCATCTGTTTCCAGTGTCAAATGCTTTCTTCTACTCTGGCCTTTGTACAGTGTCTGCTTTTATGTGGCCTGCAGCCAGCTGTCCTTAATCCATGATTTCGTGATCTTACAAAGTTAGCTTGGTCATTATGCAGCTGGGAGGTTTCCAGGAGAAAAACTAGATTTTGGTAGGGTATATTGGCACTTCAGTAGGTGGCACTCTTCACTTTAGGTCTTGCCCTAAATTCTATTTTTCCTCAGGAATGAGAGGTTGCAGTTTTGCCTGTGGCCTTAGCTAACTTCTGTTTTGGCAAATGTTGCTTGATCCCCCTGAATTCCTCTCGCTGTGTTGTTTCCATGCTGTGAATTTTACTTCAGTGAAATATTTGAAGTAAAATCACCCTAACACTGGAGTCAGATCAGAAAAGGACCCAATAAATGGGACATAATCTGCTTCCTCTTCCACAAATGTTCATCTTGTAATAACTCAATGGTTTCCATTAAATTGTTCCAGATGGAGTTGGGTAGAGCTGAGCCGTAGTCGTCGTTATTCCTTGCTAATATTTTGTATGCGGTCCAGGCTACTGTGGTTGGTACTGCAGTACTCAGCCCATGGTACACCTAAATCTTCATGTTGGTGGTCTGTAAAGGAGCCAGCCCTGTTTATCTGACATTCCCCGTAGGCACAGGGTCTTGGTCTAATGTAACTTCACAGGAAGGAAAGTTTGCAGTTAAGCTGCCTTTAGAGCTCCCTAAACACACTGGCTCAACTACACCACTTCCTAAAGCTTTAATGTTTTGGACCATGGTTTTTCAGTTCACCTTTTCAGGAAATGTAGTAACTGAAAAATATGACTTTCGGAAAAACCCAAAGAAATCCCAACAGACTTTTGCTTAAATCTGTGCAAATCTTGTCCTACCAAAAGAAAAATGACATGTACCTCAGTTTCCACATTGTGTATTTCTTGGGGTTTGGCCTTAAATGAAGTTCCTGTGATCCCTTTGCTTGATTCTCACTTACTCAAATAATTATATTTATCTGTCTTAATAATTGGTGATCTCCCTCTGTAGTTGGTCTTCTGTTAAAAGGGCTTACTTCTAAAAAAGGGGAGGGGGACAAAAGAAAAAATGCTGCTTACTTTGTGTCTCTTTTGCCTTTGACTTTAAAAAAAAGTTAATGTCTTAACTGTATTACCTTCTCTTATGTTTTGATGATATTCTGAATCTCACTGCCTGCCAATACATATAACAAAATAAGATTTTAGTTTGGGGCACTTGGTCCCTTTCCTGTCTGTAAAACAGCACAGCTCAGTCAATAAGGTACACTGTTTGTGCTGGCTGTCTATCTGTTCTGGTTACAGACAATGATAGAGGATCTCCTCAAGCCTTGCACTGCATATTCGACTCTAAGGCATACAGTAATTATTGTAATAAGCTGGTATTGATTAAATAGCTGTGTTTCCCCAAATGATCAATCTTTATTTTCTCTTCTACGCTGCTGCCTGGTGTTTTTTATGTGTTGCCACGCAGTTTTCATAAAGGTGATAGCATGAACAGAGCTGCATTCTGTGAAAGAGAAGATTCTATACCAATGGCAGTTGCTGTGACAGTAATATTTCTCTGTATTATTTTTATTATTATTACTCTATAACCTCCTAAAAGCAGTTTTTAGCTTGTTTAGAAGTTCTTACTTCTGTTCACTGTAGGAGGAGAGTAGAAAGAGAATATATGGCTTGAAATAATTGTACCTGCTGACGTGGTTCTAAATAAAGATTTTTGGAGGTCTGTGCCTTGAAAAACACCTGTCATTGTGTGGCACTGCAAAGCCACTGTGTTATTTCTTACTGGCTTTGTCTGCATCTAACCACTTACAGTGTAACTTTTCTCATCTCGATATCATTCATTGTATGATACTGAGGATTAGACTGATGACATGAGAGGTCAAGATTCTCTAATCTTCCCCCCTCCCCTCAAGCTTTCACTTTATTTTTAGAAAAGTTTCTCTGATACCTCAGCGCTCTCACTGTTACAAAAGCGACACAAAATGTGTTGCTTGGCTGGGGGAATGTGGGTACAAATTTTGCTGTGGCAATGGAAGCTTCGCCTTGGTGTGTCTTTTACTGTAACACGGTGACAGAGGGGTTTAGACTGTATCCTTGTAGCCATCAGCTTCTGTCCAGAGATTTTGTATTGTGGCTCTCCTGTGACTGATAGCTTTTGTAGAGTTCGCTGGAACCACACTGACCTTTAGCAATTCCCCTCTATCAGAACAAAGATGTCTGCTGATTCCAGTCTGCATAAATTCTGCATTTGCTTTTAAGCTGTTTCTGTATATAAGTGTAGGTTTAAAACTTTCAGAACCCATTTTTAAGCACTGACAAAAAAAGAATAGCATTTCTAGGACAAGAATGTCTGCAGAACAGTAGGAAAATAGCCAAGCTGTCTTTCACCTGCATTTTTTAACCCTTCTGTAGTAGTGGTTATATGAAGCAACTCCCTTTTTACTACTGTCACAACATTTTGGCTCTAGTCACTCTTACTTGTGGGTTGAAAAGATACGCTTGCTCGGAAAATGCACTTACACAGTGTCCCTCGCAAATGTTTGGCCAGATCCTTTTGCAGTAAGCAGACAACTCCCCGAAAGTAAAATGCCATCTTAATTTCATCTTCAGATGATGATTTCATAATTGTTGCATTTCAAAATCCCTCTTGGACCTTATAGATATTGCTTCTGTCTTTACTGGAAGTTTTCAACAAGCAGATCTGGAATGGATACTAGTCTGGTTTGCTTTAAAATGACAGATAAGTGAAGACTGAATGAAGTAAATCCTTTTTGAAAGGAGTGGTTTTGGTTTTGGGTGTTTCTTATGCTGATTAATATTTTCCCTGCTGGCAGGGGGAAAAAAGGCCAGTAATTTTGTATCTTCTGACTGTGGTGTAACCTGCTTGGAAACAGTGTATTATAGCTCATGACCCTACAGAATCTCACTGGAATCTCTTTGCTGGACTGTGCTTTTCAGTAGATTGACATGTAATCGCGTAGGTTTGAGGTTTTTAAAACCTATTTTCTTGCAGCTCTAAAGGTCACTTCATAATGGCAATTCACTTGGAAGAGAAGTTAAAATTAAGTCATATTTTTTCTCACTTCTTTTCTAGATTGTAACCAAATAAATTTCAATCTCAGTTATCACATAGAATTTTGCTTTTGTTTAAGGTTCTAGATATCTGAAGTAGCTTGAGTTGATTCCAAATTGGCTTTAATAGGACATGAATAAGTTCTGGCTGCAAATTAGAAAAAAATCCCTCAACATTAAATGAAAGGTCTGGAACAGTCTTCTGATTAGAGAGTGTTTGGTTCAAAAATCCCAAAGTATTTTGAAATTGAGTTTGTTAGGTACTGTATGATAACTGTACATCACTGAACTTGACGACTCGGGAGGGCTCTCATGTTCTTGTGTCCCTAAATGTGTCTTGTAGCTGAAAGCACAACTGGCCCTGGTTATTAAAGCGAACTGTTAACTGGAAAGGATGAGGTAATTCTGTTTCCCAAGATCCATTTGTGTTTCTGAGGTGTGGGGAGCTATGCTGGCTTGTTTACTTGAGACCCATGCTGGGTGGTTTGTCGGTGGTGAGGAGATTATGCATATCTTCACAGCTGGAATAAAATAACTGCAAGCAAACTTGGAAAGGAAGCAGAACTCAACATATGCAAATATGGAATATTATTTTGAGAAGCCTGAATATTTTCAAGTAGCAGAACATTACTGCATTAATCTCGTATGGAAAGAAAATATTATTGGAGATAATAGCTAAATATTACTGAATATAGCTACATGTACAGCAGTAATAAATATGCCGTTCCCTGGAGGATTTTTAATATTCAGAGAAGAAGTCTGACAGTAGTGCTTTACAGTGTCTCAGATCCAGAGATGGGAAACAGTAGAAGTTTCCTTTGCCAAGGGCTATATATCTGCATTGTAGCCATACAGGCTTGTTAGTTCCCTGGAGGTAAAGTGGCTTTTTGGTCACCTTCTATATCATGTGATTTGGGTACAAATATTGCTTTCCCAAAATTTCCTCACAGGACTGGTTAGGTCTCCATAGCTGATTCAGCTGTCTTAAAGCTATGATCCAGAATACTGGCCAGAAACATGTTTTCAGTAGGTACCAAGTTGTACGCATTGGTTGCAGCGATCTATTTTCAGATGTGGATCTGTTTCTGCACATCTGAAGATTTTTTAGCTGCATTAGAAATAGTTTCTACAAGTAACTTATAAGTGTAGATGCATACGCAGTCGTGTTGACATAGTCATTTAGTCTACTTTTAGACTCATAAGAACTTCACAGTCAATGCACCTTATCTTTTAAATTGTATGTGAATAATGAACATAAATGTGCTGGGCAATAATTGCGCATCAGTGATTGTCAGCTATTAGATTTGTAGCAAAAAGCATGAATGTTTGCTAAATAGGGGTGTGAATAATCACGTGGTATTTAATGAAGGAATTAGGTGAATGATTTATTATTTTAATAACACAGAAATAGCCTGGCAATTTTTATGTTTTAATAACTTGTTGATATTTTGAGCAGCAGCTCATATACTGGACAAAGAAATCAAATCTAGTATCAAAATTTGTCTTCAAACTTTGGCAATGAAGTGTAGGCTTTGATAGGTGATTTAGATTAATCAGATTTGTGCCTAAACTGTCCCCGGTTCAGTATTAAAACTAAAAATCTCTAGGTTTTTTGCTATTATTTTGAGTATGCTCAAATATACAGTTCAGTGGAAGGAATGTATTGTACAGAAGAAATCATTTCACCTGTAGGTTCCCTTCATTGTTCTTTAACCTATTTCTGTGCTTTTAGGGAGAGCTGCCTAGCAATTTTATACAGATGCTTCACAAAACAAGGTGTATGCAGCGACTTGCACTTCTGTGCGGGTGGAATGCTCTGGGGGGATAGGTAACAGCAGTGTTAGACAGGGATCCCCCGTAACTTGTGGAAGGAAGCTTACCTTGCGGGAGTTGTCTGTTGCATTTTCCTAGGTGGCACTTCGGTCAGTTGCATGTAGTATGTAAATGTGGGTGTGTATCCTTCCAGAAGATATGTCCTTACTGTACATATGGTATCTATCTAGCACGTAATTTGCGTAAATCAAATTTCTTTCTTCAGAGTAAACTTTTGGGTGACAGCCAAGCTGTACAGTCATCTTTATGTTGCCGTTTTAACCTCATTAAGGGGAAAGGGAAAGCTGCCTGTTTTCCTCTACTACCGTGTATGCATCCCAAACTCTCCAAATCTAGCTTCCTGTCTTGTTGATCCAGCTCAGTATTTCTACAATATATGTACAACATGTGTTCTGGTTACAGTACACATGAAGGCATCTCCCTGTGCGTACTCACTGCCAGAGTGGTACCTTCCTTTAGCTTTGAATAGGTGGCTCTGGTGTGCCATCTGCTTTGAGTGGGAGTGAGTGTACACCAAGAAGGAAGAGGAATTGGCTGCAAAGATGGGCGCTAGGCCCCCTGCCCCCTAAGCTTAATAATAAAAAGAATATGGACAGAAGCCAAGTATATTATGTACCAAAATCACTTCCTCTGCAGAATGCAGTTAAATGAAAAACATATGGCGTAGCTTGTTGAGTTGATTTTGTTCTGTGCTCTGTCCTGGTAATGGATTTGTTTTCAAAATTGAGCGTTCTGCATGTTTCTTGGTGGATGCTAGTAGGCTTGGAAATATCACAGCATGTGGGACCCAGTAAAACACGAATTTCATTTGTTTTCCTTGGCTTCTGTGTGTCATGATGTGTTCAAGATGATAAGGTCTGGAAAACTGTAAATTTTAGTTAGGTCTCAAGTATGAATCCTGAGACTTGTCTTCATCTTGCAGAGGAAGTGTAGTAGTAGGAGGAAGGCTGTTGTTCAGCTGTGCTCCTGAGGGTGTACTGTGCAGCCTATGTTTTGTTTACATTAAAGGTATGCTGACAAAGCTGTTGGCTCTAATACTGGACTTAATAGTTTTGTTTGGCTTTGCAGCTGTGTCTCGCTGTCCTTTCACGTTGCCTGCCTGCAGTTCTTCACAGAATTATATACTGCAGCAGCAAACCCTGCTCCAGTGACACTGCTGAGGCCAGGATTCTGGTATATTTATGTATTGTCTTCGGAGTTTGCCAGGCACTTTGAAAAGATGGAGATAAGTGGATGGGCATCTGTGTGCTCTCATTGTTTTGTGACCATTTAAGGAGCTGTGAGCTGAAATGAGCCATATGACTATTTGTTTTTCCTTCAGCCTTGTTCTTGAAAAAGTAGAGTTGGGGAGAGTGAAGATAGGGTTCCCCTAGCTTATCTGGCTAAGATACATGGTTCAGAAAAGAAAAAAAGTCATAACTTTAAGAGCTTGGAAGGTGAGCTTTTCATAAGGAATTAAAAAAAAAAAACCCGAACCCAAAACAAAACAAAACCAAAACCCCCTGAAAACCTGAAATACTGTGACTTTACTTCTTAAAAGAGATGTTAAAAATTCAAAACCTGGCTGCTTAATATGCATATTTTAAGAAGCGCTGCAACTCTAAGGGGCTGTGGTCCTGTTGTACTAGCTACCATGGAACCTAAACTATACCCTGCCCAGTGCAGCGTGCTGCTCTTTTGGACTGTGATGGTGCAAGGCATGTCATCTGTGGGGAATTCTTTGTAAGATAGGGTCGTAGAAAGATAAACTAAGGTCAAAAAGATCATGAAAATTGCTAAAGAAGGGAGCTCTGGCTTCCTTGTTACTGAAATATGTATTGACTTCCTCCAAATTTTATTTGGACAAAGGACAGTTCGTGAGGGAATTCTATGCCACTTTTCTATTTAGTGGCAATTTATTTAGCAAAATAAGTACTTACTTTTAAGTAGGGTGAAAATGTTAGTCCATCAGCCTCTCATGTGACACATTTGATCCTAATGAAAGATGAATATTTTGCAGTCTAGTCAGCAGGTCAGATTAAAGCACAGATTTTCCCATCTACCTATGTGGACCTCAGGGCAAAGCTGACTGAGGTCATAAGTGAAAGCCAATTTGCAAGTCCATGTCCTTAACCGATGGTTGTAAGTCACTACGTTTGTTGAAATACAGTTCCTTTTTCTGGAGCGTACCAGGATTTCCTAACATCTCAAATAGATACAGGTTTGATATTTTAAAGGCAGTGGTATTGCCAGAGAAACTACACTGAGTAGCTTTCACTCGATCAGCTCTCAGCTTTTATCTATTGCTATAATTCCTGGAATTTATAAGTAAAGGTATTTTGTCCAGCTTGCCCTGATAGATTGACTGTTTTGTGTCTGGGATAGTGTTTTTACGTTGGTTATAAAGGAAAAACAGATTTAGAGTTTGGGCACTAGAGGAACTTCAAGAGTCTGCTTGCTAGGTTGTGGGTACTTGGCCTCTTCAGAACAGCTGCTTAAGTTCATTTCACTTCTCTCTGTTTCTTGTGGGTGATGAGTAAAATCTCTCGGGGGGAGAGAGGCAGAGAGAGAATGAAGAGACATCGGGGTTCATAGCCTCAGCTGTTGGAGTTCATCACCCAAATCGGATAACTAGGATTCTCTTCTGAGTTTCCCACAGTGTGTTCTTCCTGCCAGCCTACAAGGTCATATGTATAATTGGGTATTGCAGTGAACTTCAGTCTAAATCTGCTCTGGTCATGTGAATAGTAATCTGAAAAGTGACTTCTGTTGAGCCTGTGAAGTCTATCAACCTGCAGCGAGACAGAGCTCTTCAACACTTCTTTGATTTTCACTGCCAGGAGTTGTTGCACCACTACAAAATACAAGCAGGGTAGTTGACAGCTGGGTTTTCTGAGTGATGGCTGCTCTCTCTGCAGATAGTTAAATAAGCCCAATACCACAGATTTGCAGCTGTATGTTGTAGACAGAATGGTTTGACTGGCTGATTTTAACAGTAGACGGTAGGGCAATGACACAGGTCCTCCTTGTTCCTTGGTAGAAGTGACAGTGATTTGGGCCTTGTGTACCTCAAGGAGTCTACCTGCCTTCAACATTGTCACCTTCTCCTACACACTTGTATGGCACAGCCTGCATTCTTCATTGCCTGGCTTCCCAGGTTTTACTGAGGCATGCTGAAATGGGCTATACAAAAACACTGTAAGACACAGGGTCTGCAGTCCTGCAACGCCGTCTAGGTTTAATTTCCTATCCTGCTATAATTCTTTATAGCAGTTACCACTCATAAATTATTGTGATGCAACAATGTCACTACTTTTTAATGGCTCCTCAGCTGGCATGAATTGGAAAAACCCAAGCAATGAAGTGGGATGACACCAATTCATACCAAGTGTGGATTTGGCCACTATGCTCATTCTGGCTTTGAGCTGGAAGCTGTATGAAGTGTGTCTTTTCCAGATTGCAAAGTGTGGCATTTCTCCGTATCATTACATCTGCTAGGTCTAGTGGGTAGAGCTCTGTTTACGATAGCTGGAAATTTATATGGAGAAGGATAGGTTCAAAAGGTCTGCAAACATCAGAGTAGAATTTGAGTAATGGCCTCGTGTGGTTTTCCTGTGTAATGGTACTGTTTTTATAGGCATTTAAACTATGGGGGGAAAAAAAAGTCAGGCTTGTGTTTAGATGACTTTTAACATTTTTTTCAAGCAATAAGTTTGATTTTGTTCAGCAAAACTCAGTTATTTTTCAGAAGCTTAGATGCTGAAGAAGATGAGTAAGATACACTGCAGAAATCTAGAAAAAGGTATTTTCAAATTAAAATAACAATTAAGTGTGCCTTATTTCATAAACTTGCATGAACATTTATCTAATCTTTCTTGAATTTGATACCAGCTTTTTGGTCTACAAGGAACCTCTCTTTAAGTGACTGGGGGTTAATATAATACTGTGTTATCAAACTTCAGTAGTTACCTGCTTTGACACCTAATTCAGCAGCTTACCTCATTATGTGTGCTTAATCACACTTCTAACCATAAGCCTATAGTAAATCCCACTGCTATTACTGGGGGGGTTTACCACTTGTGAGCATTACCTTGGATTATTTTGAGTTATGAAGTTCTCATAGTTCTGGATGTCTTTTTCAGCGATCGGGTATTGCCTCTTCAGACTGCAACATTACTGTTTTGGTGTGAGGAGTTTTGTAAACGCACAAGATATCAAGGCCAAGATGAATATTCTGAAGGAGGAAGGTTATTATTTTTTTTCCCTTATGATAGTGTAATGTTTCCTGTAATTAATCTGCTTACCTGGCTGCTAAACAAATAAATGTGCTACAACTTATTTTTGGCACAGGCACAGTGTGGTTAAGGGCACTAGCCATACTCTGACATGAGCTGGCATTCTGACACCTTTTGGCTGTTTTTGCAGCTCTGATGAGACCCATACGTTATCCCAGAAGGGGCAGTTATATCCACTGGATTTTCAGGGGAGTCCTTGTTGTGTAGGTTGCCATTTCTCTCCTCCATGTAGCTTCAAAGTAGGAATAACAGACAGGAGGGCAAGCCATTACAGCAATAGCACGTGTTGTGCCTGTTTAAGGTTAGTAACAGCATGATGTCCTACCCTAATTCTGGCTTTAGTATCATAGGAGAACTGATGGTGCACAGCCCTTCCAAAAGTTCAGAGCCCCAAATGGCTATTGCGCTCCCCCTATTGCAGCCTAGATAAGGTAGTCACCCTTGAGCTTCCAAAGTGCTTGCCCTCAAAAGTATACAGGTTTTAGTGTTACAGGAGGGCAGAAACTGGCCTTTTAGCTTGGGGGTTAGGGGTGACTAACATCTCATTCTGGTTTTAAAAAAATAAAATAAAGGCAAAAAACCCCACCCATGTCCAACACTGACTTTGCGCAGTTTGGCTACTCTTCATATAGCTCAATGTCTTCAACAGATGCTTGCTTGCAAAAGGACCAAACAGTGTAGAAATCTGTCTCATACTTGGAGATCACAATGTAAGCATGTGCCTACTTGAAGCCTGTGGTGAAAGAGGTCTCTTTACCCAGAATTCATACCCAAAAGTGTCCCTGTTTTCTTTTCTCCTTGCTTTGGGAAGTCATCTTTTACTGAATGTGGAATCTGCATTTCGCATGATGGAGTATGGCCCTGAAGTTACTGTATCTCGATCCTGCTGAGCTTCCCAAGTAACATTAGTTTTTCCCCGAATATGACATTGAAGCCTGTTCAGTCTGTGCTTTAAGTAGTCATGACTGGTTCTACTTATAAAAGTACCAGTATTGCACTTGTATACTAGACAACCAAGGTCTGTGCAGGAGAATTATTTTCTGCTCAGCGTTGTAACACCTCATTAGAGTGGGGATGTGGTCCTCAGACTACATGCCAGTACACCCATTTTATTTCAGTGCCAAGAAAGAGGAGAAAAAAACCTAAGCTGCCTTATTGAGAAAATTCTGGAAGCACCACCTGACTTTGTACAGAAGAAAGATGTCAACAGGCATTCTGGACCTGTTAGTGCAATTTCCAAATAAAACCAGACATTCCTAAACTGATAATACATTATCTGCTGAATATTTAGTTCACTATGATCCTACAAGCAATATTCCTTTAAGTTTTACATCTGGAACTGAGCTATTTGCTTGGCCACAGGACCCCAAAAGCCAAGAAAACCACAGCCTGCCCTCTCTAGGGTGTGTTTGAAAAGGGCAGGACAATGAAACATCATATCCTGACTTCTACAGAGATTTTGTGCTTAATCCTTCCAGTTTTGCCATAGTTTGGTTGTGGTCTGTCTGGAAGAGGCCATTGCAGGTCACCTTTTAGAACATTTGATTGTTTTGCCACCTTTACTCTTAGAAAGTTAATTGCCTATATCCATAAACATGTGAAGGGCCAGTTACAGTAAAACCCCTGAAGAACAACTGTCTCATATGTAGCCTGTAGCCTGTGTCATTTTAAAGGAAGTTATCATCATTGGAGCAAATTCCAAGCAGCAAACTCAACATGGTACACTGGTCTTGGTGCAGAGTTTGCTAGGGTCAAACCCTTCTTTTCTCTCTCTTCTGTTCTTCTGACGACATGATGGTGAGGGCACAGCAAGGCTGGCACTGAGAAAATAGAGGTCTTGTAGAGGACCTCCCATGTATCTGTTAGAGATGAGGTCGCTAGACAGGTGAACTCTCAAGTGGAAATAGGATGCCAGGAAGCGAATGGAGAGGTACAAAAAACTGGCTTCACTGATAAATTGGGAAAGGAGAACTCATACCTCGGGGGAAGGGCCCACAAATTCTTTGCCCAGTGCTTTACAGGAATGTAAAATTCTGGTGGTGTTGGTCTTTTTTGGCATCTTGTTATCAGCAGCCTTCTCTTCATCTGTTGTCCCTTAGTACAACATAAAACTGGCTTGGTATTTAGTCTAAAAAGCTTAATTTATGAACAATCACCAATTAGCCAGAAAGTGTGACAGCTTTTTTATTTGCTTTTAAATAGTCCATGCATTTCCTAATCTCTGCAATAGGGCTGTCATGCTGAAAGAGCCAGACACACAAATTGAGTCAGAAAATGAAGTGGAACCTACTCTTGCCTTTCTCTCATAAAAAAGATGTGCTTTTAATATAGAACATGGCCAACTCCATGTAAGTATAGAAAGGGCAAGGAGGGGTGCAGCCTTTGTAAATAGCTCAGAACTGATGGTGGACTCCCCAGAGATGGTGGATGGAGCAGAGTCTAGTACCTAATGTGCAAGATAAGATTCTGAATTCTTGAAGTACCAGTAACAGCAACAACTCAACATTTTGTCTAAACTGCTCCTCCTGCAGCTATACTTGCACCTTAGCTAAAGAGTTGCAAGAGATGGAAGAAGAGGAGAAGTAATATATCTAATCTTCAGGATTTATTTTTTAAATTGTTTTTATGTTTTCAGCAGATGTGACATCTAAATGTTTTGCAGCTCAAGTCTTACATAATAGAGTATCAGAGAGGGATAGCAAAAGGGGGAAAAAGTTGTAGTATGAACGTGCTATATGGAAGTTTGAATCAGGATTTAGTTTCTGAAGTCCAAAGGAGATGTAGCAAATGCTTGGGATCGTGACAACATATCAGCAGTCTCAGATGACCATGGTATAACCAGGATGACACCAACACGCATAGTTTAACCGTACAGGGCTTTGAAATCAGTAGCACTGGCTGGAGCTGTCCAAACAGTTGTTGTGTCAGGTGCAGCTGGGGCCAGTCACGGCAGGTTGCGTGGAAAGCAGTCTGTGACGTGGTGAAGGATGTGTTTTTGCCAGTTTGGAGGAATTCCAAAATCAGCTGCCCAGCCCATGAAGCTGCTAGGGTACAGATGGTGACTGTTGCCTTTGGTGGTCACAGTGTAGTGAATGTTAACTTGCAATGAATGGGAAGTGCTAACAAGGTATGAGGAAATGACAAGAACGTGCTTGTAGCAGGGTGGCAGAACATGTTCTTGGGTCGTCGAACAAAATATTTATTCTTGTAAATTAGATGAATCTCTACAGCAAGCCATAAGTTAATCATGCTGCAATGTATTTAAAGAAATAAAAAGTCCAAGGGCTTGTCAAAACCAAGACAGAAAGATCCCTGGAACAAAGGCAAGTTCACAATTTTTGGAGCTCTGAACACAGAGCCATCTGTCAATGCATAACATACAGTGGAAGAAGCAACAACAAAAAAATTATCCCAAGCCCTTATGGGTTGGGGTGTATCTTTTAATAGAATGTTAATTCTATGACCATTCTTGCTACTCCAACTGGACTTGTATTACACCGTCTATTCTAGCACTGTGCTGGTGTTCTGTGGCCCGTAGAAAGATTGGAGTAGTTACAAAGCTCCTGCAGGTTGCCTGTCTGTGTCGGTTAAAGTACCTAATAAAACTGCAAAGCTTGCTATGCCTGAGTTATGGTAATTCATGGAAATATGTCAGACTGATTCTATTCCAAAAAGTAGCATTGAGATGCTAAGAGTGTGCCTACATACCCAACTTAATGTTGAACCACGGATTTGCATCAATTCCAAAGCATCTAAATACACTGTCCTGCTCTTCAGGGTTGCTATTTACACTGTTTGAATTTAGCAATTCTTCTGTTGGTTCCAACTGTTCTGAAGAATCAGGCTGGTTTTATTTAAGTCTGTCAAGGTTTCTTTAATTAAAAATGGCTACAGGTTCAGGATGTTAAACATTCAAAAACAAAACAAAAAAACCCCAAAGCCCCTCTTAGGTTAAAAACTCATTTTAACCTCAAACAATTGCGATTTCATGACCAGATTTTCAACAGTGTTTGGGATCACCAGACTTCACCTCCTGCAGTTATGGATGGATTTGTCATAAATGCTCATGTGTAGGAAGGCAGTTAATGGTGGGATTTTCCAAGTTAGACTGGTCTAACCAGTTTGAAGGGCTTGCAGTAAAGGCATAGGGTAGTATGACGTGACCTATCACAAAAGCTAGTATCCTAGATTTTTTTTCCCCCAATTTATTTATTTATTTTTTGCTTGTTTTGAAGCATCTCTTTGATTCACTTCTGCCTTCCTGGGTGGATGGTGTTGGTGATACATGAAAACTTTCAGGACATAAAACTTTTTCATCTGGATCTGCAAGACTGATGATACTAGCTATAATGTTTTAAGTACTTTTCATATATTCTTGATTTTGAGGCTTGACGGTTTTTTGTGAATGCTTAGCTTTCCCTCAAAGATAAAGGGCACCACTGACTAAGTTGAAGTTGGTTTTGTGGAATCTTGCTTTTTCCCTTTGCATTATTTATAAAGTTAGTTTTGATGACTTTTTGCAGTCAACAGTATGTGTAGTAGATGCATGCAGACTCTGCTGGCACCATAATTAAACAATGAATTGTATTATCTGGCACACCAAGCTCTGAAGTTTTAAATTATTCAGAAACGTTTTTGTTGTGAGCTGGCGCATTCTCATTAGCATGGATCTGGTCAGCCAGGATGAATCAGTCATGCAGGGAAAATTTGCGAACTGCTAGGCTTGTCACCTCCTGTTAACTCAGAAGGGAAACTTGGCCTGAAGTAAGTCTCGACTGAGGGGTGTGTGGACAGTATTGATAGCAGATGGTACCCACTCCATTAGCCCTGAAGGAACTCGATTACGCATTGATGGGGTAGGCTGAGGAATGAGGACATGGATAGAAGAAGGTCTTGTTACTCATATGAATATGAAGAGATAAAAAGATAACTTGCTGCCTTGTACTGCTGAAGAATAACAGTACAAGTTTCAGTGATGTAGGCACCTGTCACTGACTGACTGAGTACAGGGCTACAGTGGAGAAAAATCACAAGCACAACTGTCCTTTGCGTGCTTAATTCCTCCTAAAATATTTTTCTGGAGTTGAAGAGAATATTCAACCTTTTTTAGAAAAAGATTGCTTAGTGTTTGTATTGCTTTAAGTTTGCAAGAAATCCCTTTTATTCTCTTAACTTCTACCTAAAGCAAGCACTTTCTTGTTTGTTTTTGTCAAGGAAACAAGAGCTCAGTAGCCAAGTCTAACTTACATTTGCATGAAAATTAGGAGCATCACAACTAGGAAACAAACAGCAAGGCTTTTTTGTTTTGGTGCTGGGTCTCATGGTGCATAGGGACGTTGATATGCTTGGTATGTAGGATGAAATTTTGGTCATGTTTAAGTCAAGAGGGTTTTCACAATGATTTAAAGGCAGGGGGGAAAATCAGGATTTCATCCCAGATATTACCGTCCCCAAGACTTCCAGGCCTTTCAACTAATTGAGTCATAAGGATGAGAAAAGAATGGTTTATGTGTAAGATGTGTAATACTGTAGAATATAAGTATTCTTTTGTATGGTATTTTGGCTTGCTTTGAATGAAATGGTGAAGGTCAGAATTTTTTATACCCCATCCTTTTTTTTTTTTTTCTTCTTCAGATTTTGTTTGGTAAAGCTACACCTGCAAATAAGTGAGACTTAATGTAAGTTTGATGGCTGACTTTAACAAAGCTTGATGTTTTATCAGCAAATTAAAGCATGAAATTTAATCCTTATTTTTCTTCAGCAAATAATATTTCTGTGTTGCAGAGTTGTGGCAGCGTCCCACAAATGAATTTTTGGTCTGTTGTCTAAACTTTGCTTACACTTTATTTCAGGTTACATAGGGAGCAATTAAATGCCGTTTTCTACAACACTATCAGAGGCTATAGAAATATTTTTCAGGACCCTGATCAGGATCACAGGAGAGAGTGGAGGCTATGTTAAATAAGCCAAGAAGTTTTTGTAGGGGTTGTCTAAATAGGTAGGAGCCAAGTCACAGGTTCAAAGGTAATAGAAAACCCATGGAAGGCAAAATGGAAGGACTAAAGTAAGGCAGTGGCTTGACCATGCATCTGTGAAAGGGGCTGACTTTGCAATTTGCAAGGGGTGGAAACTAGGCTTGAATTTCTCACCTCTTATGCTTCTATTTCTTAAATTTCATTGGTTATAGCAGTGAAAATAAACAGAACGGTACCAAAGAAACAGCCAACTTAGTAGTCACATACTTCTCTTTACTTTGGTATAGCCCAACAATATCCTAGGCTTTGACTAGTTTCTTGAGCCAATAAGCAACTGTATACATATTACTGTTAAAAAACAGTTAGTATTCAGATTATTTTGGTGGTCTGTAATACCTCAGATGCTTCTTTCAATGTACCCAGAATGGAGAATAATCATCACTTCTCAGACACTGCAAGTGGTTGCCAGAGAGTATTTCAAATGGCAATCTTCCTGATTTGAAGAAAAGGATAAAATTCCATAATGGTGATTTGGCAGGCTGAGGTAACCTCAAATCTGAGTTGCCAAACTAAAGTCTGTTTTTAATAGGAAGAGATAAACTCAAAGCAAAAAATCAGCAGAAAACTTTTATTAAGTGTCCACACCAGAAAATGTGGTATTGCTGATCATAACTGGATTTGAAAATAGTAAACTATTGCTATCTTAAAAGACAATACTCATAAATAGGGCAATATCAATATTCAGTCTGTCCAGCTTAATATAACGGTGCATGTATTTAAAGCCATAGATTTGTATTACACAACTCTGTCAAATATCTGGCTTGTGTGTCTCATAGTGATTTTCATACTGAACCCCTGAGCAACTGATCACCTATTACAGCTCCATTGCCATGAAATTAAATTAATGCTTCCAGATGAATAAGCAAAAAACTTCAGACAAAATCTCATATGACCTTGGGGTTTTTATCATTCCACTTCTTGTCCCGCTTCTAAGGTCTAGGAGCAGTCACTAGGTCAAGGCAGCAAACAACTGTTCAGCTAGCTGGTGGAGCCAGAAGTGTTCTTGGTGTGTTTCAGGGGAGCATTTTTAAATGGTTTTCTAGAACATCTTGGCAATTTCATGTGCAGTAAACACCGACAGCTGTTCTGCAACTCTGTAAAATGCTTTCATAGCGGAAGAACATAACTCTACTGAACACTACATGAATTGTACACTCTTTGTAAGACAGGTTTTTTTTCCCCACTCATATGGATATTGAAGAGAGCTGATAGCACGCACTTTGCCTGTAATGATGAGTGACCAGTTCTTTGGTTTCCAAGGGCTAAACTCCATGTTCAGGATTGATTCCAAGGGATATTAAGATCCTGTAAGATGTTATGAGTTCAATGAGTGCGTTTGTCTTATTGTACATATGGTTACTGGTAATATCTAGTGCTGTTTCTTTCAGAGAAGCATGAAAATAATAAAATAGGTGTGTGAGTACTCATGCAGGGTAAGGATTAGGCTAAAAATCAATATTGTGGTTGAACTAAGTACTGCAAGTACATAACAAAGGAGATATGTTACCATTATGAAAGCGTCATGGATGGCTAAATCTTTATTGGATATGTGAGTACATAATTCAGAAGGCTCCTCTGACCTTTAGTTTGGTTGTAGACCCTTTTGTTATATTAAGCATAAATATATTAGAGATATGGAGAGAATAAAGAAGAGAGAACACTTTTTGCTACATAAAATAACATGACTTTTCATTTAAGCATTAATCATTCTCAGTGCATTAACTACATTTTATCAGATTGCTTGACCTTTGCTGTCAAGGGAGTAAATGCAATTTTACTTCTCCATAATGAAAATAACATCAGGAAATATATGCAAGAATGCTTGTTTAATTTCCTCCTCCCTGCTTTCTTTCTCTGGAAAATTATGAACTGTTGTCTCAGTCCTATGAAACATATTTCGCTTGGTCTTGACTTTAAAACACGAACACATTTGTTTTTACTTCAGGATAAAACAAATTAAGTTGGTATTAAATGAGGTAATCAAATTTTTATCTTTCACTATTCAGTGAGTGGAGTTAAATTACTGCTTAGTTGTACATGTTTAATATTTCTAGATTTAGGTAAATGTGTGTCTGTATATGCGTTTTATCTTCAACAAATTAATATAAACAAGGTAAAGTAATATTAGTTAATGGTAAATTAAATTAAGTGATGATTCTGTGTTCTAGCACTAAGTTTCTGTGTTTCTGTTCCTGCATAGGAATATATCTGAGAGAATCTGAGAGTAAACTGAGACAATATGAACTCATCCATCTTGACTTCGGGCAGTTGAGAGAATCCTGAAATAAAGATACAATTAAAATTAAAAGGGAGAATGCTAAAACAGTTTCAGGCTGTTCAGGCAAGTGAGGCAGGAAATCTGGTAGAGGAGATGCTTTTGGAAGAGTCATGCAGAAAATACCAAGAATAGCTAGTGATAAAGAGAAGCAAATGTGTTATGGAGTCCTGATATTGTATGGTCCATCAAGAGCAGAATCAATTAAAATGACCCATCTCACTGCTCCTCCCAAAACACCTTCTTGGGGAATGGCTCTTGCAATACCAGGCAATTACCAGGGAAGGCAAAATATCCGTTCACTAAACACAGTACAGATGTATACTGGGCAACTTCTGGTGCTAGCAAGTGAATGAGAAGTGCAAGAAGGACAATTTAGATGGTGAGAGAAAGTTTTACTCTGAAGAACATGTTGTAAGTATGTTTGACATGGTGATTTAGTATTAGTTGGCAAATACACGATGCAGAGACTAACATCTACTTAATGGGCAAATGTAAGATACCCAACAGACTAAGAACAACGTAAGAAAATGGACAATGTAGGACGAACAGCTAATATTCTGTCAAATGCATTAAGTGATTGAATAATCTCAAGGAAAATCGTAGATGTTGTATTACTAATTATGATGGGTTAACCCTAGCAGCAAAGTGCCCACTTAGCCACTCTCCCCCTCACTCATCAGTGGAAAGGGAAAAAAGGAAAAAGTCAGAAATGAGAGAGCTTGTGGGTCAAGATAAAGGCAGGGAGATTGCTTATAAATTACTGTCCTGGGCCGAAAGAGGACTTGGGTAAATTTACCTTGCTGCTAGTTAAAATTGATTTAGGTAGTAAGAAACAAATAAACATTAACCTTCCCCTCCTATCCCCTGACTCAACTTCACTCCTTTACTTCACACTCCTCTACCTGCCCCAGGTGGCACAGGTGGGATATAGTCAGTATAAAGCAGTTCCTCTCTCCTGCTCCTTCCCTCACAATTTTCACCTGCTCCAGCACAGTTCCTCTCCACAGGCCACATTTCTTTCAGGAAATATCCACCTGCTTTGGCATGGGGTCCTCCATGGATGTGGATATCTGCTCTGGTATCACCTCCTCTTCTTTAATTTTGTTCTTGCTGTTGCCCCTGGTTTTTTTCATAGTTTTTTTTAATCCTCCTCTGCCTCCATGGCATTTTCTGCCCTTTGTCAGAGGTGTCACCAGCTTGGCTGGGGGGCTCAGCCGTGCCCTGTGGTGGGTCCACTGGTGTTCACTAGACTCAGCTTTTTCAGGCATGGGGCAGCCCTTGGCTTACTGAGGCCACCTCTGCAGCCTCCCACTGCCAGCCACCTGGGCACTTGTGCTTAGTTCTGTGTCATTGACTCAGAAATTATATTTTGAAAAACTGAAAGGGAATATGCAGTAACGAACACTATTGTACTTTTTTTGTTGTTAGTGTACACCCATTTTGTGGCTAAGTGGTAGAGGGGAAAGGAAGAGTGTTTTGTGTCAAAGTAAAGAAAATTTTTTGTTATTGTAGATACACTATAAAGTAAATGGTTTTGGCATTGTATTACTCTTAGTTTTACTGTTTTACTGATGACAGAAGGACTCGTAACTCAGAAGACTTCCACCTTAAGCAAGTTATGTGGTCTTGTAGTCAGTCCCTCATGCATGAACTGACAAGAGTGTTTTCACTTGCAGGCACTCATAATTTTATTCTGCTTGTTTATTTTGTGGTATTTCCCTCAAGATAGTTTCTAACACTCCAGATGCTCTGCACAAAACTTTAAGAAATAGTAATGTCATTTTGAGGATCGCTCAGCTTCTGCTTAAGCTGCACTTTGTAGACAAAACCTCAGTGCAGAATGGGTGCTCAGGTGGCAGCACATTTATGAAAAAGCTCTGTTTTATGGACTTCATTTTTGTTTTTCTGTAGATACCAAACAAGAGGCAACATATTGGTGGTCTGGTTTTGGAAAATACAGGAAGTGTTTATTTCTGTCCTGATAGCCTCTTAGTCTGGTAGGGTAACAACCTTCACAAACCAGGAGCCTGCCAGGTATGAACATCCCAGGCAGGGTGGTGAACTTTCCACTGCCCATTCTTGCTTCTTTGTGTCAATAAACTACAACACAGTTCGGTGTCAGCCAGCTTTCCTAAACCACATCACACTACAGCCTTGCGTGTCCTCTGCCTACATCTGTACAGTTGTATGTCTCTGTGGAAAAAAAGAATGAGAAGAATTACATGGTGGTAGAGATATAAAAACCTTTATTAACGAGAGCTTCAGAGATTATTTAGCTGTATATAATTTGTTGTAGTTTAACTCATAACGGGTGAATGTTTGTCTTTCTAGAAGAGTGCCTGTTAAGCCTGTATATGATGTAATGGCATTATATATATGTCATAGATGTTACAAAAGATCCCAGGATTTCATGGATCTGTGAACATTGTAATGGGACTATTTCTTGTGTCTGGCTATAATTTCTAAATTAATTCAAGGAAAGGGCAAAGAAGTCTATACGCTGCTTCTCTGGACTAAAGATTCCTCAGGTCTCCAAGAGTCTGGGGTTTTCTGTACAGGTTCAAATCCTGAACAGTTTATGGCCTGCGAGCAGCAGCCCACATCTCAGGAAGCTACAGTCTGTAACCATCCACCTCTTCAGCTGTGGTGGAAGATATGTCAGGCAGAGAAAACATTGCTTTTTTTTTTTTTTTGTAATCTTGCAGAAGCAGTTACTGTGGACATTATCTGTGAAACGTAGGTGTAGCTGAGGGCAGTGTTCTAGCAGGAGAACACACTGTATCTGTGTGCAGCTGGGGCTTTATGGTCCCTATTTTCAGGATGCATTTAGACCTATAAGTTTTTCCCACAGAGGTAGAACAGGTTCAGTAGGTTGTGTCTATTGATGTTTGTGTCTGCCTAGATGGGCTTCCTAGTAGATGATACACAGTACATACTCCTTAGTCAACATAAGGTTGGTAACTCCAAGAACCAATGGCGACCTAATAATAAATCTGTGTAGTCTGCTGTCAGATGTGCTTTGAGAAGGGAGTACTGGATAGGAAACATGACTGTATCAGTTTCCCTTCCCCTTTCCCCTACAATTTCTGCTCTGATTAGATAGCTACTTCTCTCCCTGCTCTGGTACACAGAACCCAAATAAATTCTAGAGCACAAACATATTGGTAAAATAGAGCTTAATAATTTAATTGGGAGCCAGAAACAGAAAGGATAAGAGAGTTACGCTGACCATACTTGTGACATTCTAATTTTACTGATTTTGGAGTCAAAACCAAGGTATGAAAATGGCACTATCATTCAGTGAGAAAGGGTTGTGTGTGTGAGGAACTGAAGAAGTGCATTGTGACTAGATTGGCAAAATGACGCTAATGCGTTACAGCTGTATTTAGAAGAAAATCTTTCAGGTTTTGAAAATTAACTGGTGATGGATGGATGGAGGCTGTGGCAATTGATATAGCAGTGGTGCCAAGTGAAACACATTTGTTACCAACAGGGAATAAAATATATGCTACTGAAACCCTTTAGCACAGCTTGGAACGTGATATAAATAAAGTATATTTTACAATTATGCCAACAGTCATTCCCAAGAAATGGTTTCACTCTTTGATTCTTCCCCCTCCACCTCCCTTCTGCATCAGTTTGTACATACGTACAAGTTTCTGTATTATGTTTTAATAAAGAAGTATGCTCAAATTAAGTAACTCTTACATTCAGACTGAGGAGGCACTGCATTCAGGGATATGCACTAGATATTCATTGAGCATCCAGACACACCAGCTCTCTTGAAGTGTTAAAAAGTCACCATCCAGTTGGTTGTGGATCATCAATAATAGTTGACACAATTGTTTTGTGCTGTAGAAGTGCCTAGAAACTCCAGTCATAGGCGGGCAGCACTCTGTCAGGCATGGTGTGAACGTTACATGAGAAGATGGTAGTTGTCCTAGAGAGCTCACAACCCAAGCTTCAGGGCTGTTGTGTGCTGTTTGTTAGACTTCACTTTTTCAACAAAGGGACATCTTTTGTTGTATTTTGCAGAATTCCTCTCCTCCCATCCACCTTCCCTAGTCAGAATAGGATTAAAAGAGAGTAGATAATCTAGTGCTGTCAGATCTTGTATTTCATCACTGTTGCACCTAAATTTGAATTTAACTCCCAGTTGGTGCACTGTGTTTTGAAAAGATGGATATAGCAGGCTGAAACCAATTAAAGAACATGGTCAATCTCCTGAGCTTTGGAGAGCGAGGAATAGGAGACGGAAAGGAAGAGAAGGTCTTTTTTCACCTATACTACTTGCCTGTTCTTTTCATAGACAAAATATATACCTAATAGAAATAGTAAAATAACTCCTGACCTCAGCTTTTTAATAATAGATTGAATTTTTAAACTGCTATGAGGCATGAAGTTTATATCCAGTAGTTCTAGTGTAAAGGTAAAAGCCAGGACCAAAACCATAGCGATGATTATGGCAGTTTCAGCAGCTTTTAAAATTTTATTCCATGGTTGGATTCTGTGTGCTCAACAGCTGTGACTTCTGTCTGTTGGTAAACATATGTTGAATTTGAATGGCTGGATAAAGCTCATGATTAAGTGCTGCACATCTCTATCATCCAAGTAATAAAGTTTCACGTGGAATGCTGTCAAAAATATGTGTCTACTGAAGGCTATTAAAATGGTACCAACGTCTTTTCTCAAAGATATCCTTTAGCAATATGTATGGGTCTTATGCCCAGCAGCTATTTAAAAAAAATCACTGATAGATAGATTCAAACCTTTCAAGAGGTATGACTGAGCCTGGTCTGCAATAAAGCTTTAAATTACTTAGGCTTTATTTTTACTTTGAAGAGGCTTGTTTTCTGATTAGGGCTTTGGTTTGCTCATTTACGTCTGTGAAAGGACTACATAGGATCATCTCAGTTTTTTTCTGGAATTTGCTTAGCAAGAAAATATAAAGTAATACCCTTTTCTAAACAAAAGCAACATGTCAAATGGCCACGTGAACATAGAAGTGGATATTGTGTTGGCTCCAGATCATGGAAACGCTACAAGCCTAACATATTCAGCATTATTCGAGCTGTCTAATGGAGGTGAGATTGAAACAATTACATACAAAATCAAAAATGAGATCTCGGTTGTTGGAGGGGAGACGGAGAACAATGGTAAGTGCCACTAGTGTGATTAAATGTCTCTTTCTTAAGGTTTGTATTAACTTACAGAGCTGTAAGAATTTGGATGGACGTGACTGTGAATGCTCTTGGGAGGGCAGAAGTATCTAAGAACTTGGAGAAGTTCCATTTGAGATTTTGTTTCTATTACTCTAAAAGTAAAAATGTAAAGGATTGGAGGATGCTTTCAGTCCCATGCAAGTTTAGATGGTTGCAAGCTTTTAATAGTGTCTGCATGTCAGCAGTTCTGGGAGTGCTTTGTACCTAAAACTTGGTGGGGGGTGGGACCGAAGGATGTGGTACAGGGAAGTACAGGTTTATAGACATGTTCTGTCAGCATTCATCCTCATGGTAATAGTTAAATATATCTGCTGCCATACTGATATAACTGAGCTGATTCACAAAATGAACTATAGATGCTTCACCTGGAAAAGTTAGAGGGGAAAGAGGAATAAAACATCATATAATTCCATGTTTTAAGAAAAATGAGGCCTGGTTTATGGTGCAAGAGAAAGCAGAGTATGATTTTTTCCTATCACCACTTAGTCCTCCTGCTGTGGCCTTTCTGTGGAGAATTTTAGAAGCTTTTCAGCACTGTAGAAGAGGGAGGAGCTCAGTCCACCAAAAATAAGAAACCAGGTGATTGAAAAAATAGTACTGAGTAACGACTCATAACAGTTGAAACCAATTCTGACATTTTTTTTTCACTGTGAAGCCCGTTGTTATAGAGCAGTTTTAATCCAGTATATGAGCCAATTCATATAGACAGGTTTGGAACTACAGATGCGGAACAGAAGCAGAAAATACCAGGAGTTTAAACTTCTATAAAGTTTGACAAGACAGAGAAGAGAGCGCAGTTGATAAGGGCAGAAATCTTGAAAGGGAACCTTTTAAGCAAAGATTTCCTGAAGATAGTCCAGAGATTAAATGTTGATCTTTAGGATAAGAATCATATAATGAATAAATCTTTTTACAAAGAAAGAAACGGCTATTTTTACTTGCATATAAGAGCAAGTAAACTTTTGCACTTCAATATTTTCATGTTCAGCTTGAGTGATTTTGCATAAGGACACTACAATTACATTAGTGTTTCAAGGGTTCCGATTTCTAAATGTCATTTTCATTTCCAAAGCAAGGAAGAACATACAAGGACTTCTTGTGTTATATACTGCTTTTAGTTGGAAGACTGTAAGATAAATCTCCTTACATTACCTGTAAGTATCATTCAAGACTAAATAAAACCAAAAAAGATAATGGATAAACTACTTTATATAGTACATATCGTTGTTGATCTTTGTCCCCGTCAGGCCTGAGTGGTCAGTTAACCTTTACTTTGTAGATTGCTTAGCATTTTTCTGTGAGAACTTAATCACCAACCTCAGAGGAAGCGAAATACTGAACTCTTGGACTGAATGCAGTATTCCATGATTCAGTGTTCTCACTTTTGCAGTGTATGGATTGTCCATTAAACTCTCCAGGTAACCTTTTTTAAATTAGTCATAAGTCGTGGAATTGCAAACTCAGAACTGTTATCACAATGGATATAGGAAAAGGGTATTGCTGGTGGATTCTCTGACTTTAAAAAGAAGTAAAATAAAATAAAAATATCTGTGAGTGTTAGCTAAGTGAATAGCAGATGCTCAGTCCTAGTAATTTCTCCAGCAGTTCCAGAGATTTTCTGCTCAGTATTTCTGGAATTCTAACAGATTTTTACTTTTTTTTTTTTGGTTCCCCAGGGATATATTCCTTCTGAAGACCTGCTAGCAATGAAGAGGTATTTTTGAGGCATTTGCACATAGTCATTAGGTTTGCTTTGGGGCTTTTGTTATAGGATATACTTTCTGACAACAGTTACAGTGTTCTATAAACAGCAGAGAGCCTGACCTTGTGCTAGGCCATGAAACCTTTCAGTGTGCAATCATACTGTGACCTAGAGCTCCCTTAAGGCTAACAGGTGCTCTGCTCACCCTCTACGCCAAAAAAGATACTTAAGATGTAATTGTGAACAAAAATTTATCAGGCCTGATTCTGAAGTCAGTTGCACTGAAATACAGCAGATGTGAAGTACACTCCCCATGCAAATTTAGTACCCAGTGATTTCAGACCTCAGAACTGAATGTCGTGTTCACCAACACACAACATGAATTCTACAGTTAATTGCAGTTATATGTTGATTATATATAAACTTTTGGTGGCTGGGAAGAGTCAGTGCTTTACAAGGATATTCAGGGCTTCATCTGTTAATTTCGCCACCCCTTTGCAGATTAGAGAGGTTATGAAAACAAATAGGGTGGTCTTGCCAGCAACATTTCACTTAATGGTAATACTAGCAATGCCCTGTTAAGAAGTTACTGACAGCTTTCTTGTGTTGCGAACTTGTCAGCAACAACGTATAGAACTTCGCCTGTGTTGTGTTAGCATAGAGGCTGGTAATTCATAAACGCTGAATTGTTCAGTTTTTGGCATGGCAAATGTTTTTGGGCTGACGGAGCAGATTGCTAATGCACTCAAAACAATAAAAGGCAATTGTCTCACTCAAGAAGAACTTGAGAACACATGCTTAATTTTCTAACAATTTCATCTTGTTAATTATCTCTTTTTCTGAAACATCTTCCTGGGAAATCAAGTTTTTTCAAGTGATACTGGGATGCTACAAGCAAAGCTCACTAGCTAGGACCCAAAGTTCAGTGTAACAGGGAGTTAGGAAAGACATCTTTGCTTTGCAGGAGGAATGTGTTGTGTACCTTTTTATTCCAAGAAGCTTAATTTGAATTCCTATAAAGTAAATCAAAAAAGGTTCCGTGTAGTTCCCAGTTACAGCAAAGAGGATTAGAAGTTGAAAAGATATCTGATATCTGCAGGTAATGAAACTATTTGTGACCTGAGGGTTTTTTTGTTTGAGCAATTACTCATTTGGCCTAGTCTGGGAAAACCATTAATCATAATGACCATTTTAAAGTGCATCCTTTCCTCCACGGGCAGAACCACAGAGGTCATCACCTAGTCATTCAGGTCAGTGGAAAGGTCACACGTCTCCTCTTGCTTGACTACTGGCCCAGCATGTAAGTTGACATTGGGTTAACAAATGGCCACTCTTCTAAGCGTAGGGAATGTGGCAAGCTTGTACAAATGGACAAGGTTCAGGCTTATAGAAACATACAGGTGGCTGGGCCTGTGGTTAAAAGCTGAAACAATGTAAGCCAAATGAGTGCTGCTCTCACCTGAATGAACCTAGTGTTCTCTAAATGACATATTGTTTGGCAGTTGATTCATGTTTGGTATAAACATGGTACAGAGAGAAAATTCCCATAACAATTCAGATTGCATATAGTTTTGGTTTTTAGGTTTTTTGAGACTCTGACCTCTCGAAGATTTAAGTATAATAATTTAAAAAATGCGCTGAATCGTGCCATTAACAATACTTCATTTTACACATGCATGCATGCTGTATAATGAAATGTATTTGTCTTTGTATCTTTATAGCAATGTTTGATTTCAGTAATAGACCTTAAAAGAGTATTAGCCGTACAATATTGATGAATATGCAAAAAAGTAAATAATTTATTATAAGCACAACTTTAAAGAAAAAAAATCTAAATACGGTTTGTTTATGAACTTGCATTTGAGATGCATAACTTTATGTTGGCTTTGTTTAAACTCCTGACTGATAGAAACATATGGTGGGAGGAAAAAGAACCTCAATTGAGTCATCTTCCCAAGGTTGATTAGATGAAGTCTAATTGCCTGTATGTCTGTTGTCATGTCCTAGGAATGTAGCGTTCCAACCAATATTTGTAGCTTGTGGGGTCAAATCCTAAGCAAAGTGATGTGGGAACTTGTAACAGCAGTGTTAGAAACGTGTTGTAAAACTCTGTGTTGCTGCCTTGTGTAAGGTGTGCTGTGGTGGCCATGTAGAGGAAGAGGGAATTGTTTGACAAGTAGAAGCGCTGTTGATGTGTGGGCGGACAGCACAAACTCCATCACCGATTGCCAGTCTCCCAGCCACATGGTCAGTCCCAGGCGTGAGTTGCTTGGGACCTGAAGTGAGAGCTGGCAGCGTGCTCGCAGTGCTAGTGCACCGTATGCTGCTGATTCTGATCCTGCGACTCCACTGCTGCATGCAGTTTCATTTTTACTTGGCTTGTCCTTTTATTCCCTTTACGGCATTTGGCTGGTAGTTAAGACTGAATTGCAGTTTAACTTACTATACTCACTGGGGAGCTAATACAGTATCTTGTCACTTGTAAATTGCCTCAGCATGATGCAAGTTGTCTTTTCAAATGTGAATTTCCTATCAGAAAGGAGCTGCATTTCATTACCTTGAGAAACTTATAAAGCCTTTTTTTCTGTAGTTGCTTGCCAGGCTCTGCAAGGTGGAAATACGTGTTGCGGGAAAATAGACTGCAGACAACATGTGATACTGGGTGCTTTGCAGAATAAAAATAGATTTTCTAAGATGTATGTACACATATGTATGTTTGCATGCCTATATATGTTTATCTGCTTTTGAATCAGTCAGCGTATTTTCATCTTTTAATAACCTAGTAAAATTGCTTTTAAATTATAATCTTCCCCTTCTTTCTGATATAACCATGTAAAGATACTCGTATAATTCAGTGAGTCTACTAGCTGGCCTGACTAGCTTTCACTTCACATCTGTTTGTGGCTCTGACAAGAACAAATTAGTACTATTTTCACTCCAGTGAAGGCAGCACAAGTCAGAAGGATGGTGTAAAGAGACTGTGAAAGAGATTTATATGTAGTTTTGTGATGCAAGTTTTATGCAGATAGGTTGGACTGAGGCTCCTATCCAATAACTAGCAGTTTTTAATCTGTGCATTACAGAAAACCTAGTGATTTTGCACCATGAATATAGTCCCTCCCACTATATCTGACTCAAGATATAAAGCAGGCTTTGGAGTTATGTTCAAATGGGACAGCATACACACCAATACCGGGATTTTTTTCTATCCAAGTATAAACCTTGAGATTTAGGGCAGTCATTAGCATTCATGGGATGATGCAAATGTAAAGGATGTTTAAAAGAATCCATGGGGATCAGCCTACAGGTTTTTCACAGACTAATTTGTTCCTTTGTAGTTAATGGCTAACTGAAAACTTTCCCTCTGAGCAATCCCGTAACTTTCTTTTGCAGATGTGTATCTCAGTCAAAATTCCAAATCTGCTTAGATCTGAGTTGCTGGTATTTGGTGTTTTCCATAAAAAGTCATGAAGTAGTTCTTGTAGTACTTTTCCAGCCCCAAAATATCCAAATTCAATGAATACTACTTCTTTCTGTGCATAATATGTTGTGCATTATGTAGCATATAAAAGAAATTTTTATAACAAGTGAATTTGGCTTGTTCCTCAAACACTGGGGTCACGAGCTGCTCTCTGCTTGCAGGTCTGTGGTTTTTTTGTTGTTGGTTTTGTTTTTTTTCTTTTTTCCTTTGGGCTTTATTTTGTGATCTTTAGTTTTATAGCTTTCTCTCCTAACAGTCTGCTGCTTATAGCTTCTCTTTGCTGCTGTTTTTCTTGCAGATTGTTCTCAGGCCAACCTGACCACATTCACTGTCAGCCAGCCCCTGTAGTACTTAATGTCCTGTCTGTTCAGAAGTTTCCCTACTTGTAACACTTGCACCTATTCACAAACATTTTACTTGCAAAGACCCCAGGTTCAGTAAATCTGTAATTCTACAGTCTAAGGTTCTGTCTGTAGTTTTCTTACTCCTGAATAGGTTCTGTGTTTACAAAAGTGTTTTCACCTCTACATTCTTGCAGACTCAAAATCTGACTTGAAGTCTCTTGTCTTCACCTTTGCTCTGGCAGTGGAACTGCCCAAGTTAGAGTGCACTACCAGAACATTTTGCATAAAGCTTAGGTTATACCTGGGCTGCAAAAAAAGATTACACAAAAGATGGCCAAGCTAGCTTAAAATCTAGCAAGCTGAGTATGGTGATCTGCGCTGTGCTCTATGCAACTTCAGTCACAAACAAATAAATACACCCTTGATAATCAGCTCTCCACCACTAGTGCAAAGCTGTTTGTTTTTCCTTCTGATTTCTTCTTGTTTTCCTCTTCTCCCTCCTTCTCCAATAAAAAAAGGCATCCTGCACAGTGCAGCTGCCATGTTTCTTTTACTGCAAAACCAGTGAGAACAGTACCACCACTTCAGGACTTTTTAAATGTTACAGTCTATTCCAGTCTCTGTTACGTCTCTCAACCTGTTTCTCTGCTTTCCAGGTCAACTTGTTCCTAGCTTTTAAGAATAGTAGTCTTTTTGGGTTCTGCATATGTAATGGTAACTGTCTGCTAATACTTATTATCAGATTCCATGTCCTCCAACCACTTGGAACTGCTGAATGTATCTCAATTGTGCTTAAGTGCCTTCTTTTGTAGTATAACTCATATACTGCAAAGAAATTCTAAACCCCACTCTGTTCTGACCACAGACTTTTAAGACTTTTACATTCTTATTACATGTATGGTGAGAGACAGCTAGGAAATAAAGATAATAGCTATTTACCGACACCTTCTTACAATATAATGCAACCAAGTGTGTGTGCAATTGAATCCACAATTCAAAAATAATAAAGTTCCTAGATATGCCTGCATTTCATGGAAATGAGGGCCATTTGTTAAAACAGAGATCTTTGAGATTAGAACACAGTTAAAAAGTGCAAGTTAATTTTTTTTTTTTTAAATGTGGATTCGTAACTGGATATATAGTCTTCCACTCCTGGGTCACCAGTTCAAATCTATCCCAGGTCAGTAGTCACTGAATCCTGGTACCATCTAACAGCTGGTGGTTTATGTGAAATGAGTAGCCTGTCTTACTTCAGTTTGTAGTGAACAGGTGTCCACACTGCAAAAAAGCAATAAACTACAATTGTTAGCTTAGCTAGCAGTCTTTGTATGGGAGCAAAAATCTGGGCTGCTGTAGAATTAAACTGTCCTGCAGCACTTGAAAATGATTTCTCCAAACTGGCACTGAAGTTTATTTGTGGGCAAAATGATAAGGTTTATAATTCTTATATTCTCTTCTTAAACTGCAGATATGGGGAGCTAGAACACTTAATGTGGTGGCCAAGATGGCTGTGTCAGAAACTCTAAATTACCTTTGTAAAAAGGAAACAGTAAGATGACAGCCTAATCTAAGTATCTAAAGATTAGAAAGGTCCGCTCTACAACATTGCTATTAAAAAAGCCAATGAATTAAAAAAATCAAGGAATTTCCTTGAAATTGTCTCCTGTTCTGTGTTATAGTTCTCATCTGATGTTGTCTCCAAGATCACTTTTCACAATCCCACTCTTCCATGAGAGCAGTCCTACGGTGGTATTTGAACATACTGAAAAGCAAGTACAAGACGTTAAAACCTGGTATTTTCAACAGACATACGCCCTGTCTATAGGTGAGAGAATCTTTGACGGGAGGGAATCTGAAAAATTAAAAATTAAATTCCTTAGTCATAGAGATGGATCATTAAAAAGTTTGTCTTAGCCTACCACCCCCGTTCCCCAACTCAGTAATGAAACCTACTGGCCGGGAATTTTTTCAGAAGCTTCTTTTTCCATAGAGTCCCCGTTACAGTGAGGAGCCTCCTCTCTCTGCCCCTGTCATTTTGCCCCATTGCAACAAATGTGAGGTTTGGTGCTTGTGGGAGGGCACGTGGCGCTGCTCGAAGGGTTGACAGGACCTGTGTGATCCCAGGGAGCATGCCCTGGCTGAGCAAGCCAACGTGCCTCTAGAGCCAGGGCTGTTGCAGGGTTCCAGCAGGCATCGCCGGACTGCCCTGCCCCAAACACTCGGCCGTGGCGATTCACACGCCGGGGCTGGTGTGCTGGGGAAAAGGAAAAAATGTCATGAGGACATGCAGTAGAAGGTGGCCTCACAAGGGCACAATGTTACACAGTTTTTCTTCAGCCTAACAGGTGGCTTGTCAACATAACTGTAATTTTATATAGAGGTATTCAGAAGCTTTAGAGACATAGTCTATGGCATTTCAGTTATGTCCATGCCTTTGATACTGGCGCTAGAGTGTTGGGAATGGTATGGCACTATTTAAACTCGGTGTATGTCAGTGTTGGCTACATGGTTGTGTGCCTAGTGCCAGCTCAATACTTTCTTGTGTCAATGACTGCTCATGCTGTGCATGTAAAAGGCAGCTGGAGTAGTAAAGCTTGGGTTTCGCAGATTTGTTGATAATACGGATGAACACTGTGTTACAAACATCATGGTAAAAAAGCCTCTTGGTAATGCATGATGTTCCGTCAGCTGAACACAGGAGTTTAATAAGTAAAGAGATGATAGCACATGGTTTAAAGTGTCACCTTTGTTAATGGTTCTGGTCCATGCAGACTATATGAGTGTGTGTTCTATTTTTGTTTCTCTAAAGAGGAGCTGTGTTACATTCTCTGCAACCTTTAGGAAGAAATAAGGACACTTTTTTAATTTGAAGAGTGGCTTAATGATTATTTTAAGCCCCTGGATTAAAACAAACCAACCAACTTGATATCTGTAAGGTTTCTTCAAATTCATTAAGAATTATTTTTTTTTTTCAGTTTTGTATTCTGACAGATGGTTTCTTTCTCATCTCATTTAGACTGAGTAGTTCTACTGACTTTCTTGATTTGTATCTGTGTATGTGAAGGAAGAACACGATGGCAGATACGTACTTATACTTCTGCCACATTTTCATTCCTATGATAACACGAAGGGTACTTGATGTGTTTAAAGTCTGCTTATGTCTCTGTAAAAGAAATTGATTAGCAATAAGACTGATTTTGCTTCCTTTAAGCTGAAGAGAGTTTTTGCTGCTGTTGTCAGAGTCACTTGGTACAGGCGATGCTGCTGTGCCTTTTTTACAAAGAAGAAACTATGAGATTTATACTCATTATGCTCTCTACCCATCAACCTGAAATAAATTCTGATTTCCACCAGTAGGTGAAAATGGAAAAGAAACAAGCTGTGACAACTACTCAAGTTTTCTGTGGGGAAAACTGGTTTAGCCTGATAATTTTAATTTAAATCTGAACTGTGAATTCCTTTGTTTGGGTGAAGATCCCCTAATAACATCAATTTTGCTTACCTATTTGTCTACTCTCTAAGAGGTCTTAAGTGGCTCTTGTACTCTTAAAATCACATTGCAGAGGAAATAACCTTCTATAGTAAAATCTAACTGTAATAACATTAGATTGTCAATTTATAGTCACTGAAATAATAAGTAGTCAATTCTAATGCTTAGTCTTTATTTTGCTTAGTGGGTTGCTGGTGGTCTACTGTGTACTCTGTAGTTTCTCCCCTTTTCACTTGCAGCTGTTTCTTTTGATGCCTTGGCAGCTGTAAGAAGAAGAAAGAGGAGTGATTGCTTAGATCTTCCCTAGTGCTGCTTGTAGCCCTAAGAGCAGGGAAGCGACATGAGAAACACCACCACTTTGAAATGGAATAAAGCCCAAACACCTACTTGTTATCAAGCTTGGAGTTTCAGAGAGGAGGAAAAGACTTGGCTTTCTTTGGCTATACTAAAAGCAGAACAGATGCAGGAAAAAGAACAGTGTGAGGGTACATGACAGAAAAGTCAGTCATCCCTACTTACTAGGACACCAGAAACAACATGATGTTTCTTCCTGCCTGTTTAAAGCACCCTATTAAGGAGCAGGAATGCCAAAAGGGAAGATAAATGAGCACTTCAAGCCTGTGTAGTGAAGCAGTGCTCAGCTCTGTCTCCTTCCCCTCTTTATTAGGTAGCTGCTCAGCAGGGCAAAGAGGAGGATGCTGAAGTCACACCCTTGACGGTGGATATTCTTTTCCCACTGTGTGGAGTGGCCTGAGTGCCCAAAGACAAGAACCAGAACCACTGAGCAGGAGAACATGGCAGTGTTGGAGACCTTGTCTAGTGTTTGCAGTACAATGAGTAGGATTGCACATTGCACGTTGCTAGTTGGGCTTTTTTTCATCCGCAGTCTAGGGCTGCCCTTTCCCGCTATAGCCACTAGATTCTCTACCTTTCCGCAGCAGAGATCAACATTAATATAAGAAATTAAAGAATATGTCAGTTGACTAATTTGGGTGTCACAGGAGCAGAATCATAATTTCATAATGTGATGCATATAATAGCAGCTGTTTAAGTGGAATAGGTATGATTGTCATAAATGGCCACATCTGGAATTACTGATGATGTTCAAGAATAAAAACCTAGAGAAATACCAGCATTTTAGGTAGAATGTGGAGTGTGTGATCTGTTGTCGCTTATGTTCGCTGGCTGATCAAACTGATACTTTCCTTCATAAAGGAGAAAGAAAATTGTGTCTGGATGTCCATCTTGTGCTAGACGGAGGTATAATATTTAAAGGCTGCTTCAGCTTTAGTGAAAGCAAAAATTGCCATAGTGAAGAGCTGTGAACTTTGAAATAAAAAACCCCAAATTGTTGACATTCTGGTACAGCAACTTCTGGAAAAAAGATGCTGGTCAACACCTAAGAACAGACCGAGGATTACGGTTTTTTGATTTAACTGGAATTGACAGAAGTTTTACTTCTTTGAATACTACTACAGTGTGTGCCACTCCTACAGGAAATAATTTACTACTATTAGAACAATCAGGAAAGGTTGAAAAAGGAAAAAATGCAATCAGTAAGATTCATAAGAGCTCATCAGGATTTCATCAGTTGCCTAAGATTGTGATATAATAGGTTTGTTTTCAGACCTAGCCTTTTCACCGTGCTGTTTGAGAACACTTAAATTGTTGGCCTAACAAGGTAAACGTGCTTTGAAGGAGGCATTTTATATATTTTATTGACAGTTTTTATGTTTTTGTTGTAAAAACAAGAGGAGATATGGGCAAGGCTTTATTGTTTGCTTAAAGTGTTCCTAAATAATGGCTAATGATGCAGAGTTCTCAGACCCTTTAGAAAAACCTGTAGGGACTGTTTGTCTCATGATAGATTTCTGAAGATGCCTTCGTAAAGAATGGCTCAGTGTGCTTACAGTAGTTAGCAATGGCTTTTATTCAGTCAAGCGGCTCCTTTTATGCATCAAATCTAACGCACCAATGATTATCACAAAAGAGCTTGATTCCTGTGTTACAACAGTAGAATAATAAACAGCTAGCTGAGAAGTAGCTCTGTATTGCCACTGGTTCTCTGCTCAACAGATATTGAAAAGAACCTGTGTAACTCTTCCATAATGGTTAAATAGATAGTAGCATCAAATATGTATGTGTGCCATTCAACTGCCCCCACCTCCAACGGTCCTTTAATCTTATGCATCTTCTTAGTGAAGGTAGGAAAGGGAGTTTGCTCTTACTCGTCTATTTTATGTGTTGGGTTTGCCATCCATACCTGAAAAATTAAAACTGGGAAAAAAAACCCCAAATAATATTGGGCATATCCACACCTTTTCTGTGAAAATTATGTATTTAGCATTTCATATAGGCTGTATTAGTACCATACCTCAAACTATATTAATCACATAGACTGTTCTCAGTTGGGATTCATTAGTGGATTACATTGTCATTAATCTGTTGTAAAAAGTGTCTAATGTATAATCGCTGTAAGCAAGTACATCCCATACAACTGTTGAAGAAAAAAAGTGTCTGACATTTAGTAGAAAAAGATGCTATTAAGATTGTTTTTAATTTAGTATTTTTAAAATAGTTTTCAAAATGTGGATTTTGTAATTTTTTTAACGTAAACTTTTGTCTTTTTTCAAGATCACTGTGTTAACTGAGTAGAAATATTCCTTGTTGAACTGTATCATTTCATGTTATTTTAAAGGTAAAGAAAATAGGAAAATGACAGATTTTTTTTTTTGTTACCTGAGTGAAAACAATGACTTGCAATTACTTGTGCAATTTGTTCATACATACTGCCATATATTGAATATTATACAGGTGAAAAAATACAGTGTGGAGGGACAGAACAGAGGATAGTTGTCATCACAGCTCTTAGCATTTGATGGATGATGGATGTGGCTTTTAATGCATTATCTACAGATCCATGTATTTAAGGATTCATTGATGATGGGGAGAACTTTGGTGGGTCACTAACTCACACTCTACCCCAGAAGTCCCTTGAAATTTAATTTATTTTGTGATACTGGTGGCCTAGCTACTAAAGTTTTCAGGCTGCATGACTATATAATTTTAATGGTGTTCTTGGTCTTGCTCGTATCTGAAAAGCTAGGAAGTTTTGATGTTAGATTTATCATTGTTAGCATTTAACAAAGAAGATTTTGTAAACAAAGTTGTGCTTAATTCTCTGTGGCAAACATGAATGAACGCTTGAAGTGGTGATTTGACTGGAAGGTCATGAAGATGTTTTTTGACTGCTGAACTGCATCAACTAATCCTAGCTTTTCATAAGATGTCATCTGTGCAGTGCTTTCGTCTCGTTATGTTAATAGTAGTAAGAATATTGTTGGGAAGAATTCAAAAAGGTGAACTGAAAATATTTTTTTTAAAAAAAATATTAGGGCTAGGAATGATTAAACTAACTTCTTAAACATGCTTCTTACCTTGTGTCTGCAGTGTAATGTGTATTAACTCTTGCTTCAAAAGCTGTGCCCATATGTTATTCTGGTAAATTCCTATCAAACTGCTCTCATTGCAACAATTTTTCCTTGTCTGTCAGGACTTGGATAAAAGGGTGTATAACTGAAATGTTATACATTTTTTTTGTTTGTCTGTTTTTTACTTGTTTGCTATTTGTAGTCTACAGTTACATGGATACCATGCAAAATTCTGTCTTGTCTTTTATGGGCCAACTTCATGCATCTGTATGATTTCGTTATTGGTGTGGTGTTGCTGGCAAAGATGCTGTTTCAGAAAAATTGAGTTGAAATGATGCATATGTCTAAAGCTATCTGCAAAGCTGCAAAACTTCATATTAGGATATGTGTGTGATAAAATACAACTTAAAGGAGCTTGGAGATGGATCATAGATGCATGAAGGTGCCTTACTGTGCTGTTCCTCAGTTGATTGCTCTTTAAATACTTACAGCTCATGTTCCTATTTCCTGGAGTGCTTGGTGGTCCCTTGGAGGAAAGGGGGCAGAAGGAGTGGGGTGGGAGGTGAAGAGTCAGTGGAAATTAGAATGTATTTTACCCTTGCCCTTGTTTTAGTTCTGGGAAGCCCGCTTCAAAAGCTGGATCTTTAAAGGTCTTTGCTTTTATCTGGAACACACAACCCCCTTTAGAAAGTTTCTTTTTCTTTCGCTTGACACCTACACACTAGGTTAGCCAGTGTGCTAAACAGCAATGTCTAAATGCTTCCTTTTATGTGTTTCTAATTGCGGGGGGATGTGGAGTTCAGAAGGGTCAAATTAGAGCTTGCACACTGAGCTGTGACAGTGACAACTGACAGGACCAGCTCAGTTCTGCCTCTTCAGGCAGCCAGTTGGAAAAACTTCTTTTTAAAAGTAACCCCTGTAAAATTTCTTGCTCTGAAAGTGCATCTACTAGGCATGTTTGTGCTTACTATCCCATGGGCTGTTTTGTTTGGTTTTTTCCTTAAATATAAGGGAGTTTTTGGACATTTACTGGAACCATGTAAAGTATGTTTGCTTTTTAATGAAATTTGAGGAGTGAGCAAGGGTGGATGCGTGAGAAAGAGAAACAAAGAGAATAGGAGTGGCAAGTGGATACTTTCCTAAAATTTGTAAATGCTTTTATTTGGACTCATATAGAAGAAGAGTACTTGCACTTTTTCCCTATTTTTGCCTACATTACTATTATACTACTATTCTAAGCAGAATTGCTTCATAGTATTAAGAACGCATTTTGTGAACAAAACTAATAGCATTGGGTAAAATGTTAGACTAATTATCTTAGCTGAATAGATCCCAAATTAGCACTCTAATTATTATATAGTTCCAGGGTCACTTAATGGAAAACCAGTGGAGCTACTCTGTGTATGGAAAGGGAGAGCTAAGAGTAAACTTTAAATGTAGAATTATATATGCAGTCTTTTTGTACTTCAGCATGCGTTTGAAAATATGCTAATGAAACTAGAATAACAACATAAAATAGCTGGGTGCAGAAGAACAGGCAGGTCAATGGAATGCTTTGTTTAGATATATTCTGTTAGTCCTTATGATATTGTTCACATAGGATCAGAGTTTGCTACTAAATGCTGCTTTGCGTTTCTTTGCAGCAAGGGCACCTCACTTATGAATTACAGCTGTTGAAACCAGCTCTTATAATAAGCAAATTTGGTGAGGTGGTAGGGTGTTTAAAATTGATACCTAAGCCTGAATAAACTTTCTGGAGTTCTAATATTTTACTGGATTATAACCTGTTGTTTTATAGCACTGAAAGTAATTTATGACAGTTAAAATAAGTGACAAATGGGGGTTTGGAATGTGCTGCTTTTTCCCAGGAGGCTAAGGGTTAGACGTGGAGGTCAGATATGCTGTACAGGCAACTTTGCCTTTTCTTTAGAATGCCTCAGTGCTCCTAGTTTGAAACAAAACAAAAAGCCAAACAGGCTAGTTGTCTCAGAACAACTTAAGAAATTGCTTCAAGGGTCTTTCAGTTTTTCCTAATGTGAATTTTGATTAGTTTTTTGCCTCTATTTTTTTTTTTGTTTTTGTTTGTGTGGGGTTTTTTTTGTTTTTGTTTTTGTTTTTTTTTTACTTTGAGTAAAAATTTTTGCTGCTGAACTTTTCAGGAAACGTTTTAATTTTGTAAGTATTACTCTCTTTTATTGTGAATTGCCCATAGCATCATCAAAACTGCAAACTGTGGTCTTAGATTTTTACTAAATGTCATCATAGTATATTAGTTTCTGTTTCGGGACTGTGTAGGAATGAAAGACCAGAAAAGCCTCAGAAGTTTATCCTGTGCGCTATCTTTCTTAGGCAGGATGGTTCTCTAAGTACCTGTTGTCCAATCTTGTTTAAATTGTTCTAGTGCTAGATTTTTTCCATTTTCATTGGTAATGAAAATCCATTCTGTAGCTTCTTCCTTGTTTAGCTGTATCCACTAGTTTCTGTGGATTCAGTCCTTAATAATAGGTGTTAGATAAGAGTCACAGATGAGACAAACAACTAGACCTGTTCCTTGTATTGATGGAGGACAACTGCATTAGCCTGCTGTGGAGGATGGGTAGCCAGCTTTACATCCTGCCCTTCCATGATGGAACTAGTTATCAGGTAGCTGGGGCAGACTATGTGTTCTCAGAAGTGAACGTCTGTCCACTGCAAAGTGTCACATCCAGTGGTGTCATCACCAAACTGCTGAAGGATTATTTCAAGCCTATGCTCATTTTGCTCTATCAGTAGTGGCAGAGTCAATTTGCAGACCCTAATGAGGCATGTTGAATATTCCTTCAAATACAAACATTTCTGCTTCAAAAAACTTCTTGATGGACACTGCATTTTTCTGGGTAACCTTTCATTTTTTGTAGGCCAAATGAGCATAAATACTGAGGCACCATCATTCTTGGTGCCTAGATTCTGCAGAGAGAAGCCATGGATAAATAAATCTGTACATCTTAGGGCATTAAAAATAATATTTCAGGTGAAGCAGCAGTTGCAAATGACTTCAGTTTTATTTGTGTTGAGTTTTGATACAGTCATATAATTTAGTTTCTTTATTGTCATTAAATATTTCCATTTGTAACAGCTGTGTTACTTAAAATACCGATACTGGGAAGTACAGCAGGAGATGGAAATACTTCATTTGAGAATTAAATGATTTACTAAATTACAGTTTAAAACTAGTTGCTTCAGTATTTTAACAGTAACGTTGGTGGGATATCAATTATTTCAAAATGGTGTTTGATCTGCTTTCCTATGTATTTGCTACAGTTATTAATTCCTGTATTACTGAAGCTGGTGGGATTCTTTGTTCTGCTCCTAAATACATAACGTGAAGTCTGAGGAGCCCCAACTAATTTAACTTTTATCCCAGTGGAACATCATCTCTAGCATATTACCAAAATAAACAGTAAGGCTAATGAATTTTTCCCTAAGTTGATTAATATTATTTCCTAATTGGAAGTTATTATAATGCAACCAGTTTTACATTTATGGTAATTAGGCTTTAGAGTGAACATTTTCTGTATTATAATACAAACATGCTTCAAAGTGTGGACCATTATCTCTAAAAGCTAAATGGAGAGAAGCATCACATGTGGAAGAAATGGCTTACCTTATAAAATATTTCCTAATTAAATGCTGAATAACCTGATTGCTTTAAAAATGTGGGGTAAATATGACTTAATACTAAGATTATTCTCCAAATACAGTATTAACCACCAGCAGAATCTGGTCTTGTGTCATAGATGCTCCAATATTGTACCTGGCTATATTTATATTAGAATGCCTTCAGTAACAGCAAAACATCTTCTGCTTTCCATGGGTCCTAAAACAAATATCCTGAAGATCTCATCTCATCAGCTTGCCACTGTGTTTGTATTAAGTAAAGTGAACTGTTGAAGATGTGGGAGCTGCATGCAGCATCAGGGGGCGAAATGACACAGACAGTGGGTCTTCATGGGCTGTGTTTTTTCTGAGCAGATGTGATTATAAGTAAGTGGGTGCCCTGTGAGAACACTTCCCTCTATCTGTTCATATAGTGTGTCTTTGGCTTTACTGAAATTCAAGTAAAAAGAGGTATGATAGGACCTGGGCACGCGTGCTGAAGTTTACTGAAGTTGACAGCTGTTTACCTTGTGCTTGTGTGACTCTTTGAGCAGAGCTGTATTTACGTATTTGCTTAATCACTTTACTGAATAGGAATATTAACTGGCAGAACAGGTTTAATGCAGGCAGCACCTGCCAATCTACCTTAGCTGCGTTGCAGAACGACACTTTCCAGAACTCTGAGGGCAATTCATTCCTCATGCCAGTCACTGGCCTCCCTGCCCAGGCTGCCAATAAACTGCCAATTATGATGGTGGATTTTGTGAGGCTAACAGGTGTTCTTGAGGAATTGGACCACCAAACCATTTGACACAGTAAGCAACAGCAAAGAGTGAATATTACTGTATATGTAAATGTGTCACTATATATCTTTAGTGTTTATACACCATATTATGAATTTTCCAGAGAATGTTTTTAATCGATGCAACAAAATGTTACAGTTGGCTATATATTCTGTGTAAAAACTGAAAGGCTGAACTAGCGTGACAGAGACCTCCTGTTTGTGAGCGATTTCCCCCGTGCAACACCCTGCAGAAACAGCTTTGGCACCAGGAATGCACAATAGCCATGAAAGGCTGTTTTGTAGCAACCTACTTCCTCCCGTTTCCTCCCACCCATGAGTTTTCCCGGTGGGTACTGTCCCCAGAAATGAAGACCAGTGCATGTGGACCACCCAAAGAGATGTTTCTGTGAGGTTTTAGCAAAGGGAGGCAGTGCACTGGTGGTCACAGCCTTCCTCAGGTTCCTCCATTTTGCCCAAGCGTGGGATGAGGGGCAGACAGGCTCGTAGTTTCGGACAGACTTTGAGAATACATGGCCTCGCGCCTTGGTGCCGTAAACCAGTTTGCATCTGATAGTGTGGTGTTCTAATGTTTGTTTAATTTTATAACTTCACTGCTATGGTATTTGAATGTGCACTTAATTGGACTCACAGCTCTCCTGTGGACCCAGGTTATCACTATGTATTTACATCAGCCAAATGTACTGCAGGCATGAGTCAGAAAAGTACTGCCTTCAGTATTCTCGTCATGCTTGCAGTAAGGTAGAGAGAGCTGGAGGAGTCCTGAATTCAGCTTCGGGTATCTGTATATTTTGTGTCTAAGTCGTGCCTGATCACATGAAGTGTGTTGTAGATGCAGAAGGTTAAAATGTGTTTGCTTTTTTAAAAAATGCCCTGTGTTTCTGTGGATAAGAAAGATTTCCCAGCCAGACAGAATTCCATTCAGAAACTGGATTAGTTGATGACTGAGTTGCTATGAACAGCTTTGGGTGCTATCTGATTAATCCATAGCTGACTGTAGGGAAATTACAAGATATTTTGAATGTTGCTGGATTATGTGAAAGTGAAGTAATTTAAAAATGAGACTAAAGATACCTGTTAAGAAGTTGAACAGTGTCTGCCTTAGAAAACAGGTATTACTGAATTCTTTCTTTCGTGTTTCCAAATCTAGTAATCTGGTTCAAGGGGCTTTGCCCACTGCTGTCCTCCATATCTCTGCATGTCATTTGGGAAACACTTGTTTTCAGGACATGAGACAGTAGTCAATTACTGTTCTTTAGGAAGGAAACAAAAATCAGCGTCGTCTTCATTTTACCTACCATGAAAATTGATGTAGTAATGCCTACATCACGTGGAACTGGGATATTGCCATTGTTGATAGTGTGCTTTGAGGTCTCTGAGTGTACTATATACTGTATAACAGTATTTTGTTTCTATTGAATATTAATATAAGCATGTATATATTTGTTCATGCTTCCACATACTGTGAAGGTTGCTCCTTGGAGGTTAAGTGTAGACTTACAGAAGTTATTTCTTTTTTAGCATTTAATTCCATTTCCCCTGCTCGTTCTCTTTTTGAACTAAATTATTTCTGATGCATGCTGTTAAAATAAATTAAAAGGTTGCAAAGACATTTCTTCAAGTACATATATTTATCTTTTTTGCCAAATAAAGTACTGTTTCACAGATTTACTCCTGGGTCTTACCCCATGCATAAAGACTGGGTTGTAATTCCTTGAGTACTATAAAAATGGGATACTTAGTCATCTCAGAAGAGCCCTCAGGAGGTATTAGTTGATTAACTGAGTTGAGGAGAACGACCAAAGACTTTGGAAATTCAAGAAGTCTAACAATTATTTTTTTTATTATTAGTATTTTTAGAACTGTACTGGGGTAAGCCAATTTTCAAAGTATCCACAGCAAGATTGATCTCAAAGCATATAGTCGTATGAACTTGACGGTCTGTGAATGAACCTTTGTTTTTCACAGCTTTTCATATTGGGCTCTGATTTGAGATGACCAGAGGCTATATTTCATCTTTCCCACCAGAATTCGTATATATGAGATTGCAACTTATTTTCTGATATGTATAGAATATTATTAAAAGGATGTGATTTAATGATATTTTATCATCTTGTAGACCAATTAAATGCTCTTCATGCTTTATCTTTTTTTTTTTTTGCTTTTTCTTCCTTTTCTGGTTTTGCCTCTTGCCAGCACAGTGAATGTAGAATCTGACGGAGAGAGATGCAATTATTTTAAAGCATTGTAGTGCTCTATTACAAACCTTTTGTCTAGTGGCTCATAGTATCTCTATTTCAGATTTCATTATGTATAACAGAGACTTATGCGTTAGGTATGACTGCTAGGCAGTGGTTTGTCACTCGGATGCCTGCTATGCTCTGTGAGGACTAATGAGGGAAGGAATGTTTTGACTAGACTGCACAGCCAATGTACTGAACTTTATGCTCAGCATTAAAAACCAGAAGATCTGTTCGGTCAGACAAGCTGCATGTACCTAGAAAACAGCAGGTTCCCATGCTGGAGAAGACTTTAATGGTGAATTGATCAAGGCCTAGGGCTGTTAGTGCCCCTTCTTTGACTTTAAGTCCACCTTAGCTTAGTGATGTAAAGTTTAACAGTATACATGGTGGTGTTTATTCTTTCTCAGTTCTTCCCCTTGTCTTTTGCAATTTGGGTGGACTAGGAAAGTTTCTCAAACAGCAATCTGCTGGTACTTCAGCATAAGAAGGATGTACTTTGCTCAGGTGCTCACCTGAGTCAAATTTAGAATCTTTGACTCAAAGACAGTCAGGTACAAACTTCCCATGGAGATTTTTTGCCGAGGCTGAGCAATCTGTAACTCCATGCTGTCTCATTTAAACCTGCCTTAGATACATCAATATGTCACAATTGCTGCTGTGTACTCAATAGGTCCCTTAGGTTTGCATTTTTGTTGTTATTCCTCATAGACCTTTTTAACCAGAAAACATACAACGTATGTGTGTGTCCCATTGTATTTTTTCTGCACCATTTATAACAAGAAATACTATCTGTTACTATCTCTCCCAGACCCAGTTCAGCTACTCAAGCTGTATGGCATAAATTAGAAAAGGTTTGATTAATTTCTCTCTGTTGCAGCCTTCCTCAAACCTTGCCTTCCACTTATGCCATAAAATAGCTGCATAGACAGCATCACAAAGGCCAAAAGGAGACTTGTCCTGAACAATCTGTCCCATGTTATTTACACAGTATGTATAAGGTAAGCATATCTTTGTGGTTTTAGGTTTTGATTTTTTACCCCTGAAAAGGGAGAGTTTAGCCAGAAACAGTTGAGTAAGAGAAAAAAAAAAAAGTTTAAATAGTCAATGTAATGATCAGTTGGTGGTTGCAGAAGAGCATTAAGGGCTTACAAAAATGTTGGAAATCACAAATTTACAAAGTTCTAAATTTTTTATTGCTTTCAAAATAACACACTGTTCTCTGCCCTGGAATCTACTGCGGCAATGTGATGTTCCAACCTCAGAGCCCTGATTCCTCAAAAGACAGTTTTACACTGATGTTTATTAAGAGGGCATATGTATAGAGAAAAAGTATTCTAGAAAACTTTTTTTACTATCTAGCATTTATTTTACCGTAAGCGTATAAAAACTGCAGAGACATCCTTGCTTTACATTGTCTGTTCTGTTTTAATACTTCTATTACCTTCTTTAAAAGTATATTTGCAAATATACAGCAGACTTTCATAGCAATACAATAGTTTTAGTTACATAAGAAAATGCCATTTTTTATTGTCTCAAATTGTACTATGAACAGTCCATGAAGTTATGCTCGCTTTAATCTGAATTTCAGTGCATTGAAAAGCATAGATTTAATTTACAGCGGTTCATTATGATCTGCTAGTATGAATTGGTGTATAAAGAGGTCTGTGGAAATCCTCAAAGTAGTTCTTCCTTTAGGAAAACACTCAATTGGATTTTACGTGTCACCAATGATACACTATCTTGACCTTCGGTAAACTGAGTGGTTAATGTCATGTTACATATGTTTTCTTTATCAGACCTCTGAATTTTGCCCAGCTTTTGATTTCCTGCCAGTGTCTGGAAGTTGAAATAGTGAGTGATAGACATGGATTAAAATGCAGCTTCCCTAATTTCTCAATTGTGAAACATCTCCAGCATAATATACATATTGACCTCAAGAGTAATTGTGGCTTTTAAATGTTTCTCAAGATTTAGCATTTTTCTTCATGACACAATGCTATAGAACACAAAGGCATGGCAGTGTGCTATCAAAAGGCTTGCTTAGCTACTGAAAGGACTGTAGTTATATTAGCATGGTGCTCAACTAATTAGTTCCTCCCACCACCCTGTCATCATGAGAAGACTGCTGTGATACCTGAGCTAGCACTATATGTGATAGTTTCTAGCTTAAGTTTGCTAAATCATTTTCCATTTCCATCCATCTCCTTCTGCCTCCTTGGAAATTAAGGCGTATGAGCTGACTGACCACTTTGGTTAGGAAAAAATAAAATAAAACAGACAAAAATATCCCAATTTGAAAGACTTGCAGGAGTGTTGAAACTCTATGTGACAGAATGCTAGCATACTCGTAAATCCTGATCTTGTACCTGAGCATCACTGTTATACCGTACCATTCATCTGTACACCTGTACTTGGCCTTGCATGCATGCATTTCAAATGAGCTTCTGAAAACTAAATTAGTTTATTTTTGGTCAGAATTTGAATTTTCAGGACAGCATATAGCAGTATTCATACATGGTCTTGTTTTTGAAGCTGTAACTCTCTCTGGAGTGATCTAGGTGCTGTGGCTTTCACTGGCTGAATGGAACTTTGTTTCTTCTGAGCATTCTTTTGTGTTTTTATCATTATGTGCCTCTTATTTTCCAAAAGCTTCTCAAACATAAAAGACAAATTCTGTCTGTGGGACATTTCCATGTGTCAGAAATCGTTGATGAGAAGCCTTAAAGTTTGGAAAAGTTTGTGTGTGTATTTTAAGGGAAGCAAAATTGAAGGAAATGAGAAAAAAAAAGCCTAGGCAAAGCAAGTACATGGAGAACTTGCTGTGTATTTAAGGGTATCTGTTATGTCGGGACATGGTATGCATCACTGCTGCCTCTTGACAGGTTCACCATGGAAAGACACAAATTAAATTCTTTCAGTTGCAGTTTTGAAGCTAAAAGTGTTTGACTGGTTCAGCCTCTGAATGGTGTTTAAGGAATAAAGGGAAAAAGAACAGGAAGTTCTAATTGGCAAATTACTTCTTGTTATTTAGTTTGGCTTCCAAATTGGAAATTACGATAATGAGGAGCTTTGTGGGACTAGCCCTTGAAGAGGGCCAGGCAGCTTTTTGTTCAATTACCATTTAATGTGAAGATATTCAAGGAACATATTGTAGCATTTAAGCCATCACTTTCTATTAAACAAGTATTCTAAAGTAATGATTTTTAAATCCCTCTCTGTGGATGGCTTTTGTGATTTTAAGATGTCTAAGTGAAGTGTAGATTGCAAACAAAGGCTAAAAGGTTTTTGTTGTTATGTAATACTTAGCAAAGTGACTTAAAATATATTTCTCAAGATGTAGTAAAGAATACAGTGTTGTATGCCATGATAGGACGACTTCACACTAACTCAGGAACTGTCAAAGTGAATATATACATTTTAAATGCAACTTTCATTCATTCTGTTGTGTTAGAATTTCTTAACAAGTGTTGTTGTTGACTGAAAGCAAGATCATTGAGAAGGATCTGATCCTGGAAATATATATGTAAAAAGTGTTGTTAACTCGTGAATTTTATCTTGCTGATCAAGGCCTAAAACTTGAACTGTTTGGTGTTACATGTATTTATAAATACAAGGGAAAAAAGTCTGAAAATAACAGAGGAGATGTGAAAACTCAGTCCTCTGAGAGGAATACAGTGTGAACTCTTAATGTTTAAAACTTGCTACTAGTAATAGGTTTATGTTTATTTAGAGTGCAAACAGAGAAAATCAGTTGTTGGTTCCATAGAAAATGGACTGGGATTGTACTGTTGTTTTTTTGACTCTCCCTGTTTTGTGCTTTCTTAGTGCAAATGACTCATTCCTTTTCTTTGCCTTGGAGCGATCTGTTTTAGCAATCTTGTCTACTTTTTATTTTGTAGAGCATGCTGCACACAAGCTTGGTAAAAATCTAAAGATTTTTACTTTCTGAGCAAGGAAATGCTGTAGACAAACCAGTTACCAAGTTCCATAAAAAATCTAAAGGCAAAAAGTATTCAGTAATCATGCCTTGAATGGACCACTTAAAAATAATAGTTTTACGCTATTAAGAACCATTTCACACATGCACATATTTTCTTGCCTACAGTTCTGTAATTGGCCTTTCCCATTAAGTTGCAAGCTCAGAATAAACAATCCTAACTAGCTGACTTTTCACTTTTCAATGTTCACATTAATTAAAATGGTTAAGTAGAATACTGGAAGAGAGTTAATTTGTTCAGCATGTTTCCTTCTGAATTGGATCCTTTCAACCCCAAATCTGGCCTAAAGCAAGTGCACTTAATGCCATTTCTTAAACCTCTTAAAACAGGGGCATGTAATAGGAACACAGTTCCTGAACTCCAGCAATGATGCTGGACGCTGTTCTCAGACTGACTGTTCCCGTTTCGGTATGAGTGGATGACCAGTGGGTGATGCATAGTTTCACTCTCCTGTCCAGCACAGAAAGCTGTTTGAGAGCAAACCTACAGGCAATTTGCTTTATGTTTTCCATTTGGCATAAGCTGTCCCAGGAAAAAAAAACCACATCAATTCATTAAAAAAAAAAATATTGTTATGTATGCTGTTTAGTTACATTTATATGTTAATGTGTGTGAGCATGCAACTGTATATCAATGTATACACAGATTCATATGTACATATACATGGTACTAATAAAGGAAATATCAGCAGATTATAGTAGTAAAGTACTTCATTTTCTGCAGTCGTAACCAAAAATATTTGGAATTAGCCCCTGAAAAAATACGGTAGTTCATATCAAAGTTTCATAGTAAAGCCAGGAAGGGACCTCTAGATCACCTATGTTGACCTCCTTCCGTATATCACAGGGAATACATTTTACCCAGAGACTGTAATGAAAATATTTTATTCCTCAGGAGACTGCATGCCATCAGCAGTAAGCAAGAGAGACAAATGCATTAGTAAATATCTGAGCCTTCTGTTATCATCCAGGTTGTATAAAATATATCCCAGTGGCCCCAGGGAAAGCCTGTGTTCAGCAGTGGAAGGGGAGTGAGGAAAGAAACCAAAGTCCCTTGCTCATCTAACTCAGGGGAAACCTTTTCATATTTGAACGGTCTGGTGATCGGTAATGCCTTGAGCATGTGAACTGGTCGCATACCAGTCAGGTATCTCAAAGGCAGATTCCTATGGCAATTTTTAAACAGTGGGTTGCTTCATCTCCTATCTGCTTTGAACCCGTGGCTCGTCTCTGATGGTCCATGGGAAGGCCTGCCCAAATACAGTGAACTGCAGAACAGCATTTGTTTCTGACCTCTCCAACATCTGGCCGAAGCCCTGAAGCATGAGATTCAGTCATGCTGAGTGTTGCAAAGCATTACAAGCATTTGGAGGTCAATACAGGCAATCTTACTCTCCCCTTTTAGCCCTTGCTAGACTGAGATAAGCAGGGGGTGTCATAGATCATCAAGTATCAAAGCTAAAAAGGACAGCAGCATCCCTGCAGTAGGACCCTTCACAAATAGGCCATTGTTTGTTTTTTTGGTGGGGTTTTCTTTTTTCTTCTTCCAGGAAGTAGAGGATTAAAATGTCTTGGATATTGTGTCTTTCTTAGAAGATTCCTGGTAAGATCTTACAGAGTTTAAGATGTTTGCAGATAAAAGTAAAGATGAGTTTAAGTAGACCTTGCTTTAACATTCATAAGAGACCTAGATAGACGGTGTGGGTAGTTGACAATTCAATTTATCTTGGCAGTTCCCTCTACCAAATCTTAGTGCAGCCTTGAGAATGAATACGTTCTGCTAGTGGAGCACAGTCATATTAACCTGAATGGCACTGTTTAAAGTATTACTCAGTTTCTTCCATCAGAGATGTTATTGGATCAACTTCCCAGTTATATGGCATTCCTAAATTATTTTTTTTTTATTGGTACATTAGTTTCTGATTCTGAATTATAGATTCATTTTGATCTACAACAGCATAACTGTTACAGATATCTGGGATGGTGTATGGAACACCAGAGTATCAATAAATGCATTGAAACATCTTTCCTTTGCTCTCAGACATACCTATGACTTTTGCTAAAGGAAAAAGATTTGCTTATCAAAAGAAGATAAGTTTATAACTTAATAATTCTAAGTATCTTTTTTTCAAGAAAATATGTTGTGTACTGGGTGCTTTTTTAATAGACATTGAAGAACAAGGACCAATGACAGTCAAAATCACAGACAACGAAAAGCATAAAAAAAAGATGATTAAACACCGGAGCTTAACACTTTTAAGAGAAATGGTACATCTCTATGTCAATCTTTTTATGATTGAATGCCTGTCAGGAAAACGTGTAATAGTGGAACATGGTGCCCAGTGCAGAGGTAGATCATGCAAAGGGAGTCATCCAAAGATGAGTAATGTGAAATAACTCTCTAGCTTTAGCACTCTAGAAACGCAATATGCACAATTATTTTTATTACTGATTTTGCTGTTTGTTTTTCATTGCAACTTCTTTTCAGTCCAAGACACAATTGAAATATGTCTTCACAGTAAAAGAGAAAGTAAGAAAGGATAGAAAATTGAGATTTTAAATCCCCTATTTAATAGTCACTTATGTCTAATGTAACTTCAGTTCTTGGTTTCTATTCAGAATTAATGATGAGGAAGATGGAATATTTCATATCTCCACTGAACCAAAGATGAAACAGTTAGACCATTGTCATCTCGATAGAAGATTTCATATCTCTTTTGCATAAATCTGGCATCTGAATGCAAAATGCAGTAAGCACATCATCACCTGTCATCATGATGCTATCTTTGACGGGTTTGAGGAAAAGTTAGTATGCTTCATTCATTTATATATTTCTTCTGTGAGTTTTATAAATGAAGATGATTAACCATACTATCAGTAATCCTACTGCAACTCCAAAAGCAGAAACACAAACATTATAAAGTCAAACTGAATTTCACAGGAGCAGTGAAGCAACAGCACACTGTCTCACACAACAGGCCCATTAGTAAAGTGAAAGACCTGTCACTTATAATTTATTGAGTCACTTATAATTTATTGAGAGAGGCACACCACAATTTTGGAGCCGCGAGGACATTTTTTAATACACCTCTAATGATGCTGTATCATCCTCCATAAAATCCTACCGTCTGAACTGCAATGTGCTTCATCACCTTCTGGCAGGCAGAGAAGGTGCAAAGGAAAGAGTGTAACAGAGCCATGCACGTTTTGTGGCTCTTGTTCTGAGCGGTGCACATGGAGTCACAAGCTGGTAACCAGCTAGATGAGAACAGCAGGGGAAATGAAATCATATAATAAAGGGAATGCAGTGAAGCGATTCCTTCTTTAGGGTGAATGAGGTCAGAGGGGCAAACGTGCTATGAACTTTGTTGCTGTAGCAAGAACTGTGCTTCAGAGAGCCTCAGAAATGCCATCCACTCAAATCTCAGTCCCTCCTTTGTTTTTTATTTTTTGAAATCTAGCACAGCTGAAAGCAAAATACCAGGCATTTAAGGGATTTTAGACCCACTTTCAATTACTGTTGCAAAGTTAATGCTAAAACTTAGTTAAAATGAAACATCTGCCTCACTGGTGCTTTCATAGGGCTGATGTTCCCTTGGATGATAACAGGGGATGTCTCTGACATATACGGAGACATTAATTAAAACTGCCATTTTCAGCTGCCTAATTTCTCTCTTCTCTGGAAGTCACTGTTCCCACCACAGGATCAGCAGGAGGGGAGTGTACAAATCTACTGCTACTCTGTTGTCTGCCTTAAACTGTTGATGAAGATGGGTTTATGCAAATATTGTGTCCATGTCATTACTTCATGTTGATTTGTTATTTTTGGGGGTTTATTTTTGTATTTATTATTTTTATTTTGTTATGCATAGTATATTTTAGAATTATTTTATTTGCTTGTTTTTCTTAGTTTTGTCTTATTTGTTTTTATATCTTACTCTCTTTTTTCAGTTTGCTGTCTCACAGAGTAAATTCCCCTTTCTTTTTGTCATACCTCTTCGTTGAGTTTATATGTCTAGTTGTAACACCTGAATACAGCCATACAATATGGAAAAATCAGTTTTCTTGGTAATGAAGTGGCTAAAGTGTAGTCTTTCTACCTGTAGTCGTTACACTCTGAGTATATATATTATATGGAAAGGCACAAAACCCCCAAGAAATCAGTATCAGGAATAAAGTTTTAAAAATACCCAAGATTTCTATCATAAGTCCTAAAAAGTTTTTGTGGCTTGCTTAGATAGCTTGGTAGATAGAAGGAGGAAAAAGGAATATTTTCATCTTATGAAACAGGAAAATCCCATTGAGCCACATCTATACCTTTTCGGAAGTTTATTATATATCTATAGAAAAGAGGAGGAGAACAACAGAGAAAACTTCTTCAAGAACCATAGATCATATTGGGAACATACTGTCACTGGCTTATCCATATTTCCCAGAGGCATGTGGCGACGGAGACAGCCATTAAGCTGAAGCAGAGCTATACTTTCAGGAGATGCAGGACACAAGAACAAAACAAAAAGTGTAACCAATAGCCCGTTGAAGGGTTTAATTAGGGCACACTATATAGATGTAGAATGCTTCTCTGTGTTTTGACCATTTAAGTTCTCATTAGCTTCTGCTGACCTCTGTGTTGTCACCGACATTGCCTAGTGCTTCAAGAACATCACATTCCTCCTGCTCACTGTATTTTCCTCATGAACTAAGCTAAGGAGTAATTACCATACAACGTGATAGTCCTTTGATTGTTCTCAACCCTGAAGGTCCCAAAGAACTCATTTCTGTATCATATGTATCTAAAAGCATAGAGACACAACAAAATGTTAGTTCTCTTATGCTTTCCTACTGTGTTTTAAAATGTCTTACTCTTGAAGAGACGTACATTTTGTTGTAGTTACTCCCTGGACTGAATTATTGTTTCCTTGAAAAACACAGCATTTTTATTCCATTGCTCTGTTGCTTCTTCAGACTGTGAGCTGATCCTCATCCTCGCTTTTAGGTTTTACACTGACTTCTCAATGCAACCCAATTTTAAATTTTCAGTCGCAGTGTAATGCTTTCTTGAATTTTTATTGTTTTGCCATTGAAAAAAGTGAAGGAAATACTGAATGGCATACAGAGATATAAAAATTATATTTTGCCGAACATAGTTAAGAATATTAATTATATGCAGTAAAATTTCATCATCATTTTTATAGTGTCCTGCATAAATAACAAAAAAGCATGTATTCTAAGAAGCCAAAGAGGGCCAAGCAGGATCTCACATCTCAGAATGTTTACAGCTTTTCTTCAGACTCCTCAGTGTATTTTTAGCATAAGAATCAGATCAAAAGCAAATACGATAGCTTTATTTTTTTTAATGCATTACGCTATTTATTGCCTTCTGATATCCTCTTTGGTAGTCATTTGTTCTAAGTAGGGAAAGGAAGTTCAATGGAAGATAGAGCTATTTTGTCAAAGCAGATCTCAGTGATGCAGAAGAGTTCAGGAGTGAAATAGTTTTTCTTGCTGCTGTTCTACTGAAGGCATACAGAGAAACTGTAACGTGCATCGTCCTGAAATGTCACACTGCTTTGTGCTACCTTGCCATCATTGTGTTAAATTGATATTGCCATGAGGGGAAAGAAAATGTGACTTTAAATCTCAGGGATCTTGCTGTTCACATTTTGTCTCTGTTACATTCTTCATTAGGCGAAGGAGTTTCATAGTGAGCAAAGTTTATTGTTGAAATTTTTCAAGACTGGAAACAAAAATCTTCATTTTGTTGAGGGATTTTTTGGGTATGCGTGTGTGTGCATGTGCAGGCAGGTTTGCATATCCACATCTGTGTGTCAGTGCTTCAAAGTGGAGTTCATTTTGGCCAGAATATATATGAGAGAATGCAGTTGGCTTCTTTCTTTGACAGCTCCTTACTGGCATGTAATTGCTCAGTAGCTTGTGTTGATCAATTTGCAGCCTGAAGTGAAAATGCCACCATAATGTGAAGGCTGTGTATATCCTTAGGCAGTAAGGACAGTTCTTTTCTTCTGACAACAGGCCATTTAATTTCATCTGGTAAATATGTAATGAGACAATGCTGCATGACTAAATGTACCACAGGAAACAAATCCATCTGTCTTATCCTTTCATAGGTCATCATAATGGCTAATTCATCTCACTTAAAAATGTATACCTTCACCTTGTTCCCAGCTCTTGAATCTAGCCATGCATTCCTCTGCTAGAGTAAATGGCTATCTAATCTGAGGAGTCTGTTCATGTGTAGCTACTTACAAACCATAATCAGGTCACATCCTAACCTTCTCTTTGATAAAATAAATAGATTAAGTGCTTAAGCTTTTCACTCTAAGGCAGATTTCCAAGCCCTGAATAATACTGTTTAGCTGTTCTCTGAACTGTTTCCAAATTGTCAGATTCACATTTTCAAACTGATGCTGGTACTGACCACTTATTTGCAGTTAATGATCTAACTAATGTTATATGAAGTGTAAGCCTTACCTCACTCTCTCTGTACAAGCTAGAGTTGCTTCAACTGCAGCATCTGCAGATGCTCCTTTTTGCTTGGTTAGTAACCACGACCAAGGACGCTTCTTGGAACTCATACCTGTCTTTAATCAGGTTCCCCCATCATAACACTGGCCCTTAGGATTTCGTCTTGAAGACGTGACTTTGCATTTGACAGTGGTCCGGATTTTTCTCAGGAAAAATTTCTCTGTATGCAGTTGTTGATTCAATACACTTTTACTCAGTAACTGAGAGCTAAACCCATGTCATAACAGCTGAGGTACTCTCCCTGCTGAGGAATACTAACAAGGTGATTCAGTTAACTCCAGAGTGCTGGAAAGAAGATGAATTCTGCATGTAATCTAAGCAAGTGGGGTCCAAAAGGAACCCTGCAGTTGATCAGGCTTAGGAGATAGCTGAAGCCTTTGTTATTTTTAAAGCAAACTGAAATATGAGGTTAATCCTCACAACAATAAGTTCTCGCTCCTAATCGAAAGGGCTTTGTAGTTGTTAACTAGCAGTTCTGCATGAAGTTCAGCAACAGCAAAAGAAGTTTCCAGATGCCTGATACTGGATATTTGGAAGCTTTAGTATTGATCTGATTCTTTTGCACTGAGTTTGTGCTCAGCTTTAGAGAATCTCGCTGGGGGCAATAGCAAAGGCAGTTCAGCAGCTTCAATATGGAGCTCCATGCATGACAATTCACTTTGCTGAGCAGTGCAGAGCTCCATGCCAGCAGGGCTATATTGAGTCTTACACCTGCTATGGGTTCACTCAGAGCTAGCTCCTGTATCTTTATGATGTACGTTACACCCTTAGGCTCTTTTGAAGATCCAACCTGTGCTGTTATTTGAGAATAAGAATTTCTCCTGGCATTTATGCAATGTTAAGTCCTTTAAAGTCTATTTTAAAATGTTCAATGATTATTAAAATCAATCTCTTTGAAGACCTAATATTGATACAGTGGGCAAATACATATCTACTATACACATGCACACATGCAAACATTTACAGATGCAAATACACAGGCACACAGAGCACTCTTCTGCAAAACCCACCACTTTTTCTAGCCAGGAGCACACTAGGTTTCACGGAGCCATTATAGTACTAGCGGGTCCCACAGGCAGCCTTCTGTGAAACTGTTATTGTCATAGCACTGTGATTATACAGTATTTGATATTCTCAGTGTGGGCAGAGGTGGTAATGACACTGAAGCAAACACTTTACGGTGTTTAGTCAGCTGTGTATTAAATGTTATGTATCAACATACCTCCTTGTTTGAAGATTTACATTCTTGCTGGCCTGGCTTTAAAACAAGATAGATGTAAGCAAAGCATATACATAGACCAAAAGTGGAATACGTATGTGAAATATTTGTGTGCTTTTTATTTGTTGGAGGAGTAGAAAGTTTAACAATTACAGCAGATTCACTTTATTAGGTCACCACAGTGTCCAACATAAAGCTGTTAGAATGTGAAACTGAAAAGAAAAAGCCAAATTTATGGATTTGTTCAAATCTGATGATTATTCAGGACTGAGGTATGGGAGTTTGTCTCCCTGTTTATAGGGCCAAAACAAGAGCCAGCAGTTTGTCTCATTATCTTTATTGAAGGATTTGTTTGTGTTGTGTTGCAATTTCCCTAGTTTTCCCTGAACAGCTGACGTGAAGGGTATGTTTTTGGTTATGTAGCTAGTGGCAGGGAAATATCAGTATCAAGAGTATCAATAAATTTTGGATACAGATGCAGTGATCTATGCATCACCTTAATTTGGATGGAAGCCATGATTTTTTTTTTTTTTTAATTTGTGAATGTACTAAATGTCGTGTGTGTAGAACTGAGTCTGAACTATGAGATAACTGCCTTTTCTAGTGCCCCTTTACTGAAAACTTTAATCCTGTCTCAGGGAATCAAGTTAATCAAGTGAGGGAATCAAGTGAAACACTGACATTTCGATGAAGCAGAACTGTTTTCTGTGTTGATTGGTTGAAAGCATAAAATTTTACTAATTTACAACATTTAACCTTAAAGAGAGTTGAAGTGATTGTGTGTTGAATTCTGTGTTTTCTTTCCCTTGAGTGAGCTGGGGAAACAGGGGTGCCACAGCTGCTGTGAATGGCCTGTTAGGAAGAGGCTGAGGTGCCCAGGTGTGACTGGGGGTGACAGGACCAGCTGTAAATGGTGTGGTGAGGGGCTGGAGGTGCATCCCTGCACCTGGGACCAGGCTGTGACCTCCCTCCTGGCTTTAGAGTGGGGGTGGCTGTTTTAGAAGACCAAACTGCATGTAGATAGAGAAGGGCTAGAGGAATTTGAAAGTATTATTTCATATAGACTTTTGGAAGAGCACATATATGTGTTTTGGAGGTATAATAACTTCAGGTTTAACTTTGCTGGAACAAGAAGGATTTGGATTTAAAAATCTGTGTGTCTCGCACCTGGAGGAGTACATCTGTCTCAGCAGAAGAGCATGGCTGTTCTCTTTCATTATGGGGAGCTTCGATCATTTGAAGCTTGTTCCTTTGAAGTGATACTAGTGAGGGGAGAACTGCTGGGAAGTTCAGAGATGTAAGTAGGGGCTGGAGCTGTTGGCTTGTCTTTATTTGCACTTTTACTTTGAGTTTTGGCTGATGAACTGTCTTTCCTCAAGAAAATGTGGCATCTTGCACATCTGAAGTGTGCTGGCTTAGTCTTTTTGGAGTAAAAGACTGAGGTGGCCAAAGACTGTCTGTCCCTATCCCACACACACCCCAAATTAGGCTGTATGTGAGTGAGTCAATATTATCTTTCAAACACAGCTAAATTTGCAGAAACAGGGAGATAAAATATTTCAACTTGGCAAACTAAGCTAATTGTTGTAATGATACTGCATATAGTCAGTGAACAGCTTTTGATTAATGTCTGACAAAAGCATGCTTTCAAACTAGTTTTAAAGGTCCTGAAAATCACCTTTTCCCTGAAAATACTGAATTTTATGTGACAACATAAATATATGTTTAGTAATACATGTATTGGCTGTGAAAACTTTTTTTCTGATCCTTGGCTATGCAGCACGTTTCTTCTGACAGGTTTCCATTATAGTGTGACATCTTGAAGGACTGTGCTCCCTTCCACTGAGGATAAGCTATATGTTAAATAGATTATAAACTTTACAGGAATATATTTTTATCCGTGTGTTTATTAGTCATGCAGACACATCAAAGTCTTTCCCCTAATGGATAGCTGTCTAGTTGCTTCTCACTGCCTAGGAGTAAGCAAGGAAAAGTTTACAAACCGCTTGAATATACCTTATGGAAAAGGAAAACTATTTCTATCAACAACAGTATTTAAGCTTTTCCCAGAAATTATAGTCATCTTTTTTTTCTTTTTTTTTTTTTTTCCCCTTTCCATTCTTTCTTGTTCTCAACAGGATGCCTTTTGCTTACTTTATCCTAAATATAGTCTGAGCTGTAATCATGGAACTATTTGTTCTGAGCAGTAGTAGTGAAAAGAACAATGTGGCTGATTTGCACAAGGATTTCTTACTCTTTCTATAGTTCTGACAATTTTGTACGTGAGCTGCATTTGAAATGTAAGCTTTTATGGGGTCCTTTATGAACCACCTGAACCTTTGGATTTGCACTAAATCTTGAAAACTACTGCTATTCCATGGAAAATTACTTTCTTCCTCTGCTCAATGGTAAACAACTATATATGAAACACTTGAAAAATGCCCCATTGAGTAAATGCAAATGGTAAACAATAATCCCTTACATAAATAGCTTTTCTAGAGGGAAAGGGGCATTTCAAAATGGAAAATCAGGGAAGTATGTGAATAATTCACTAGCTCTACTAGCTTTTGTTAAGGGTGGCTTGGTTGGTGAAGGTTTCTCTGCTAAGAACCTTTCCCTTTTGGCATTCATGTCCATCATATTGATAGCTTTCTACTCTATGGATAAAAAGGATGTGACTATTTTTATTTTTGTTTAATGTGGAACCCAAGGCTGATGTCCTTGGACTACTATGTGCCAAAATAGTAGTAGTAGTCGGTTAAATGATAAAGCTTACTGTAAAGATTTGGTACTTCAGCAGTATGGAGCAGAAATAGTGAATCATCTCTTTTCCTTTGTGCTTTGATACGTTACTGCCAACTCTTTAACATGCTGATCCTGAACACTGTTTTCATTGTTATTTTTAAATAATAAGATCTACAGAGCCAAATAAAAGTAGTAACATTGAATAAGTATATTTGGAAAACTTTATTCAGATTTGAATTGGCAATTGGCACAAGTCAAAGTCTGCATGCTTCAGTATGAAAGTTGTTCTCATGTGTTCTTAATGAATATAAAGTACTTTGCATCACTCAAGGGATATCAAAGCATATAGTGTATGATCATATAGGTCTTACTACAGAACTTTATTCTCTGTAGAACTATTAGAGCTTTTCCGCAAGCCCTCTCCACGAAATAAAGGAGTTAGGTAGTGTACTGCCATGAGACTAATCCCTTATCCAAACCTCAAATCCTGTTCTGCTTCTATCACCAAAGGGAGACAAGGCACTGGACCTTGAGAGCTGAAGTTGAGGCTTCCTGTGGTGTCTACTTAGTGTTGGATGTTCATATAGAGAAATGGAGCCACTGTACTGCCACGGTCTGACTGGCTGTACCTGCTGGTATGCAAGGCAGGTAGGACCACATCATACCAACTTGCTTCTCATGCTGCAAATAGCCAAGTCAGAACCATATGATGTGACATCTTGAGTTACAGCTATGGTCTTGCCTTATGCCTTTCCCCTTCTCTTAGGCAAATCAAACACTTTTCTTTGGTGTTATCCCAGCACACCTTAGAATCAGTTTAGGTTGGAAAAAACCTTTAAGATCAAGTCCAACTGTGAACCCAGAACTGCCAAGTTCATCACTAAACCATGTCCCTAAGCACCGCATCTACGTGTTTTTTTAAACACCTCCAGGGATGGTGATTCCACCACCTCCCTGGGCAGCCTGTTCCAATGCTTCACCACCCTTTCAGTAAAAAAATTGTCTTAATATTCAATCTAAATCTCCCCTGGTGTAACTCGAGGCTGTTTCCTCTTATCCTGTCACTTGTCATCTGGAGAGCAGGCCTACCCCCACCTGCCTACAACCTCTTTCCAGGTAGCTTTAGAGAGCAATAAGGCCCCTCCTGAGCCTTCTCCTCTCCAGGCTAAACAACCCCAGCTTCCTCAGCTGCTCCTCATAAGCCTTGTGCTCCAGACCCTTCACCAGCTTCGCTGTCCTTCTCTGGACACGCTGCAGCACCTCAATGTCCCTCTTGCAGTGAAGAGCCCAAAAGTGAACACAGGATTTGAGGTGCAGCCTCACCAGTGCTGAGTAGGGAGGGTACAATTGCTGCCTTAGTCCTGCTGGCCATGGCATCTCGGATACAAGCCAGGATGCTGTTGGCCTTCTTGGCCACCTGGGCACACTGCTGGCTTACGTTCAGCCAGCACCCCCAGGTCCTTTTCCCCCAGGCAGCTTTCCAGCCCCTCTTCCCCAAGCCTGTAGCATTGTGTGGGGTTGGTGTGACCCAAGTGCAGGACCTGGCACTTCTCCTTGTTGAACCTCACACAATTGGCCTCTAGCCCATTTGTCCAGCCTGCCCAGATCCCTCTGCAGAGCCTTCCTGCCCTCCAGCAGATCGACATTCCCTTCCAACTTTGCATTGTCTGCAGACTTGCTGAGGGTGCATTCAATGCCCTCATCCAGATCACTGATGAAGATATTAAACAGGACTGGCCCCAATGCTGAACCCTGGGGAACATCAGTTCTTTAGAATTGAGAGTTAGGTTTTCATACTATTTGCTGTTCATAGACATATGCTAGGAAGGATGATGAACAACATCTTCCCAGGTACACAATAGTGTTTGTGCAAGACAGCTGCTTTTATGATGTAGTGAAAGTTGAGGAATGCTGAGAAATCTTTGCTTCCTAAAAGGTAGATAAACTGTCACTTCATAAATTGACAGAAATGGGTTAATAATCATCTGTTTCTTTACTGGTCAGAAGGTCAATAGATGAACCCTCTATGAGTCGGCATTGACAAGGTAGGTTTGAACTGGAATTTGACAATGGGGCTCCACAGTGAAGCTTAATATGAATTATATTTTCTTACAATGTATTAGAGCCAAATGCTACTGAAATATGAAAAACATGATCAAAATCTGTTTTACTGCAGTGCTTCAATGAAATGTGGAAATCCATACAACCTGTGAGTTTCCTACCATGGATTAAATATGGTCCCAAGTCTGTGCATGCATCTTGGGGTTAGATATCACAAACTATTTGAGTTTCTAATTACACTGAGTGTAATCAGACCCTTTTGATGTGTGTGCATGTGAACATATAGTTTACATTTACTGGTGAAGAGATTACGCTCTCCTTGCTGCACGTATTTGGTTGTTGGTATGTTAATAGAAGCTTTGTATAAATTGAGTGGAAAATGTGAGTCATAGTTTCCTTTCTTTCTGTCTGTATACCCTGTACAATACCAAGGAAGGCATAATAATACTTGGTCTAGAGTGCTCTTTAGAACGGAGATTCCTCAGCATACAGCTTCTTCCTGTTTTTGCTGCAGTGTAAATTATTTTATCAGAGGAAGCAAATTAATAATGAAACAGTTAAGTAATGTTTTCCGAAGTGTTATTCTCTTACCATGTTTGAAAAATGCAGGAAGTTATATTACCCATTCTGTAACACCATGTCCAGTGACACTTGTTGGAGCTCCAATTTTGCCTACGAATGTGTGAAGAAAAGCTCCTTGCACTTCAGGCTTGTAAATTGCTTTATTATTTAGTCTCAGCCAATTTATGTTCCACAGGTGGTGATCTTGCAGGTGTCAAGGTGTGGTTTAGGAACACACAGATGTTTGCACTTGTACTGGTCACCTAGAGACTCTTCTTCATCAGTGATGACCATTTTCTAACCCACCCCACCCTCCATCATGTGGATTCTTACCCTACTTCACCACCTTCTCAAAAATCATCTCATTTTGATGCTCTGTTGGGGAAAGACAAGATATACACACTGTATTTTTCCTATGCTCTATTGTCTGTCATAATTTTGTGCAAAATTTCTTCATTTTTGGACCTGTAAGAAAAGACCTGTAATTCATATTTCAGAATGAACTGAGAGGTGTTACTACATCACATACAAATCACCATAATGAAAATACCGTGGCACCTGATGAATATATGCAAGAACAAAGAACAAAAAGTATCCCTGTAAAAAAAAAAAAAACACCTCAGATTACTACTGTTAGGACTAAAGTAAACTCTTTTCCCAGCTCTGTGCATCAGAGCTGCAATCTTGAATTGCAATCTGGGTGGAAAACCATATGCAGGAGTTGAGAAGAGCATAGAAGACTGTGTCTCAGACTCATTGTCTTTGATGCACAACTTCCAGCAAAACAAATCAGTAAAAAATACTGTTTTGTAGGCTAATAAAAAATACTTCACAATGCATCTGAAGATAGATCCATCAGAGGTTTTGTAAGTTATCCTCATCTTGCTACTTAAAGATGAAATCATCATTAACATTGTAAAAAGCATATTTGATCTTTCCTGAGGAAAGTGTAACCTGCAGTACCACGAATGTGGGTATTTACACAGTCTCAGCTGTTTGGGTGGGTTATCAGATGAAAGAAAGCTGAAGACGGGGCCATAGTCAAAGTAATATTTTCCACTGCAAACTTTCCATGAAGGAAGAAGTTTCCTGTTTCCATGTTTTTATTCAGAAAACTAATGTATCAAATCAGAAAAGAATGTCACTGATACATTGATACTTTCATATTTCTGTGCAAGTCAGTCAGCTGGTTTGAGGCCAGTGGCTACTGGACAAAGAACTCTGTGGTAGAGTTTGCTGTCATAAATAAATGTTTTTTTGGTTATGTTAAGAGAAAGGGGATAGATAGAGAAAAAAACATGAGGGACTTCTTATTTTTCCACTTTCTCTGCTTAACTGGTCACTCGGATAAGTGCAGCTTTCAGGGCTTTCACCTGTAATTGACATTCTTTTGAATACTGAAGTTCTTGCAGTTCTCCTTCTACCTCCATCTTGAGACATGCTTACTGAGGGGGAAGTAAGAACATAAACCAGAAAAGCCAATATGGATGGATGCATAGAGAACACATACATAATAAATACATAATGTAAGTAAAAGTAAGGTGTGATTGCGGGGGGGTTGATGATAAAGCTTATGCATGTATAGTAGTAAAAACCTAATTGTAGTTGTAACTGATACAATTGGAAATGCTTTTCAGGTTTCAATAATTTAAAACCAGATTATAGGCTCTTTATTCCTAGTGTTGAGTAGAAAATCAATCAGTTGATTGATATCACTGAACATGCTTTCAAGAGGTAAAGATTTGGAAAGAGACTTGAAAACAGTAACAGACACAAAATAAATAATCATCTTCTTTGTGTAATATTGATGGTTTCCAAAGGAGTTTGTTTAACACCAGGACACACTTTTTTTAAAAGCAGTTTGGGGTTTTTTTGGTTGGTTTTGATTTTGGTTTGTTGTTTGGGTTTTTTTTAGTATGGCTAAAGAATTCAAATGAAAAGCAGATGGATAATATTTAGAGGTTGGGTGGAGTTTTTGCCAACAAAAAAAGACAATTCTACATTTAGATACTTTTTGTAAAGTAAAAAACTTTCATATAACCAAAGAGCATGCCAAGCAGAATAAAATTTGTGATCACTAGAATTGCAGTGCTGTAGCTCTGTGTAATATCAAGGGGGAGAGATCTGTTTTGCACATTCGTGGTAAATCACTCCCCATAGCTACAAAACAACTTGCTTCTGTCATCAGGGGGTTAAAGATGCGGTTGTCTTCCTGTTCTGTTAAGAGAACTTTTATCCACCCTTAGCTGTTCAGGGAAATGCATCAGGAAAAAGATTATTCACAGTTGTCCAATACTGCTATTACATTTCTTTTGAAAAAAATCTTTTTCTTTGTTCATCCAGTGTTAAGAAAATATGGAACTTCACCTGTCATCTTGTCAACTTATTTATTTCTTCTGTCTTGCTGAGCCGTTTTTATTCATAGGTGAACTTGTGAAATCATTTGACTGAAAGAAATGGGGCATTTTGTAGATTAATGTAATCATCAAATTAGAGGCAAAGTTCTTGTCATGTATGTCTTGACTAAATGCTGTAGCCTCCAGAGTTTTGACTCATTTTAAATGTGTGGTTATCTTAATGCAGAGCCTGACTAAAGGATATTTGTGGAGAGTGTGCTGTCTGGCATTTTGTATATGCCTTCAGCCCCTGTAATTGAGATACAATGAAACACCATTGAGAAGACAATTCTTTTCCGCAGAAGTGTTTGACAGTAGATATCATTGCAGGACTTTAGGAGAAGAAATTTTTAGTAATTTACAGATGTCTCGTACTACGTTGGTTGCCATTTCCATTTTAAAACAAAGTAAAAAATATTATTTTTTTTACCTGTAGGACTCCAGACTCTCAGGATTAATTTCTTACAGGAATGAGGAGTAATTTCTTACAAGAAGATAGGATTCAAGGTCAATTATACCAACCTAACAAATTAAAAAACCTAATTAAAATATTGTAAGGAGCTGATAAATAAGCTAGCTTCAAGTATTTCTTTTTTTTTTAAAAATGCTGTTACCACAGAATCATAGAATAATTCAGGTTGGAAAAAACCTTTAAGATCATCGAGTCCAATCATTAACCCAGGACTGCTGTGTCCCTAAGCACCACATCTATACATTTTTTTGACACCACAAGGGATGGTGATTCCACCACCTCCCTGGGCAGCCTGTTCCAATGCTTCACCAACCTTTCAGTAAAAAAATTGTCATAATATTCAATCTAAATCTCCCCTGGTGTAACTCGAGGCTGTTTCCTCTTATCCTGTCACTTGTTATCTGGGAGAGCAGGCCTACCCCCACCTGCCTACAACCTCTTTCCAGGTAGCTTTAGAGAGCAATAAGGCCCCTCCTGAGCCTTCTCCTCTCCAGGCTAAACAACCCCAGCTTCCTCAGCTGCTCCTCATAAGCCTTGTGCTCCAGACCCTTCACCAGCTTCGCTGTCCTTCTCTGGACACGCTGCAGCACCTCAATGTCCCTCTTGCAGTGAAGAGCCCAAAAGTGAACACAGGATTTGAGGTGCAGCCTCACCAGTGCTGAGTACGAAGGGTACAATTGCTGCCTTAGTCCTGCTGGCCATGGCATCTTGGATATGTCCCATATGTCACATGATGGCACTCGGGCTGGTCTGCTCCATAACCTTCCCCGGCACTGAGGCCAGGCTGACAGGCCTGTAGCTCCCTGGATCCTCCTTCCTGCCCTTGCTGTAGATGGCTGTCACACTGGCTAACCTCCAGTCTCCTGGGACCTCTCCAGTTAGCCAGGACTGCTGATAAATGATGGAGAGTGGCTTGGTGAGCTCCTCCACCAGCTCCCTCAGTACCCTCGGGTGGGTCCCACCCAGCTCCCTAGACTTGTTCGTGTCTAAGTGGAGCAGCAGGTCACTAACCGCTTCCTCCTGGGCTGCAGGGATTTCATTCTGCTCCTCCTCATCCCTGTCCTCCAGTTCACGGGGTTCACTGGTACAACGTATACAATTTTTTAAAGAACAGCTTTAATATTAGTCACAAAATACAGCACATTGCATAAAAATAGCTGTATGTACACTGCTAAAAGATAATGTAAAACCATTCTGAATAGGCCATGCAAAGATTAGTTTGATACTAGAAGTGTCTGAGCCAAGGGGTGTGGAACAGGTGAGGGAGGGCATACGGATAGCTGAATGGCACCATCACCTATTGGACTTGATCAAATAGAGCTATGAAGGAATTTTTTTTGCCACCAATATTTTATGTTAGACAAATGTTTCTGGCCTAGTTGTTACCATGAGGGCTGGTTGATGGAATTGAGAAACTGGGCAGAAAAGGAATGAATAGTTTTTTTTTTAAAGAATCTCTATTATAAGAATTTTTATTACTGTTTCAACTCATGAGGCCTGAAGTGAACTTCAGTATATTTTATTCTAATATACTTATTCAGTGAATTTTAATAGATAAGATTTTGTTTTACCACCCTTTCATTTTTAGCTGGAAATATTAAACATACAACTATATAGCAACCAGAAAAATAACTGAATTGAAAGCTTGAAGTGAATGCCAGTTTGGGAGCATATGTAATTCTTTGTTCTTTGGTTTGTTTTTGCACTGACTGAACAGGTGAATATGTGGATTCAGTTTTTCTTGTTTTGATAGCTTGAATATGGTTTAGTGATGCTGCTGAACCTACAAAAAGCAAAACAAAAACTCCAAATCAACAACCAACAAGAAAAAAAAAAAAGTCAGTAGCTCTTTCTATACCACTTAGTCATTCCCTGTGAAAGAGATAGGAAGGCGATGAACAGGGTGGCTTGAGCGCTGAGAGTAACATGGAAAACTTTCCAGGCTGTCCCTAGGCATTAAGCTGAGCTCTGTTGGACAAGCCTGCTAGGAGTGCGCAGGATGCCTGCTGCATCCCTGGCTGCCGGGTTGGTGGGGTAGTGACAGTGGCAGCAGAGCCCTCTGTCCTGGGGTTACCTTTGCAGGTGGTGGGAGGGTTTGTCTCTGAAGTCCTTATCCTGTGCTGGTAGCTTTTGCCGTCCACAAGAGGACGAGGAGCAGTATAATCCATGCTTTGCAGTAGGTAAGCCTCCTTTTTCTTGCTTCTCTCTTTTTGCATACTGACTGCCAAGCTGTCTAGGTGCAATCCAGATACAATGAGCTGTAATGCGAAGTAGCTTAGTCTGGCTTTTTCCTTTCCCTAGCCCTTTGCAGTGTTTAGGTGGGAAACTGTCTCCTCTGACAAAGTCAATAGATCAGCAAGTGTCAACAGACAACTGTTGAGGCCAGACAACTGTCCTGACTTGCTTCTCTTTATCCTGACCAAGGAAAACTTCTGAGAAATTAACACCTTGTTTAAAAGAAAAACATTGTCAGCACATGACTACTCAGTGGTAATTGTGTCTGAAGGTCTATGCTTTGCTGCAATCATTCAGACTTGCACAATGTCAAAAGATTTGTATAATGTAAATTCTAGCGTTTGAGGCAACAGGTTGATTACTTCCAGAACCCAGACAACTCTCTGCAGTGAATAAACAGTAAAAGAAGAAATTACAATAATTACTAAACCACCCTTTCTCTCTGAAGAGATGGGTTAGAGGAATTGTATTCAGAAAAAATACAGGGAAGTAAAAGGTGATGGGAGGTTAAGACCAAGAAATGTAGAATGAACTTCTGTTAATACATGCCTTTTAGGGCTTTTTAGCGTGGGTGGAAGGCAATGAGCCTACAGGTCCTTCTCTGCAATTTAACTTGTGCTAAAGCAGGTGGAAAATTACTGGGAACCTGGAGTTTGTTCTTTATATTATTTTTGAAGATATAGTTAACAGTTGTACCAAGCGCTGTGGCAACTTCAGATACTGAAGTGGCATGTCTGACAAAAGATTGGTGTTGAATGACAGTCCTCAATGATCAGGTAAGAATGTAAAGAAGGACTGGAACAAAGTATATCTGTGGCTTGAGAGGTCTGTTCTTGCCAGAGAAATAGTCTATGCATCTTTAAAATTGTATTCGTCGTGTATTCGCTGTATTTGCTTAAGCAATGTCAATTTAGCCTCCTTAAAATCTTATTTTTAAATTAATCTCAACCTATAATATCACATTCCAGTTAGTCCTTGACTAGATACATGAACCTTTCAGTGCCTAGTCACTGTAATATATAGGAAAACATAAAAATAAACTGAAATCTTAAAGATAAGACCCATCTGGAAAACAGCAGAAAACTGTCATGTAGTGCATCTGGAATGACCTATTCCCTCAAATTTGTGTGTGAAATGGAGTATAAATCAAGGCTATACAGAATTTTCCACCCCAACCAAACCAAACAACCCATAAAAGAAAAGCTATCTGAATTCATTATGAGGTGTTACCATAAAATTAAGGAGTTCTGGAACAACACTGGGAAAACAAATCATGAGTTATGCATCAAAAAGTTGCAAAACCTTGAATGTTTGCTTCAGCCTACTTTTGCTTGAAGGTTCAGTGACTGAGCTATCATTTCTTAGTTAATGGAATGACATAAGAAAGGAAGAGGATTATGAATACAAGTTGAAAATCTCTTTTCATTAAAGATATCACCTTGTGAAGCAGTATCAGTGTATTTATCATGCTTTCGCCTTAGGAATATTATGTGGGTGCTGAAAGGTATTGACTTCAAATTTTGCAGAAACAGACTTGACTAGCATTCCAATTAGGCTGAGTTGTGGCTATTTTTGTTAACAGGGTAAATTGCTAAAACCACATTTCCAGTTGGCAATTCATTTTTTGAAACATATCAGTATGTCTTTGATGGTTGTCTTTATTTTGTAGAGAACCAACTTGATATAATCAACATTTGATGTTTCTTTTTGTTGACTGAAGCTGTCAACAACTGTACCATGCAAGTGTGGCATGGTATTTGTGGTTATTCTTTATTTATGTTCTTCAAAAAATAAGCAAGGAAAGACATGCAGATCAGTTTGTTGGGTTTTTTTTTTTTTTTGCTCTGTGTTACAGGAGCAAATTTTCATTGGCTAATGGAAATATTTTGAACTTTTTTTTAAATGATAATTTAGTAAACATTTAGTGTTCTCATCTCATTAGAAACTGAAAGACCATAATGCAATATAATGTGACAGCTTAATGAGGTTGTATCTATTTAACTTTACCTGCTAATAATTTCTTTCCCCATAAAAACATTGGTAAGTCTCAGACTTAATTTGTTTTTTGACAGCAAGCTTTATCCATGTGTTCATTCAGTTGGTAACAATTGCTTCAAAATATCAGAAAATAAAGAATTAAGTATTTATGCAATAGGCTAACAAAAGGCTTTTAGGAAAAAATCCTGGCAGAAGGCTTTCCTTATTTTTTTCTTCTTTAAACTCTTCACTAACAGAGTTTTAGCATCATAAAGAGAAGCTTTTTTTCATGCTTCCTGTGAACATTGTAACAGGAATTAATTCCTGACTTTTACTACCTTTGAGGAGGACTTCTGTTTATTGATGCTGGATTCATATATTTATTTTTTTAAAATGGGTTATGTAGTCAAAAGTCTGTAAAATAGAATTTGTGGATTCTAAATTACATACTAAATTTCTTTGTTTTGCAAAAGAAAAACAATTTCTTCTCAAGTATGTTCAGTAATGTTATCAATCTTGGAACTTTCTAGCCATTGATGAAGCCTGAAGTTTGTGTTTGGTTTTGAAACAGATACTTAATCCTTACTTGGAATATAACACACTGTAGACAGCAAACAAAGCATATGTTACTATACCTTTTGCTGCATGATATGACTTCTACAATGTCTGGAGGTGATTAGGAATATGGAAAACAAGCTTTCATGAATATGACCACATCTGTCTTTCTAACCAAATTCTCCTATGGGGTTTGAAATTCCAGTGCTCTGAGCTCCTTAGAAACTCTTTCAGTAACTGAAGGATTTTTCAGAACAGTATTTAATGGATTGTGTTTAAAGAAAATGTCATGTATTGTAGCAAAATAGAAGGGAAATTGTTTCTCAGTCATCAGCTACAGGAACATTTAATGCCTTCTCCCTCAATAAAATCACTGGTGGTGCAGTTTTTCCTTTAAGCAGATATATTGATTGATTTTTTTTAGTTTGGGTTTTTTTTTTTTCCTTTTCTATTTCAAAGGCTTAAGATTAAATAATTTCTTAAGCCCAAGTTATCTTCATTTTTCCAGTGTAATTTAATATGTGACACTTAGGTCAAATGGAGGGTTAACTTCTACCAGGGAGTTAACTACACTGTAAGACAGTGTTACAGTGATTAAGTAATACTGTGAGTTCCTTCTGTTTCTTCTCTGCAGTACGTGTGCAAAATAAAGAAGTCAAGATCTGGTTTAATTTAGGATTTCTATTTCCTTGTAGTCATAAGAGCTCCTGTATGGATGTGTCTGCTGCAGATGTAAGGAATTTATATTACATCTGTTCTGAGTGGCCAGCTACTCTTTTGGTGTAATAGCTGTTCATAGAGAGTAGCCCTTGTTTTTCATGAGTGGTGGCTCCTGATGGCTCCACCATGGCAGGGCAGTGCTCTGCAGTGTCATGACATTGGCAGCCAAGTTTCTGCATGGAATTCTACTGTTTTCCATCAGTTTTCTGCTATTAATATTATTCTGATTTCTTTCGAGGTTTCGGTGAAAATATGGTAGCCAAATTAACTTGTATCAGAAAATGCAATGAAAGGATGGCCCTTTAGGATCCTGTAGATTTTCTCTGTGGATCCAGCTCTAGCATTTCTCTGAGTGGAAGAGCATGTTGTCCCTCACAGAACACTTTACAGGTAGCATGGACAAGAGATTAATGCACACCTTCTATGATCCTTCCAAATCCCAAGGTACGGGGATAAATTCAAGACAGAACTAATTTTTCTTGGGGTAGATTTTAATGCTGTTAATATTAAATGGATTATTTTGAATTATTTTCCTTCAACTGGTGTATAAAGAAGAGTCATGTGAAATTCTATGTGTGGCAAACTTTATTACAAGGGCCAGGATGTGCCCTGTTTGCACTCTTCTTCGATGTAAGTGAGAGTTGAGCTTCTGAGATTCTATAATTGGTCTTTATTGGTCTTCCATAATAGTGCTTCTGAAGCGCGTGTTGAAGGAAATAATACATATTTTAGTAGTATAAAAAGGATAGTTTTCATGTTATTTATTTTTTAAAAAATCTTGTAGCTTTAGCATGGGTTTTTTAATAAGGTGAGACACAGAGAGCTGCTGGTTATATGAATTTCTCACTGGGGAGAGAAAAGAAAACTCCATCAGTAGCTCTGTCAGCTTAGTGTGGATGCAGGGAAGGCCCAGGAGGAACAGAAAGCAACAGCCAGATGTCAGCTTGATGGGGAAACTTTTTTCAATTTCTGTTCAGACTATGGGTTGTTTCATGAGAGGATGATAAACATATGGAATAAATTATGGGGAATCTATTTGGAAGCTAAAAGCATAAATGAATTCAAGAAACACCTAGATTTCTTTTTAGAGAAAGGCAGTATTGAGGGATATTGTGAGAAAACAGGATGACTGCATTAATGCCATCCTAAAGTAAGGAGATACTCAGGGCCAGGTGGCCTTTTATTCCTAATGCTTCTGTGTTTTTTACTTTATCCTTGAATATTTGTGTTCTGAAATACCCATCTCCAGTTTGCAGTTGAAATATGAGTTTCAAAACTGGCACGTTAATTGAGGCTAAGGTTATTGTCCTTAGGTGACTGAAAAGAATTGCCCTTCACGATTAGAGTAGCTTTCCGCATTAGTCTGAGTGGTATGGGAAAGGTTGTGCTGTATGGACAGCTAACAAGAATGTTAAATATGGTGATTAATTTATTACTCAAGGAGACAGTAGAGGAACATTTAAAAAAGCTGTACCTCTGGATTCTGTGTTATTTTGGTCCATTTCTAGGGTTACTCATTTACATATTCGATATCTTTCTTTGACATCTTTACATATAAAGGTATTTTGGTCTGTCTCTACTCGGTTAAACGTAATTAAAATTAAATTATTCTATAAAAGTAATTTAGTCCTGCTGAGATCTTACAAGACTTGTGTCCTAATTGTGCATCCTTATGTATGTGATGTGGGACAAAATGAAATTCTCCTTTCCTCCTTAGGGGCCATCTTTCCATGGTGCTGTATGTTTCCTGCCTACATTTCCAGTAACACTGTAAGGGACTTAGTTTGGAATCAGGCCCTCACAGTCCTGTACTCGATGCGGAATCAAATAATTGATTTAGTAGTAGCTTAGAGGAAAAGCTTCTTCACATCAGGTGTTACAGCTATACAGCATGTGAAATTTAAACATTGTACCATGGTTCTCAGATAAAAATTGTAGAAAATCAATGCACTTTTGAACTAGCACATGGTTAATTAAAATCTGAACAGTTCACTATTGTTCAGTGTCTCTCCAGTTTTATTTTGTTTTCTACCAGAAGCTCCCCTTAAATTGAAATATTTGCAGTCAGAGCCTTTGCTCACAAATGAAGTCGCCCCATAGTAGGTGATCATATAATTGTCTGACTGTGCTTTTACAATAAGTGTGAAATAAAAGCTTTAGTACAAATAAATACACTTAACATGCATCCTAAAATCAGGAAATTTATCTTTGAGCTTAAGCATAAGGATGTACTGAAAGATCTCACTGTATAATTGCTTTGAAACAGAGTGAGGAAAACTTTATGTTCATCTGGACTACTGTAACTGGCCTCTCCTGTCTGTTCCTTTCTTCTATCTCATGCCCTCCAAGGGCTTTGCACGGTTGCTTTCCTTGCATGTAATCTGGCCCTTGAGCTTTATTATTTTAAATTAGTCTTCACTTACACAAGTCAAAATCTGGAATTCCACTTCCATCTGTTTTAGATCAAGAATTAGAGATAGAAATAACTTCCTACAACTCAAGGGTGTTTGTGTGAGATCTGAAAATAGAACTTGGTGGTAGTGGAAAAAAGCCAGCATCTCGTTGCCTTGTGAGCTGAAGCATCTAATTGTAACTGGAGGGAGAAAGTAAGTTAAGTGTCAGAATGTGTTTAATATTTCTTTTGCTGGTGCTAAGGCAGCAATAAAAGATGTAGACTCACAATAATAGGAGAATCAGGAATAGTCTTTGGTGTTTGCTGACATAAGTAAAGAGGATACGGGCCAAAAAGTGTCCCTAGGAGGAAACGCTAATTATGTGGCTGCTTGAAAAAGGAGTTCAGAAAAGCTCTGTTAATTGTTTGGCTGCTGTTCATGCCAGATCTGAATATATCAGCATTTTAAGCCATTACTACCTTTCCATCACTGATAAAGCACTCCAGACCTTCTGATGAAGTAACTTACTGCGAGTAGTTATACTCTGCCTGTAGCCTGCTGAGATCATTTATCCAGCCCATGGTGGCATCATCTTTGGGGATGCTGAAAGGCACACGATCTGATGATGGGCAGTAGGAGGGCCAGATTCCCTCTCTTTATCCCAGGGGAGATGCCAGCTGTTAGAAAGCTGCCACAGGTACAGTTGGTTCACTTCTGAACCCACTACGGTATGAGCCTGAGGCACCTGTGGGAAGGTGAGTCTGTAGGAGAGAGTGGGTGGAAGGCAAGAGCTGTCAGTTGTGTCGTGCCTGTCCGGCCATTGGGGCTTGGCTCTGCTGCTCTGGTGCAGTGCGGTTTCGGAACGTGCACACACAAGGCAGTTGCTGAGGTGAGCACAGGCACAGCAGCCCCTGACAGCTGGCGGTGCTGCATGGCTCTCTGCCCAGCAGAAAGGTTGGACGCTGGTCACCTGCAGTGTCTCCAGAATGTGAAGACCTAGCGAATCTCAATGGCAGTGCTGTACAGATTCACAGATTTCTGTGGGTGAACAAACACTGCATAATCATGGCAGACTTTTACCCTGTGGCATGGCAGACAAGATCAAAGTTGACAAATTCCAGAAATTTGTGTTCTGTTCTAACGAGGTTTCTAGAAGCAAATACTGATTTTCAGTATCTGATTTCTTCATGGGTGGTTTAAGCCAAGCAGTTTTACATAGTTTTTTGTGGTGTTGTGTTTGGTTTTTTTTTTTTTTTTTTTTTTTTTTTTATTTCCCATGTTGATGGGTCAGAATTCATGGAATCGGTCCGACTTTACCACAGCACACATCGAAACAGTACCTGGCTCTTGTCTTTGCTGTAGAAACCTTGTACCTGACTAGTGATACGGGGTTTGGAGGGTCTGCACCTGCATCTTCATCTAAACCTACACTATATGCTTGTTATTCCAAGTCACAAGACTAATGTGGACACGTGAACTTAAAGCATTTTGTGAAGGCTGAAAATGTAAAATACAATTCTTCAGGAGGTGGAAGTCTAGACGTGAGCGTGCTGTGGTGCTGTGTGCACGGGGGAGCATCACACCTAAGAGCAAGCAGGCAGGTGCTGCTCCAAAGGAGGGTACAGGTCTCCATTCGCATTTCTGCCTCTCTCAGAGCTAGAGACCAGTTAGCCAGCCTCCAGGGGAACTTTTTTGCTCATCCTCCCTCTTACCTCTGGAATGGTTTAAGTACGAAATGTCAGCCGTATACAAGCTTGGACTTGGGAGAAGGCACAGATTTAGATTGTGCCTACTTATTAGCATTGCTACAGAAGTGCAAAAGCCTTGTGAGCTCCTATTCCAGTAAGAACCTGAGCAAGTAACAGTCCCAACCCATCCTTAATCAATTAATCCGTTTTTTAAATTTTTTTTTCTGTAGAATAAGCCAGGTGGCTTGGTTCCCAGTTGCTTGGCTTTGATCATTAAACTATATGCGTTTTCTGACATATGAGTCTGAGTACCCTGTGACAGGCAAGCCAAGGGGATCAATGGAGCTGTGTGTTTTCTTAAAGCCTTTGTTAAGTTGTGGAATAAAACACAACTTATTTTCAGTTGAGGGAAAAAATATATTTCTCCTTCACAGAGATGAATGGAATTGGCTGAGCGCTGGTTTTGTTTCCAAAATCATTCCTGCTGTTCTTCATGCTTTTGCCAGTTTCATATGGAACTTCCTGGATTTCTCTCTCACTATACATATAACATTAATGTATTAAGCATGATATTGAAATGTGGCTAGAGTATTATGTTTACTGAAGACTGGCATGACTGCCTTCATGAAACAATTGTTACATGCTAGCTGTGCATGGAAAACTTGTTCATATGTACAGCATTAAAATATTGCATCCCTTTGTCTAGACATCAAAATATTGGATTTGGTCACCTCATGCTAACACGCAAGTTTTAGAATGAGCTCAACATTGTCTATCCAATGAGATGATAATATCTTTTTCTGTTAGGTTTACCTTTCCCAACCAGGAAGTAAGATCTTTGAGCTAGAAGTGAAGCTGCTTTCTGGTGGGTACCTGCCTTCCCCCAGAAAGGGAAGGGACTGCCAGCAGGGCAGCTGTTACATAATGCCCTGCAGACACAGTACGGGGGGTGGCGCGTTGTTCAGTAATCTGACTTGTTCGTTAGCCAAAAAGTGATTTCCATGAAAAAACTTGTTGGCATACAGAGCTTGATGCATCATGTCACTTTATCTCTGTCCCTCCCTCCCTATACGTATTAAATTTCTTAGAAACAGGTGAAGTGATCTGAGTGAGATTAGCCTGTTCCAAGTTTGTTAAACAAAGAAGTGGAAACAACAGGAGTGCTTTCAAGTGATGGTGATGACGGCTGGTGTAAATTTGGGATCAAAGCTAGTCTCATATTAAAAAATGTTTAATTATTATTCTGAAAGAAAGAGGAATGGAAAAGGATACCTCTTCTGGCATGGCCAAGGTAATTAAGTTAGATTCAAGCATACTTGCTTGCACATTAGAAAACCTTTCACTAGCTTAGAGCACAGCAGGTGGTTACCCATGTCTTCTAAGTTTCCACCTTTGGATACGTGGACTTTGACAATACATTTTGAGAGAACGGCACTGGCAAAAGCTAATACGTTTCAGCAGCTAGGTCTCTTAAAATTTTGGGCATTCAAATGCCCCTTTTATTTCCTATGGTCTTACCCTGTATTAAATAATCACATTCCACTTCACCTACCAGGTACCCCTTTCTCTGTGAACAGGCAGACATACTCGATTGCTTTTGTCTTGTGAAGCCAGTGTCAGCTGTAAGCAATGTAGCAGCAGTACATCTGCTTAAATAAAAGCAGCGTGCTGTAAGTCCAGGAATTTTTTCAGGAAGCACATGATTTTGATGAAGGACTATAAATTACTGTCCAAAACAATGAAGGCCTTTGCGTACACTCTGCTATAGAGTGAGATCTTTGGAAAATCGATAAGACTGTCTTCCCTGCGCGGATGTTGTTTCCTCATTGTTCCAAATGAACTTCATTTACTGCTTTAAGAATGGCATTTCTTATTTACTTAGGATAACATAATATCGATTTAGGAAGTTCACATGCCAGCAGCAACCCTGTGACCAGAATTAGCTCTGTGCTGTGAAATATTGCTGCTCTTGTGTTGAATTCCTGTGCAGAACTGTCAATAATATGAATAGTAATGGATAGCTTATATAAAGCCTAAGAACACCTAGAAAGGAGGTGACACCATAACTCATCAATAAGTTATTTTTCCTACGTATTGTTTAAAGTAAAATGATAGAATTTCTGAGTGAAGTCATTAGATCCGGAAGTCAAGTGCTTGTCCGTAGGCAACAAACCAGCTGAGAGACTTCTGAAGAGAAATGTTAACCTTGTTCGCATCTTGGTCCTTACCACACAACAACCCCTATGTCCATCATATTTACCCATCAGCCACTCTAACCTTGTGGTCATCAAAATTCAACACAATTTTTCTGTATTTTGCTTCTATGTGTTTAGCTTTTCAAGCATGAGTTGATTTCCTCTCCTTGGGTGATACTTGCACTTCCTTCAGCAGAGAATCATCCACCGTTAAGGTGCTGGATGCCCTTTTCCAGGCTTTAGCAGTGTGAATGGTGCTGATTCCCACATTCCCTCCTTGGTCTGCTCAGTGCTTCATCATGCTCAAAAACACTGTTTCCTGTGGTCTTCACTTTAGCCTAGGTTCTGTTCTTAACCAGGGCAAAGGATTTTAGTATCGTTAACCTCAAAGAAAGTAATACATTACAAGGTTTTTCTTTGTAGAGATTGTTTTATTACAGTAGCTATGTTTCTTTTGTATACTTGATGCAACCTGGTTTTTTTTTCATAAGCCTTTACCTAAAATAAAATTGCTTCAGAAGTTCTCTCCAAATTATGAATAGACAAAATCAACAAAGCCTAGAATTAAAACAATATCAGATGTTTTGCCATTTTGCCTGATTATATACATATGGCCAATATAAGCCAAGCTGAATAGCATTTATTTTTTACCCCTTCCCCCAAAGGGATTGAATTGTAAAAGGTCTCTCAACAGTTTTAAGTTAATTTTTGGTTTCATCTAGTTGGTTCACCAGACCCTATAGATGATCCACCAGATTATTGTTACTTATTTTTTGTGAAATGAATTAATACTTGAAAGCTTGCTTTCTATTGTGGCTTACTGGCAAATGAAGTATGACAATATGCATTCTGAGTAAGAATTAATTTTTCTGTCTGACTAACCTCTGAGTCAAAGCTTTTCCAACAGATGGCATGAAATGTATTGCAAAACCCCATGCACTAATGCTGTGATGTAAATTATCTAATTGAACTTTGACAACCTGCTAACCAAATTGTGAATCTTACATCATGCACTAGGTACATATATGGACTAAGATAAACTCTCCTGTAAGTAATAAGAAATGCAAAAGGATTCCTACACGTGTAGAATGAAAATGGTAAAAACATACTGCTAAAACAGTTTAGAAACCAGGCAATCAATTGCTATTAGCATACCACGTAATGATCATGAAAATGTGGCATACTGAATATAAGTGGTGCAACCTCAGGTGACCTCCCCAGTGGATAAGGGAAAGGCTGTGGATGTTGTCTACCTGGACCCTAGAAAAGCCTTTGACACAGTCTCCTACATCATTCCCCTGGAGGAACTGGCTGCTCATGGCTTTGATAGGGGTACTCTGTGCTGGGTTAAAAGCTGGCTGAATGACCAGGCCCAAAGAGTGGTAGTAAATGGAGACGCATCAGCTGTTGGCTGGTCACACGTGGTGTTCCCCAGGGCTCAACACTGGGGCCAGTTCTGTTTAATATCTTCATTGATGATCTGGATGAGGGTATTGAATGCACCCTCAGCAAGTCTGCAGACAACACCAAGTTGGGGGGGAATGTTGATCTGCTGGAGGGCAGGAAGGCTCTGCAGAGGGATCTAGGCAGGCTGGACCGATGGGCCGAGGCCAATTGTATGAGGTTCAACGAGGAGAAGTGCTGGGTCCTGCACTTGGGTCACACCAACCCCACACAATGCTACAGGCTTGGGGCAGAGCGGCTGGAAAGCTGCCTGGGGGAAAAGGACCTGGGGGTGCTGGCTGACAGCCGGCTGAACATGAGCCAGCAGTGTGCCCAGGTGGCCAAGGAGGCCAACAGCATCCTGGCTTGTATCCAAAACAGGGTGGCCAGCAGGATAGGGGAAGTGATTGTACCTTTGTAGTCGGCACTGGTGAGGCTGCACCTTGAATCCCGTGTTCAGTTTTGGGCTCTTCACTGCAAGAGGGACGTAGAGGTGCTGGAGCGTGTCCAGAGAAGGGCAATGAAGCTGGTGAAGTGGAGCACAAATCTTATGAGGAGTGGCTGAGGGAGCTGGGGTTGTTCAGTGTGGAGAAAAGGAGGCTCAGGGGAGGGAGACCTTATTGCTCTCTGGAGCTACCTGGAAGGAGCTTGTAGTGACAGGGATGTTGGTCTCTTCTCCCAAGTAACAAGTGATAAGATGGGAGGAAAGGGCCTCTTGTTGCATTAGTGAAGGTTTAGACTGGATATTAGGAAAAAAAAAATTCACTGAAAGGGTGGTGAAGCACTGGAGCAGGCTTCTCAGGGAGGTGGTGGTATCACCATCCCTTGTGGTGTTTAAAAAATGCATAGATGTGGTTTACTGATGGACTTGGCAGTGATGGGTTAATGGTTGGACTTGATCTTAAAGGTCTTTTCCAGCTGAAATAATGCTATGATTCTAAGTTGGCACGATTTAAATAGGGACCTCTTTTTTTCTGAAGATCTTTAAATGGAGGTGTCTGTCAGTTATGTCATCTGATTGATTTATATATTAAACAGTTATCAATGCAATAAGAATATATTCCTGTAAAGGGGGGGGGGGGGAGATAGCTGTGTTAGCTTGTTACATAACAACCTGCACTAACTGCAATGAACTATTCAGAAAAAGTTGTGACTATAACTTACTGGACACCTCTGTGTATGGCAAGCTGCAGTTTTCATGCACTGAGCGAACAGCTGCTGAACATACAGACTTCAGCTTGTTGACTGAACAGTTTGGTTGAAATAGCTGTTTCTTTACTTCTTGACGGGTAAAGTAATAAAATCTGATAACATGATACATGAATCCTGCTATGAAGTATAAATAAAAAGAATTGGAGCTGGACTTTCTTGTAAGCTCTGGATAATTGTTTGTAAAGCCAGAAAACCTTTTAATTCGTATCACTCAGTGAAGACTAATGTTGCAAACATCTATCCTTTATTGGAGTGTGGTATTGGACGCTGCAGGCTGCCTTTGCAGAGAGCTGTAATTTGTTCTGAGAATTTTTTTCTTTCTATAGCTACAGTGCTTTGACTCTAGACATGCTCTAGTGCCACCTTCTCTTCCAGCAGTGCAACCTAATAACGTTTTCAGCTCAATACCTGCCTTCAGCAATGCTAGCAGATAACTAGAAAGAAGCCTGCTGTTGATAAAGGAGGAGAAAAGTAATAGCAATCACGGTGTTGACACAAAATAAATGAAGGGCAGTTTTCTAGAAAATGGAGACAAGTAATAGCAAGAGAATTAGAAAACAGTGGGACATCCAGCCTGCAGAGCTACTTAGAGAGATGAGTACTTGCTTCCAGCCACATTCATGAGGTTTTTTTACGAATGCCTAAAATGCCATTATGGAGGAAATTAACCTGAAAACCTAAATAGTCTATGGGGGGAAGGAGGAAAAAAAAAAAAAAAAAAAAAAGAACTTACCAGAATCACTGAGTTACAAGTCAGGCTATATCCCAAGCTATATGAATTTTTTTTTCAGGTGAGAAATAACTTATCTTTTCTTCTGTTGTACTTGACCAAAGGATATCTATATCTCACAAAGTATTCAAAAGATACAGATGATAAACAAATGCAAGAACAGGTTTTATGAAATTCATCTGTAATGTTTTCTTATGCTATAGGATGAAAGAGGATGAAATCTAGTTTCTACTAAACTTCTTGACCATGCAGCTTTGTTCTATTAGAATAGTGTTATTTCAAAGCATAAACATGTACGGGCTCCTTAGCCTCTTTATTGAAATGTCTCTTTAGCTAGTGGACCAACAAGCCTGTTACAGAGATTCTAAGAATTGAGTATTAAAATGCAAATATTTATTTTTTTAATGTTTTTTTTTAATTATTTGGTGTTTCTCTGTAATATTTCTTCTAAGAAATGGTGAATACATTTCCAGCATCGTAATTGGCACCTTGGAGAATCAACATATACAGCAATGAAGTTAAACTGGGTTTCGTGGAGAAATGAGTCTGATGCTTTAGTAAGTCTCCGATTTGAGAATGTATGCATAGCTACAATTGGATTCTGTCACAGAACAACTAGGAAGGTCTGTTGTCCTTGGACCAAAAAATGACCTGAAATACAGAGTGCATTTTGTTGCTTAGCATGCATTGCCTTCTCAAGGTTTTTTTCCTGCTTTTTCTTTAATTTAACTTCTCCTGCTGGATCACTGTAAGTAAATAATTCTTTACAGAGGAAGAGAAGAAAACAAGGATGTTGACTGAGGCCAGAATCAGTTCCTGTTAAATGCAATATAAGGTAGTGTCTCTGGAGAAATTTGTGTTATTGTGAAGCTTCTAGAACTCTTCATGGTTCCTAAAATAGCTCTACTGTGAGACTGCAAGGTATCTGTTTGTTTTGTGGGCTAGGTGCCAGGTTATTTCCACATGGAAACATATTCGAAGAATAACTTCAAAAGCTTTCTTAGTCCTCATGGGACATTCCCTGTTAAGAGTGCAGTCTACTCTCTCTCCATGTTCATTAAAACCACTTTTGATTGACAGTGAATTTGTTCACAGAATTTAGTGGAAATAATTTCCTTTTCATAAAAGGAAGTTGTCATGCATTATTCACGAAGGACAAACCCATCCAAGTACAAACTGAGCCATCACTTTCCACAACTTGGATTGCCATCTTTTTCCCAGTAGCAACCCTTCAGGAGTTCTGCCCACTCTGTGCTGGGGAGACTTGTTAATAGTCTGTTGTGCGGATGCTTGACTGCACCTCGTTGAAGCTTTGGTTTGGCTCTGTAGCTGGGAGGTTGTAGGCAGTCTGCCTGCTGAATCCTCTTCAAGTTGTATGAACACAAGATCACATTTGCTTGTTGGGTTTGTTGGCAATGATCTGTGGAACTGTCTGATCATCAGGAAGGATAGATGTCACTCACCAGCAGCGACCTGGCTTTCACTTAAGACTAATCTGGCCTTGGTCATAGTTTTGAGGAGGTACTTCTGAGTAAGAAATGGAAAGTTTTGTATTATACAGTTTTTTAATTAGGCTGTAATATACTGCTGATTTCAATCATTTTGCGATTTTCATGACTGGTCATCTCTGACACGCCTTTAGAGACTGACCCTTTTTAAATACAAATTATCTCTGTAATGACCACAATGCACTCAGGAAAGACTAAAATTGCCTATTCTAAGCAACTTTTGTCTGAGTTAATGGTTCCTTGTTCTGGTAGTGGTGCACTTTGTCAGCTTTCTTTTTTTTTTTTATCAGATGGGGAAATGTTGTTAGAAAAAGAAAATCTTGCTAAAAAGAAATGTTGTAATAAATAGAAAATTTGAAAAGAGCGTGGAAATTTGTTTCTTAGGAGGGCATAGCCTCTATCACCAGGGAACCACTGTCTGGTGGATCCCTTGTTGACTGTGGATCTGTTTCTGAAAGCTTCCCTCCTCCTGGGGACTGACTGTCAGCTGTAGCAAATCATTGAAAGGGAAACCTTTCAAAGTGAGGAGGCCACAAAGGTGGTAGAATAAGTGCTGTTTAATTGCTCCAAAGCAAATAAGGAGAAGATTAGGCCCTTTTTGAGGTCCCCATTCACATCTACAACAGAAGTGCCTTTTGTGCAGTAACCTCTATCCATGCTGTAAATACGATAGTGACTGGCATTGGTGCAGATACAGAAAGATTCATATGGTTAGGGTTGTCAAAGCTCAAAAAATTCCTTCTGGGGTTGGTAGACCCCAATTCAGCTGTGATGCAGTCAGTGACTAGTGTGTCAGGAGCTGTCGAGGATATAACTCCCATGTGAATGGGGAAGCTTTTATCATAAACCTACCATGTGCTATTTTCTTGTGCTTTATGTGAAAACTGAATTTTGCTCTAGTACCTCAGTATCTTGTGCTTTTGCTTTTGTCCATTGGGCAGGCTGCTGTTTTTTCATATTTAATAGAATTATTTTCTAGGAGATAAGTCAGCTGTGTCTGCAAGAAGTTTTCTGTAATGCTATAGTGAAAGAAGGCATTACTGAAGTAATGGAATGGCATCAGAAGAGATTTTTTTAAGTAGTGAAAGAAACAGTGAGCTGTGATGATACGATGAAGAGAATGCAGTGACAGTTAACCACCTAAATTGGGAAGATCCAATCCTGGTTTAAAAACTGTAACTAGTTGTCCTAGAAAACCAATTTCACCTCAATATAGGTTTCTATTGAACTAAAATGAATTATAATTCACCTTATTCTATGCAGTCATGAAATCTTTTCATTCCAGAAAATTCTGTGAATCCCCTGCTCTCAAGGAAAATCAGAATATATAGGTAACACTAGTATCAAGAGCTTTTAATCACCACGTTTGATTTTTATCTGGAATGGGAAAAGAATTGAGGTCCAGACTATGGGACTCTGCAGTGAAAATTTCCTAATGCAATGTTATTCATAACATCAATATATCTGAAAATAGTTTGGAGAGCTGGATTGTCTTATCTCTAAAAATATTTTCTTCAGAATCATAGACTGGTTGGGGTTGGAAGGGACCTTAAAGATCACCTAGTTCCAATTCACTTGCCAAGGACAGGGACATCTTCCATTAGACCAGGTTGCTCAAAGCCCCATGTAACCTGGCCTTGAACTCAGGATATAGTAATATGTAAGGGGAGCTTTGCATCATAAAATGAAAAAAATATGTTCTCATAAAATGTAGTACTTTGTTCTGTGTTTTTTAAAATTCTCTAGGTATGGCAGTTTGGGGTTTTGTGTTCTCATCCTAGAATAAGCCACCTTCTTATCAAGTAGTTTGCCAAATATACTTACGTCTCTATAGCATCCTGGATGTGTGCCTAATTTCTTCTTTACATTTGACTCCTGATTTCCAGAGACTGACAAACAAGAGGTGTTTTTGAAGTACGGGAATGTAACCGATACCCAAATTTCCTCTTTATATGCTGTTGACATCAAGGTGAAGGGTCTGTTTCAGTAAGTAATAATCTGAGACATTAGGTTCTTCAGTATATATTTGGGCACTGAAATAAATACCATGGCTTTCAATACCATTGGGGGTTCATTAGCTTTCAGTGATTCTGTTAGCAAGTGTTCAGATTTGAAGTTCACTTCTGTTCTAAGATATTCAACAGCAGAGTGTTGCTCTTGGAAAATCTTTTACTTCACTTCTACATGCAAGCCCAGCAGCAGACTATTCCAGAGAAGTGTTGAAATGCATCAGCCTGTTTCAGATTGTTACTAATTCAACTGCATCAATTTCTAAAGAAAGAAATTGGTTAAACGACTCTTTTAGCTAAAGAATTGCCATTTGTTACAAAAGGTGAATGGACTGTGAAATATAGGCTGTGAAAAGTTGACATAGTTGACCCTAAAATGATTTGTTGACCTCAGAAGTGACAGTTGCTACTTTTGAAAGCTCTTCATGTCTTTCTAAGCCTCTTATAAATGTACACTGCTATTGACTGAATTTTTTCCCTTTTTCACAATCTTAAAAAATGAGAAAATGAGTCTACACACTGCTTAGTGCAATTAGAGAAGTATTTATACTCAGTTTTTTTTGGCTAATGTGTTTATCCCTATAAATGATTCTTCAAGCAACACTGCCACAAGCATTGTTTTTGATGAGCCCTCAGTCTTGTTCTCTGTCTATGTCCTGACTTCATCACTCAGTACCTCATACTCAACCCAAAATAATCACTCATTAAAGTGCTGTTGTATTTATAAGCTCAGATGGTGTTGGTTGAGAAAATAAACTTTCAAGTGCAATTTCTATTCAGTATATTCTTCTGGACATTCAAACTGAAGTGTTAGTATTTGAAATGAAAGGGAGAAGGAAAACATTTCTTTGTGACACTTATGAATAAATTACCATTACTGTAACACTTGCAGCAAACTAGAGATGAAGGAAAGTGTTCATTTACATTTCAGTAGTTGAAAGGCCTGCGTTTTAGTCATTGCCTTATATGCCAGAAATGTAGCTTTTAATTTAGTCTAAATAAACAACATGAGCAGGTTTTTTTCACCGTTAGTTTTCACTGATTTCTGATAAGCATGGTTAGGTTTGTATGATGGATGTGTTCCTTGCTGGGCGAATCGATACAGAAAATCACTTGCAAAACTAAAAAGTAATTATGTGGGGGCAGAATATGGAAGGGAAATAAAGTAAATCTGTTAGTTAGGAAGCCGTTTGAAGATTAAATCCCCAGATTAAACATTCATGAATTAATTATCAAAGGCTTTATCAAATGGCTAAACCTTGGAAAAAACTTGACAACACTCCTATGTCTCTTTCCTTGTCTGTCTAAAATGCTTGCTTTATATAAATGTAAAAAGACTTCCTTGTTCAAGAGAAATCATTTAGTTTAAAAACATTCTGAATTTTCTACACAAGTGATTTCTGTCATTTAAAGGTAATTTTTGTTTGTAAGAGCAAACGCCTGGCATGTTTTCAGATGTGAGGCACAGGGCTTTGGGCTTTGGATTTTCTCTTAAGGTTTTTTTTTGTTATTATCTTTCCAAATGAGAATGTGACATTTGTGTGTTACATTGCAGACTTCATCTGCTTGGTTTTTTATGACGTCATTGAGATTTTTTTTTTCCTTCCCCCTTTTTTTTTTTCTCCTGGTTTCTTAATTCTTCTAGGAACTTTTCTGAAGCAGTTATGAGTCTTCATATTACTAGAGTTAGTAATGCCCTGAATTGCTACTAACATTCAGAAGTAGTCATGGGAGACTGGGCAAGGTGGCCACTAGAAGAGAATCACACCCCTTGTTGACACACAATCTAAAATGTGTTTATTTGGCAAGACATACAGCGGGTCGATAGCGATTCCTGTTCTACAAACACACATGTATCACACACAGACCAGAGCTTCAGTCCTACAGTTCAGACCCATCCGGTGACAGGGGAATGGGGTAGTCACTCAGCGAGGTGACATGCAAGGTGTGTGGGTGACGGCTTGGCTACTACATGTACCAGTTGTTCTCATCAGGCTGCAGCTTCTACAAGGTATCCGACATCCATGTATTGTATTTCTCTCCCCTGGCCCCTCTGTTGGCCCTGGGACTGTCCTCATAACTATTTATTCCTCTCTACATTAGATCATTGGCATAGTCATGTAGCCCCAGGCCAATGTCTCTGACTCCCTCCTCCCCTGAGGCTAGCTAGTGGTTGCTGCTGTGGTTTCTATCCCCCCTTGGCCTCCTGCCTGTATGTGTTATAAGAAATGTTACCTTTGTTATCCGGCACATGCTGGATTAATCTAGTCAGCTTGCACTGGGCAGATTTAGTCAAGTCTTACTTACTCTAGGCAGCACCGTGGATAGGTTACACCTGGTGTTGTGAGTTACGAAAAAGAGAACTCCAGGCAGAATATTAACTGGACAGACTAACGGCAGCCCCACTGCCCCACAGTAAGGTGCTGTTTGCAGCCACCTATTTGGCAATCCAGGAGCCCTGTAGTTATGAATATGGTAATAAACAGCGTATTCTGCACTGCCCATCTGTGGCTCTGACCTCCCCGTCCCCTCTATGCTAGTCTCTCTGTCCTCACACGGAAGGGAGCCACAGAGCTCAAGTAATTGGGTGATTAGAAATTGGATTTTCAGAGGCATTTTGTAAAAGCTTTTTTCTTCTCAAATGTCTTTGCCTGACATATAGTACTTTCCCCAGTGATTGAGTTCTGGCAAGGTAAAAGGGTGCCTGAAAAGACATACATTAAGGCTAACACTGAAAGCTGGTTTTGTGTTTTCCAGTGACTTGGATAAATGTGGAGGGATTTTTAATGATGTTAAGTTTGTTCTTTTTAGGTAGGCATCAACTCTAAATCGGCTGTAGACCCCTACAGAGCATCATAGAAGAGCAGTAGCTAGTGATTCAGTGCCACTTGACTGAAATCTTTTTTAGAAAGCAGAGTACCATCTTTCAGAGTTGTCTCCCATAGTGCTGCCAGCTTATAAAGCCACTTTCTGAGGGAAATTGTTGCTCATAGGCAGAGATTTCATTAGTTCTAAGCGTATGATAATGATCTGAACACCACAGTATGCATGTAGTCTTCCTAAAAAAATCCCAGTATAAATATGGAACTATTTGATTCTCTGATATAGAAGCATTTGTACATATTTCTACTGATTCTCAGGTTTTTGAGACCTGTGATGATTCAGGAAACGGGTGTAGTGTTTTTTGACCTTTTCGCAATGTGTACTGCTGTAGTGGGCATCAGAAATCCTGCGTATCATATGCGAGAAAGCATATCTTTAAAATTGCTGGAAGCTTTCCTAGAATGAAGATGACTTTAGAAGAAGCCAGAATTGCTGATTCAGAGGGGAGCTCTCATAGTCATGACGAGAATTTTTTTTTTCTTCTGTACAGTGATGTCTTAAGGGAACAGAGCAAATTCAAACCTGTTGATTTTAGCGGGGCTCAGGATCCTCCAGCTCCTGTAGCCTTTGTCTGCAGGCATGTATAAATGTGTCCCTTCCTTTGAGATGCTGAGGAGGCAAAGTACAGAAGAGGGCCTCTCGGTCTTAACTATACATCCTGCGCTTGACAAATGAGCAGCACTTACGTTGTTTCCATTTAGTCTGGAGTCCTGTCCTGCACCTGTGCAAACAATAGCTTGGGAGGTGGATCTGGAGTAGTGCACTGGGTCAGCACGTGGCAGTGGGTCAGGCTGGCATCAGTGAGACAGCATGTCTGGATGCTTCGCAGCACTTTTGTCTGCCCTCATACTTCAATTTAGAGGTATGAGTTCAAATTACTTTCAGCGTTTAAAAGCTTTAAAAGTGAGGAAGGTTTTGAGTGCTCCTGAAGGGCCATATTGACTCCCTGTATGTGACTCTCATACAACGAAAGGTTTCATAGAATTTAAGAATAATACCCACAGCAGGAATCACTAATGTCATTGCTGAGTGGCTGGGATCCAGCCATGATTCCTGCATTTCTTGAATGTTGCTGCTACATCAGCTTCTCAGGACATTTCGTCCACACACCAGGAGGTTGACAGACAGGTCCATGTTTGGCCTGCAGCATTACTCACGCTCCGATGCTGTCAGTGATGAAACTGTATAGCATGGACTCAAAGTGGACTATAGGTGACAGCAGGTGTTCCATTACTCACTGTCTGATAACCCTTTTCTTGCCTCGATCCCTGCTGGCCAACACAATGCAACATACTGTGCCACTGGACCTGTTATTGAATCTGCTTGTGGCACTCAGATAATGCTCTGTAGGTGCCTGAGAAATTCTGGTGGGACTTTTAACTAGCTCCTTAAAAGGTCCGTGAAGATATTGTGATTTTATGTACAATCTGTTTTGCTAAAACCGGATTCCCAAGCATGGAGCAGAAGATAACTAGTAATACTTTGCTCTTTTACATTATGTTCATCAATGATCTCAAGCTGCTTTGCACTCATCACATTCATCCAGAGTTTGTGATGGTTGGACCTGTTTCATTCAGAGAGACACTGAGGCCCAGAGAGGTTTTATGACCTGCCCAGCATCACATAGCACAAACAAATTATGAATCTGGAAATGTCTCCTTGCAGAATATTTTGACCTCAGTGTGTGCTAACAGCACATTTCACAGATGGTCCACAATGAAGACCTTGTGAAGGTAGCCCGCTTGCCCACTTACCAGTTTTTAGGGCTTGTTGGTGCTCCACTCTGCAGGCCTTAGCAAATGCAGAGGTAACGGCCTCTTGTTTCACTGCGAACCTCTTTCAGGTGATTTTAACACCTGACAATATCCCCGTGAGCAGGGTCTGTAGTGGGAAGTTAACCCTTTGTGGCTTTTCAAAATACTGGCAGCTTCTTATGTGCTTACTATTGGAATAGCTGTTCCAAAGCTGTTTGTAGTTATTTATATTTGTGGAAACCTGTATATTTATTTTTAACAAGTTCTTTATATACAGTAATTTTGGTTGATTTTTTTTTTTTTAATATATGGCTGCACCTATTTCTTTTTCTACAAGAAATGGTGTTTCTGTCTTCATCAGGGCAAATTTACATGTACAGTAGCTAATGGTCTCAATATTTATGAATTGTTCCATAGAGAATCATATTTAAACAGTAGGGTTTTTGGTTGTGGTGGTTGGGGGTGGGAAGCACAGAGTGGATTCTTTTTTGCACTTTATCCAGCACTGATTTCTAAACAACTCAATATCGGTTGCTTTTCTCATTTTGTGACCCAGACAAGATGCTGTGCATTTCAACCAGGCAATTGATATTCACAGTCTTTTTGTCTGTTGCACAAACCTTATTCAGAGTCTTTAAGTTCAAATAAGTAAATGGACAGTTATATTTTATTCATGGTACCAAAGATATTGTATTTTATTAGTGTGGAATTAACACGAGTAAGCCTTGGGAAAACTTCTTGGATCACACTGTATTCTGTGGCAGCCGAGTAACAAGAAGATACTGAGAAGCCAAAAGGCTTCTCTTCCGTTGTGAATACAAGTGGAAACTATAGCTGAGAATTAATTTTTTCTGTTGTTTCAAAGTTTAAAGATCTTTTGCCCTTGTCAATGTAACATGTGATCCTAGATCTGATAAATGAGGTGGGATTCACTTGAGGAGCCTGTTAAAGTTAATGTGCCAGTCTTCTTGCATTCTACTGTTGCTGTTTTGTTGAAAGGGTTGGCTGTTCGTATCTTGATTTTCCCAAATACATCACACTGCAATAGTCTGAACGTTTGTTGAGCACCTGTTCAGGGTAAAATGCTGACAGGGTACACAATAGAAATTGCTATATAATGTTACCTATGAAAAAGGCTGTAGAAACACATTACAGTGCTTTGAAATTGGCACGCTCCTATGCCATTCCAGCTTGCTTCCAAGAAAAAAATACCATTGACTCCAGCAAGATAACATGCCCAGATATGAAATTCATCACCTTAAACAATGAGAAGCTGACATAGCATTGTAACTGTACCAGCATGGGCATTATGCCCAGCTGCCGATGTCTTTAGAGTTCATTGCTTTAGACAAGAATAAAATCCCACTCTGCAAGTTTGCACGTGGCTATTGCAGAATTGGCATGAATTCCTGAAGAAGATAGCTTACTATTAAGAAAACATTTAGGCCTCCCGTGGTGATAATGTTAAGTCACTTATGTGAAAACATGCCACAGCTATCTGGGCTGGTACAAACTATTGCTCTGGAGTACATGATATTTATATGTGGCCTTTTAAAGGTCTTGCAGTGCTTGGTAGATGATTCCTCTTATCGGCAGTAGTGAGTTTTGAGAAGTCTTGACCTTGAAATAAGTGAAAAATGTCTTTAAAGTTATTGTCATTTTGGAAAAAGAAAACCAATGTCCTCCACAGGCTTCTTTTTTGTTTTGTTAGTTTTGAGGGTTTTGTTTAGATCCATTAAATGCCAGCATACGAGTGTATTTCTTAATCCTGTCATTGCAAGGCTGGACATGAACCCCTTACTAGATAATGGACTGTATTGGCTATCATGATAAAGTAGTAATTGCACATTTTAATTTGCAGAAGTACTTGCAGTGCTGGGAGGAGATAAGTAATTGCAGGTTTGAAACCTGGAGTACTACATTTAAAGTATGAAAGTTATAGATTCATACATGTTGACCTTGAACTGCCAGAAACAGTAATAAACATGGTAATGTAATATTTTTCTCAGACATAATAATCCTATTAAATAAACATTTCAGAGTCAGCTTATTATGATTTGTGAATACAGAACATTTCTTCTCTTCCCTAATGTAATAGTTTGGATATTAGAGGAAGTAGAGTCAATCCACGCTGGAAAATAGAAAGTGAATTAGATCCTTTTAGTGTTACTTGACCAAGATTTTACAGTAGATGGCTACTCTTAAGAACTGATAGTAAAGAAACTATCTTCATGTCCGAACTATAGCAACTGTAAATACTGAGCGATTCAAGTTTTAGTCTTCACTTTCTCTATTTTTGTGGTTCATACAGAGATGATGTGATCCCAAGAGCTTATGTTCTCATGAGAAACCAAAATGAGTGACTCCTGATAGGGAAAAAATAGTCCAAAGGTATTACAGATACTGAAAAGTTTCAGAATACTCACACATATGGTAGGATTCTGAATTAAGTACCTTTTTTATTCATGTTTTCTATAGGCTTTTATATTTAGTTTGTGTGTTGTCTGAGAAAGCACTTTCAAATCCCTTAAGGGTCTTTAGAACAGTTTCTTGCTGTATTGATGCAAAGACAATAAAATGATAGTTGTGTGCTTGTCAGTTTTTCATTATTAAAAAAATTAATAAGAACTACTAATTCCCATCACTACACATTATATCTTTTCATGAAAATTTCCCATTCTTCAGTCAGGTATTAACTGAAGGAAGTTTTCGACACATGGTATGTCAATTAAGAAGGCAAGTTGACAGTTACTTGTGAAGTTCTGCAGAATGTGAACACAGGTTAAGAAGATTGCAACTCTCAATGTGATTTATGTTGTTGATAATTTTTATGTGTGACAGCATTCTGAGCTTAAAAAATTAATATGAAAAAAAGGAGTGATGCCTATGCATTTTACTGCAATGGACGGTGTGGAGAATCTCATGACAAGGAAGAAGTATTAATATACTTTAGGAGATTGGCTAGCATTTTCATTCTTAGTGAAATTGCACTCTGAAAACTACTAGTATTATATGTCTAGATATACACAAATACCCTTATGTCTCATGGAAAGGAAAGAAATATCTGGAAGATGCTTCTACACTGCATAGCAAGAAAGAATGAGGTAGTTCAGAAAACTGAGACTGATCCTGAGTATCAGGAGTTGGTACTCAATGCAGGAGGCTGTGAGGACTGTTCAGACTGCAGGAAAGGGGAGGAACAGAGAAGTACTCCTCCCTTTACTGTAATGAATAAGCACTTTGTACTCCAGTCTAGTATTTTCTACCCTGCTCTTTCCACATGGTGCAAAATTTCTAGTGGGGAAAAAGATGCTTTCATAGTCGTGACTGAAGTTTTCAGCACCCTAATATGTATGAACACCTTGGTGATCAAGATTTTACATTGCATGCTGGGCAAATGACTCGAGTAGCACTGATAATTCAGTACATCTCTATTTTCCATATGATAGATTCACTGTCTAGGAGAACTGCAAGACAGCATTGAACAAAATCTTAGAATTGTTTATGCAATTTAGAAGACTTTGGAAGGTAATTTCATTAATCCCCTGCTGGTCCTGCTGTGAAAAATCTGTGTGAACCAGAGATTATAAATACATGAAGATTTCCAAAAGCTCCACAGTAGTAAGCACCTGCAATTTTACTAGTGCTAGGAAACTGTTTTCCATATTCAGCTGCTGCTTCATGCATGAATAATAACCACTGTAAGCTGTTCTTCCTTAGGTATTTGCATATATTGCATACACTCGCCTACTTTAATAAACACTTTTGGATGCACACTTTCTGATTAAGCTTATGAAAAGGAAATAAATGACTTAACTATTACATCTATAGCAAAACTCTTCACAGGAATTCTGAAATTTTTGCTATGCATGACAGTCTGGCAAATGAGACAACTATTATGAATTTATTGCGACAGTATTTCTTGTTTTTATCAAAGGTATATATTTTTCACCTTACATTACTTTTTTGTGTGTTGAATGGTGAAAGTTACATTATAGTACCCTGGAATATTAACTCGTTGTTATTTAAGGACAGCGTACCAATGGCACTGATAATAATGGTATTACCAACAGTAACTGCTTCTTACTTAATTGTTTTCTCCCATAGATCTCAAGTTCTTTACAGAGGAAATTGTAATAGCATGTGTAATAAATGTATAATATTTGTAATGTAGTGCTAGAAATTTTATGGCTTGGGAGAAGGAGGGAAGAGGGGCTTATACTTTGTGAATATCACTGTAAAAAAGCCTTTATTGAGTAGAGTGGAAGGGAGTAGATGTTAATTAAAGGTCCTAAACAACCCCATGTATTCATTACTGGGGGAGCTGAGGCTCAATGGAGAATATGCCTTGTCTGTTCATCATTTTAGACAGGCTTTAGGCAAGGCCAAGGAGAGTATCAGGCTTCTGAATTGGAAGGAAATTTGGTTCAGAGACCTTCTGAACCAACCAGCAACACCTTTGTTTTCTGGCTTTTGTCTTTGTTGGATTTTATTTTTAGAGGAAAGGTTACATTTATCTTGTTATACCTGGAAGGGGGAAAACAGTAACATCTTAGTGAAAGCTTGAATAATCAAAATCAGGGTTTGATCATAGGGTGCTGATTGCATTTTCTGACTGTTCCATAAGTGAACATTTCTTTGACTACTGTGATAATGAGAAGAGGGAAATCTGCCAAACATATTCACAGTAATGACATTAAAGATCATGAAAAGGAAGCAGCTGAAATCTGGACATTTTCTAGCAGCGATGACATTTCTGCAGGCAATCAAGACCCTAAATACAGAAAGCTTCCCTCCCTCCTCCCTTTCCTCACCAAATGTTGAGGTTTTTTAATAGGTAATAGTTACATGACTCAATATCTGGCTGTCAAAATTACTCTTTTCATGGTGAAATGAGTAAGACTTTCAAGAGCATGAAAGTGAGTGGGCTGCCCCTATTGAACCTCTATTGAGCTTCTAAGTGACCTTGTTGCAGATTTTTGTCTTTCCATCTATCCTCATCCAAAAGTGATTAATCCTAGTGCTGAGTTCAACACCATTGATTTTGACATACCTTTAAATTCTGGTTCTTCCTTTGTGCCCAGGTCCGCTATAAAGCGATTTTAATGGTACACATCCAACACCACACCAGTATCTAGTTAAATGTTCTTTTGCACAGGAATTAATATAACCTTTCAAATAAATAGATTTGTAGTTAAAGGCCTGCCTTTATTTAATAAGTGGATGTTGCCCTAATTTTTAATTGTTCATGCATTTGTTGTCTTTCAGTTTTCTCATAACATGATCTGAATCTGGCTGTCATCTAACTCAATTAAACCTGCTCAGGCCACTTGTCTTTGGCAGAGACTAGAGACTCATATTCACTAATAACAAAATTTGTGGGGTTTTTTTCCTGGTTACTTTTAAGCGTTAACTTGGGCAAAACAAATTGTTTGCTTTCACCAACAAGTTGTGTAAATATGTAAGTGAGGAGTTGCAAATAACAACAATAAAACCCCTTTTTCTTCTCTGAAATTCTTACTGTGTTATAGTGAAATTGCTGAACTTCATAACAATATGGTTAATATTTGCTCTGTGGTCTGTTATTTGTGTGTAAGTTATCTGAAGACCTGGTAGACTTCCAGATTTGGCATTTTGTGGCCCATAGAGAGGGGCTGCCTGTCCTAGATCTGCTAAAGCTTGCTTCCTTCTCTGCGTGTGCTTATATGTACACACGCATGTGTATGCTAGCACTCTCTAGTTCATGGCTGCATTTGAAAGGCCACAGTAAGCAGGTGGTTTTGCAGCCGTGTTTTCCGTTTATATAGGCTTTCGTTGATTGCATTCACTATCCCTTTAATTAGGGTTGATATCGTAGTCTTAATTCGGAAATGATGTTTGAGCTTTGATGTTCAGCAGACGATCATGACCCTGTATTAACATCTGAGAAATATTGCCAGACCCTAGCATGCTTATTCATGACTGACACCGAGGAGTTAGTCTCTGCCTTTATCCAAGAGAAATTATTCCAATACTCTGCTGTCTGGCTTGCCAAGTAGGTTTATATGCAAACTGTAACTTGTTTCAAACATTGTTGCCAAGTTAGTATTTTGTTCAGGAACATATGAGTACATATCACCGATTTTGGAATCTAAATAAAGCTGTAGGCTTCCAACCCCCTCCCCACCCCCACCTCCACCCCCCCCCAAGAGCTCTTCACACTTGTTTTCCACAAAAACACTGGTCTCTTCCAGCAGGTCTGTGGCCCTTACTAGGGCAGTTCTGTAACTACGGTGGTAGGAGGGTGTTTCGCTTCCTGACTCAGACAGTCCTTGTTAGATCCCACTTGAAGATTCTTTTAGTAATGCTTAACCTTGATGGGGGGGGTGTGTATAGCTTCCAGTTGTATTATAAACATAACTTTTCCCTGCCTGTAGTAAAACACAACACTTAGTCATAGGAAAGTGCTAATGTTTAACTTCCTGTAAGTTCCGCTTTCAGGATATTTAAGTACAGCACCGTATAAATTTATTAACTCTGGACAGCATTTTAGGTGTAATAGAGAGCCCAGTGCTTTTCAACATCCCATTCTTTTGAAGGAGTGTTAAGTCATACTGTCTAGTTTAACTAAGAAAAATGTTTGTAAAAGAAGTGGCTTATTCCATTTGTGACACCCTGAATGCGTCACATCTGGCCAGGTTAAGAATGTCACTCTTGCTCAGACACCTGTACAAGGAACAGCCTTCCATTATGGTCAGCTGCTAGAAGGTTATATTGTGACGCTCAGAATCAGGTTTTCAATAGCTCTTCACACAGAACATAATAGGGTCCTTGCAGCTTGACTTGTAGGGTAAAAAGCCAAGAGCTTGCTGTTTTCAAGCTTGTTCTCCATGATTGTCATTTCACTCCAAATGTTATTGCTGCTTACTGATTGTGGGAAGCTACAGTTGTGTTTTGCAGATGGAAGGCCAAAGCAGGTTGCCCTGTCGACAGCGAGGTGTGTTTCTTTTGTAAGTGGCTTACACATCAACCCACTCATGCTTGGACACAATTAGAAAAGTGTGCCACTATCTACGAATTTGATTAACTTGATTGGCTTAAATACCAGCCTAGCTAGCTTTGACTCTGTGCTTGTATTAGGTATGTAAAAGCTTGCTTAGTGTCTTTATTTCACTCTCTGAAAATACTGTGAGTAGTTTGCATCTAGTCTTTGAATATAAATAATAACAGGTTATAAGTAACCAGTGTCTAGTTTTGGTGTATGAGGATCTTTAACTCTTGTTTACATGGAAACATGTATAAACTATTGTGTGTTGGAGGACAGCTAGCTTTGTAATATATTATGAAGACTATCCATTACTTTGGTGTTTTCTCTGAGACTGAGCTAAATCTCAAGATGCTTTTTTTTAACATTCGGCACTTTCCCAAGTAAAAGCCCTATGGCTTCAGGGGAAGATCTGCCTCAGTCAAAACTGATAAGACCCTCTGGAGTTGCCTTAAAGTAGAAGGCTCTTTTGTGTGTGTGCTTGACTCTGAATGTATATTTGTGTGTCTGGCAGTCTAAAATGATAAATCAACTCGTGTATTTTCTTGAGATGGAAATTTTACTCATTTGTACTGCTAGTCCATTTTCTTTGTATATGGGTAAAGGATGTTCTATATAAGTTAATATGAACAGTCATTAGATTTGTTGTGTCTCTATTATGTCACGAGAAAGACCTTGATAAAGAAAAGGGCACAGGTTCCACCTGTGAAAAGGCAATAATAGAGTGGATTAAGTTATGTGAGTTCAACATGGGGTTACAGTTGGCTGACAAAGTTATAGCACTGGACGGTTTCCAAGCTACCGAAGATACAGCTGGTCACAGAGAAGCAGGTGAGAGCATCCATTCTCTTGTGCTGCTTTCTGCAAGCCCGCTATATGTGGGCATGTACTAAGCTTTATATTTACATCAGGCAATTTTTGACTGTTTAAAAATAATCAGAAACATGTCATGAAACGAGTCACTACAATAGTATAATAAACTTTTATCCATTAATTCTTTAATCGTACTCTGAGCCTGACTTAGTACAAGTTTCCTTGGTTGTCCTCTTAAATTATGAGACGCGTATAGCAAGAATGATCCAACTCCTGGTTGTTTTGGCACCTGCTGAAGTCTTTTTGTTGTCATTATCCAGTGCGCTTGCATCTCAACCTGAAGTACTGTTCAGTGGATCAGAGACACACTGCTATATTACATAAGCACAGTCTCACAAGAGTGTTTAAAACATGGGAGATTGTACTTTCCTTGAAGACTTTTTTTCAGGCAAGTATTCTGTTTGAAATAATTGAGACTAAGGCGCAGGATGTAGCCCAGGATAATAAAAATATTTTACTGCTCTCTGCCGGGTCAAATATGTGTCTCCTTAGGAACCAGAGCCAGTGTCACTCAAAAGTTCACAGGCAGCTGTAAGATGTAAAGCAAAGCAAACAAGTTACTACTTTTTTATTATTTTTGGTCTTTTGCAGTTGTGTACCTCCTGTGTTAATTCAGACAAAATATTTTGAAACATTTGTGTTCAGTTTGTTGTTTTCCCTTCCTGTAGGTGAGTGGTGCATTAATAGAGGGGATGCTTTTATAGATTATCCAGAAGAAACTGACATTTGGAGTTTGGGAGTAAGGCAGTCCTGGCACTCTTTTTATTTATTTAGTTTGTTTGTAAGCAATAATTGCGCTGCTTTGGTGCTGTTATGCAATAGAGACTTATTGAACCTTTTAAAGCCACTTATTATTTTTTGTAATTAGAACTAACTTGTGCAGCTGTCACTAAGCTCTTCGTCAGATGATATATTTATTATGTTAGAAATGAGAGGAGGCACGTGAGTAAGACTTTGAAAAGAATATGCTCTGCTCAGGGTAGGGTTTTATGTTTAAATGGGTGATCAGCACGTGTGGTTAGACCAAGATGATTGCAGTACCAGTGCCTGACTAGTTATGTGCTGCCTTTAATCCCGTGGTATTGTATTTCATTGTCTCCCAGTACACTACTGTCACAACTGAAATAAAAACCCTCTAAATTCAATGAACACTTTAATCTGTCATCATAATCACGAAAGTCTTGTCAATCATGGCTTAAAATTTAAGCATGCGGATCAAATCTGTAGTAAGAGGAGACACCTGGACTCCACAGTGTAAGTGGAGACAGTCTTGGATGTTAAATATTTGTTTCATTTGTGTTGTACAGTTTTAACTGAATATGGTGTTAGTGTCGTTCCACATCTTTAAAAATTTAGAAAGGTTATTCAGTGACTTTGCTGGAGAAACTTTTAAAATAAAATGAAACTGATATGACAAGTAATGCAATGGAAATTTTACTTTTTTGTGTCAACACTTTGGATTTTAGGCTTGCTCTTGAGCTGAGAAGTAAAACCAGAAAATGTGGAAATTTGAGTGGCTTATAAACAGGTTAAGGTAGATCACTTGCAGGTTGACCAAAAGGCACTAAAACTGAAAGAGACTCTAGTCACTTAAAGGTGTATTTGGTTCATCCTCAGCTTGTAAACAGATACATTTGGTAAGCCATTTGCTTTTACATGTTCATTTCAAATGCAGATTTAAAAGTATGTTGCTCTTTGCTCACATAGCAGCTACTTCAGTATCATATCCATAGTACATAAAATAATAAATTTTACACCCTCTCAATAAAGTCTAAGGCAACATTGCTGTATTGTCAGTTTTAAAAAGTTGGATTATTTTTTTTTTTTAAAAAAAAAAGTGGTACTCAAGAAATTACTAGTTCTGTAAGTGCTGTAATAGAAAAATGTAAAAATTGCAATTTGTCATACTTCAGACAGGTTTTGCAGTGTCTAAAGTGAAAAATCCATTTGAAAGCCCTTTCAGTGAGGTTTTCAAAAGCACTTGTATTAATCTAAATTGAATCTTATTGGGAATTGTAGCAAAACTCCAAACTGATGATGAGCATTCGGAGTGATCTGGATCATTGATCCTTAGGTAATTTTACTTTCACTGCGGCCAGTGAAAATAACGTGACTGCCCGCAGTATGGGTTGTGAGTAGCTGACATATCATTATTACCATTGCGTTGCCCTTGCCATTGTGAGGTTCAGTTTTCAGTGGCTTATCTTTTTGCCAAAAATGAACCACAGTCTGTCAGTGTTTCTTTTTAAACAGGGCCAGATCTTTAAGACAGAAAGTTAAAGGAAATATCTTCTGGCTTTGTGTTCTTTGTTAATAAAATCTCACATAACCATATTCTGGAGTGAAAGATTGAGATTTAACTGTGGTTGGTATTTTTATCAGGTATATGACCTTCTGCTATTATCATGTGGGAGGAAAAGATAACACTCTAATTTCACAAAGTTATAAGCCTTGGGAAAGTAATTTTCGTATGCTTGACACTGTTTGCACTTAATCATGTTTGCACGGAGGTGAGCTATCCCAGCTGCTCCAAAGCAAAACCACCAGCCTGTGTTACATCTCCCCAGAGCACTGAAGGTGTGTGTAACTGGCACGTGGGTGCCTGAGCAGGATTTTTTCTAGCTGTTGCCCCTACTTGCTGTTGTACTGGGCCTGGCAGCTGAGAGCCATATGGCCAACAAGGATGAAGGATGAATTTTAAAAAGCAAAACAGAAAAAAACCCAAACAACAACCAGGTGCAAATGCAAAGGGAAAGAATGTGAGGAACTTGGTGGAAGTTATAGAAAGAATAAATTGTTGTAGGACTTGGGAGGAAATAGAAAACGCCACTTTGACTCTAACACGCTGTCGGGGTTTTGGCCTGTGTGGCCCATACATCTAAGCTGTGTCCATCCCACTGCCACATGGGAGAAGTGTGTTGCCTCAGGAGAGAAGAGTTGCTTAAGGAAGCTTTAAGGTCATGTGTTTCCTCAGGTCAGAGTGAACCCATAGAGAACGTCATGACCAAAGTCACCCATGCACATGCAAGACCATGTGCCTAAGTGAAAAATCGCTCAGACTGAGTGTAACTTGACAGAACTAACATGAAAGCCACAGCCAGGATGGAGGCCCGCATAGTGCTTCCTGCATGGAAGCGTACCTGCCTTTTAGTGGGGTGGGGGAGTGCACTGACCGACACAGAAAAGTCCCTGTTTCTCAACAGCACTACATGAAATGCTGCAGTCCTGCTCCGTTCTGACCTATAGCTTATGTTACTGTGTAGTTACTAGGGAAAGACTGACTTGTTCTCAGGAACCGTGACAGACTCTGTACTTGAGAGTTAGCATGCCCAAAGCACCGCGTTTGAGAAGGATGATGCTGTTGTTGTTTGTCATTTTCCGGATGGCAAAAATGTTGACACTGGGGTATAATGTGGCTTCCTAGAGGTGGATGCAGATTAGGTTTTAAGGTTTTAAGGACTTACAAGTCAGAAGCTTTTGCTTTTATACAGCTATGGTTGTACTGTGTAGTTACTTTATCATCCAGTATGGCTGGCGTCCTGAAAAAGTGTCTAAATCTGTTCCTAAAGGTAATTTAAATTGTATTGAGTGTCAAGAATATTTCAATTCTGATACTTTATTTTTTATTTCATCTGCGTTGGTATCTGAAAAAGTTAAATGAAGCCTAAATAGTTTTTCTTAATGCAACATATGCTTTTTGCATCATAGGACCAACTATTGATACAGCATGATAATAATACAATGGAATGGCAAGTTGAAATGATGAGAAGACTTTCATGCCTTGCTAGTATAGAATAGCTATCCCTACATACTTCAGCTGTCCCTCAGCAATATTTGTCAGCCAGGTGATAGCAGCTATTTCTGTGTTTGCAAAGATGACCATGTGTGCTTGGAGTGTTATATGTTCATTAAAATAGTTTAGCAGCCTCACCACTAAAACTTAGTCTGTAAGAACCAGCAAACTTTTCCAGCCCAGGCTACTGGGATGTATTTCAGACTGCTTTAACAAGATAGAGCATAATTAGTGCTGAACACAAAAGCTGTGATCTGAGGTGAATAATTTTGCTGGTTGCCTTATAAATGTGAATCTTCACCTCTGGCAGTATTTTAAATATCAGTTACACACGTTCCATCACAGCACTTTGGTGATGCAGCAACTTGTGAAAAATACAAGTGTTTCCTATCGTACTCCTCCTTCTACTGAACAGAAAAGAAAGAGAGAAAATGTCAGTACAATGAAACTTTGGGACCGTAATGCATCACAGGCTGCCTGTGATTTGGTAAAGTTTTGTGATATATATATATGAATAGGTCAGTGAAGGCACTCCTAAAACTACAGCTGTGGCAAAGGACATGGCCAAAGTGTTGGCATACATAAGGATGAAGAATAATGCAAAATATGCTGCAAGCCGGTTAGGTAAACCAGTGGTGCCTTTTTTGCTGGAACACTGGTCACTTGTATAGAACATGAAAACAACAATATTGAAACAAACACAGAGAAAAAATACAGACTGCGGGGAGGAGGATTTGCAGGGACACCTATTACCTGTGTTAATAAGGTCATGTGTGGTATTTGCAGAAAGTAGATAACATACCTTTTATTGTGGCGTTAAGGGAAGATATGTATACTGGATGTTTTGTGTGATGTTTAATGGGCTCAGTCTTCAGGTTGGGCTGGGAGCTGGTAGCCAGCAGAGCAACTAAAAGGGTGAACATCCCTTAGGCACTCGGGCATCGAGCCCCAGGGAGCAGCACCAGCAGCCATCACAAAGGTCTCGGGCAGCTTCAACCCAATGAACGATCGGTGAGCTGGGTAGGGAAACCTAACTTCAGGCACTTCCAGTGACTGACTGGATCTGAAGAGGACCAAACTGGTGAAGTACATTCATTCCAGAAACCTATATCTGTGAGGAGTGTAGGTGGAGGGAGAGAGAGGGAGAAGTGGAAGTTATGCAGCATTTAGGGAATGCTCAAAACCCAGGGTTGCTGTGAACCCTCTACTGCAGCTGTAACAGAAGGAAAGTATCTTTGGACTTCTAGGTTAGATGGAAAAGAAGAAAGGGTGTCCAGTGGTTGCCCATAGACAAGAATTGAATTTTATGTACATCTTGCTTGTCAAGGCTGATCTTCTACTTTATCGTTGAAGACATAAAGTCTTGCTTAAGAAACTTTTGCCTTTGGTTTAATTTTGAGCCAGTCTCTTGTTAGGGGGAAAGATGAGGCAGAGTGAAACTAGCAGATTTAGTGGAGCTGTCTTTAGAGAAATCATGGAAGTAAGTTTTGAGTACAGACACTGCTTGGAAGGAGGACCTGCTCTTGGGAAGATGCTTGGGAACCCAAGGGCTGAGCGATGCCAGGCTCTGCAGGAAAGGCTGTGTCAGGCTGTTTGTCACCAGCTGCTGACTCCTGGTATGGAGCAGCTCTGCTGGACATACATTAGTGCTCCTCCTGTAGGAGTTACGTTGGAGCGAGACCTCAGGACTGTGGACAAAGCATGAAATGTTTCAGCCTTATCATGCTAAAAGACTCACTGCAGAATCAGAGAAAGCTTAGGAAAAGGTAACAATAATTATGATTTACGATATGGAGAAAATTCAGATGGAGAGACTGAAAAAATAGGGTATGTTCACCCTACAAAGGAGACAAGAAAGCATCTTTACTAGCGTGTGCTATTTAGCACGGTGGTATCAAGAAGCTGGGTAACGAATATGTTTCTCAGTCTTGTAACACTGTAAAAGGAGACACCTGTGATTTTATAAAACAGCAAACTTACCATCAACAAAAAGAAGCAAATAGTTCCTGAAGCAGGTTTTACACTGTGAGGCTTATTGTTACACAGGGTTTCTTAGGCCAGCAATTTTACAAGGTGAAGGTGAAAAAAGGCTAGACTTTGACAGAATTAATTCAGAAATATAGTACTGATTGATTTTAGAATTTTTGGAAGAAATGTCACCTTTTGTGCTTCAAGCATGTTTAACTACCATATAAGAAAAAGAATGAATATATCTGTGTATGCACAGTTCTGGCTATTTTACAAGTGATAATAATGGGATTCTTTGAGCTCCCTCACTAGTACCTGGTACTGGTGAAATGATGTACTGTAGTCAGATGGCATTTAGCATGCAGAGAAATGGTACAAATAATCTGATTTGGGGAGGTCAGATTTCTTTGCTGTGGATCAGATAGACTGATTTTGGCATTTCCTCATCCAAGTTGCATAATAGCCTCTGACATGTATCCAAGCCCTGCGATGCAATGATGTTTCATGGTGAGCCAAAAAGATGATGTACTGTGTGTGAAACAATGAATGATATTTATCCAGCTGAGGCTTGAAATGAGATAGATAATTTTATGAGGTAGGAAATTCAGGCAGGCTGTCCCAGTCACACTGAGGTACAAAGCAGAAGACTGACATGCCAGGTGGAATGATTATGCAGAATGGGAGCAAAGAAGAGTCCAAGTGTTATGTGAGCTAAAAAAGCTGAGAAAAGAGGGAAGAGCAAAAAGGCTGACAAAGTAGGCTGGAATAAATCTATGCAGTGTTTGTATGAAGGTGCTCAGCTTTGGAGATAGAAATCTTCCCATTCTTCCCTATTTGGGGTGGATTTGACAGCAGAGAAGGGACAGTGGATGTGTCTTTCGAGTCTCATGTTGCCCAGACATCCGTCGGGTGAGCTCAGCCCATTGGGATGTTACAGTGCTGTTTGCTGAAGTCAGTGACCATTCCAGCAAGAGGAGGCTAGCAGATTGGGGCAGTTAATCATGCAGCATTAAATGGAGTCACCGTGCTGATCCTGGCATGCATATTTCACAGGCAGAGGTGTTAGGCTCAGCGGCTGCTGCTCTGCTTTGCTGCCTACCTGCATCGCTGGCCTGTGCTGTCACTTGGTGCTCCTGCTGCCATAAAACACAGACATGTCAGTTTGCTGGGGAAGCATTCCTCTCCCTGTGAGCAGCGAGGGGTTGGCTCTGTTCAGCACGGTCCTGCAAGTCCTTCCTGAGCTGTTCTTGACAGCAAGAAACGTGGAATGGGATTAAATGATGGCAGCTGTGTTGCACTCTGGGAGTGGAAAGGAGGGAGTTGAATCCATTGCCAAATTGGGGTGATGGAGACTGAAATGCTACCAACAGCAGTTATCTTGCCAGTGCTACAGTCAAATCAGAAAGTGGGTGGCCTGGCTGGTTTGGTTCAGAGGGCTTCTAGATATTTTAATTGCATGCTTTCAGCAAGGTTGGCAGCTTTATGCCTGATAATACTGAAGTGATTCTACTAACCTCAGCAAAGTTGCGCAGAATTTACTCTGACAGTGTAATTGGGTCAATTCATTTTTCTGACTTGACAGGCAAAATCTTACGCTACTGTAAACTATGTGTGAACTGGATGTCCTTTGAAATGGCCAGGAAAATATTCTTCTTTTGATGTGCACATGGAATTCTCATTACTTTTAACAGTAGCTACGTGTGTGTGTCAAGCAACATGTGAGCAAGGTCCAGGGCATCAGTAAAACAGGGAACAGGATTCTGAACTCTCTTAGGTTGGTGCACTGGTTTGGTGTAAGAGCTCTTACTTGCAGGGACAGTGAGGACCAGCTGGACTTTGATATAACCCGAGATAGGTAAATCTTTTTCCTTTGACTTGACAATGCCACTGTACCACTTTCCAAAATTAGGACAAACTTGACTTTCTAGATAGGTTGAAGACCAAATGGCAAAGTATTGTGATGTGCCTGGCAGGTGCTGATAGAGGAACTCTAGGTCTCATCCACCAAATGGGTGGGGGGTTTTGTGTTTCTTTTTTTCAGTCTGCTGCTTTGAAAAGTAGGATTTGTTTGCTGTAAATATATCAATGAATGAAAGAGTACAGGTGGTGCCAGTGTAACAATATGCTAGTACCACCCTTAGTTCTAAAGGTGAACACGTGGATTTTTTTGAAAGACCTGACTGTTAAGGCATAACTTCCTCTCTCAGTTTGGGTCACTTAATTATTGAATCTGTCTCCTTAACAGCACAGGATTAGTCTTTAGAAGAAGGTTACAGAGCCAAAACTTGATGTAGGCAAAATGCACCTTGTCTATCCCTCTGTTACCAAATTTCCTACCTGGTGTGAAGCAATGTAACTTCATCATCATCACTGATTCATACTAATTAAAAACCTGAGCCAAATTTTTCCAGTGCCTCATAAGTATGCATTATTTTAGCGTAAATTATTTCTTCTATAGTGAAAAAATCTATCTCAGAGAAGGAAAACACTGTTCTTGTTTTAGACTTTTGATAGGTCAGTCCTTTTCCCCTTTGAGCAAGGACAACCTGTTAATGCTTTTGAAATATTCTTTTTTAAAAAGTAGATGGAGAACTGAAGACAATCCTGCTCTTGTTATCTAATGTGTCAACAATATCCACCAGCTTTACATTTTTATGTCTTTGATAAATTAATGACGTCATAGTTTAACTTATGATTCAAGCCCAAGCACTGCAAAAATGCAATAATAAATACATTTTAAAAGAGTGTATTTTCCATCTGTTGTATCTGATTTAGAAAAATATGCATAGGTCTGAAATTAGGATTTATGGTGTTCTTAACTGTCAGATTAAGGCAGATTCTCTTGTCTCTTAAAGCTCATGTGACTTTTCTTGATATATGGCAAGGCACATAGTGGAGCACATAGAACAGTAATTTGCTTTCCTCTAGTAAAAACTGTGTTCCATATAGCAGTATAAAAACAACAGATCTGCTGCAGACCTCTGGCACTGCTGAACACAGAGGACAAATTATTAAATTGTTAAAAAGAAATAAGGCACATTGAGGCAGCCTCTCCAGAACCACAGCAATGATATGACAGTAGTCTACCAGTACAAATTATTTCTGATTTGGATCACTATAATCTAAGATCTCTGATTGTAAAGATTAGAATACCCATTACTAGGAAGTAGATGTCACCAAAATTGTGCTTAATATGTTTTAAAATGTCTTGGAAAAGCTGTTAATAGTTACATTCTTGTTCCTACATGGTCTCTGCAATGGTACTACATCAGTAGTTATTTTGACAGCTACTGTCAAATTTTGTCGAATACTGACTATTGAGAAGAATTGTGGGGTTTAATTAGAGGAATTTGGGGGCGTAGAGGAATTGTTTTTTACAGGCTTATTATTGAGTTGTTACTTCTTATTGCTTGTATTTCAGTTAAAATATCAAGTGCCAAAGTCTAAAGCTGTTATCTGGCTGAAGCTGGTTGTGTGTGGGGTGTGAAGATTTTTTCTATTTGTGGGTTTTCGTTTGTTTGCCAGTTTCTTACAGTAGGTAAGAAAGGCAAAACTTTTTGAGCAGATGAAATTTAGTGCTTGAGAAGATAAATTCAGATAAGTGATTGACTCTTAGTTTTTGGACATTGGTCACGTGAAAAGGGGTAGGGGGGCAGAATCCTCTCAATCCCAGGTGTTTGATCTGTCTATTAGCGCCCCAGGAAAGCTGAGACCCTTGTGCCTGACCAGTCTGTCAGCGTCCTGTTACAGGGACCCTTCACTGGACACTCCCGCTGGATCGGAGGGTGATTCGACCGACTTGTTCAGGGAAATGCAGCAACAACATCAGGGGGACCCCTCGGCGGGTCTGCCCACTTGGTTTAAATGTGTTACCCACCGCTTGCAACTGCTAGTGCCCACGAAGGACTCACACTAACAGTTTATGGAATAACACTCTTTAGTATAAAATGGTGGCAATAAAAAGATTTGTGAATGCCGGTGGTAGGGACTGTCTGCAAAAACAAGTACTATACAACCAAAACCTTAATTACTAATGACAGCTAGAATGAGTTAGTTATTTAGCATGCATAAGTCAAAGTTCTTCCCCAGTAGGCATCCCTATGGGGGAGAAGACAGGTTCAGCCTGTCAACTGATCCCAGAAGTTACAATGGAGTCTTCCCTAACTTCCCCCTCATTCTTTCACTTTTTATACTTTTTTTTTACTCTCACGTGGAACTTGAGTGACTCTGGTCATACATTCTTTCATTATTGATTGGTGTAAACTTCTCTTGCTTTCACTTAAAGACATAGTTGATAAGAAATAGAAAGCACGTGCTCGGTGAGGGGTGGTCGTGCCTTGGAGGTGGGTAACTTTGGGGTGGAGGGGTGTGTTAGTATTACAATGAGATTATAACAAGCAAATTTCATCTTAAGAGAATAGTTGTGCCACAGTTGTTGGCCCAGCAACGGACATAATCTCATGTATTTTCCATTTGACAGCCGGTACGGTACCATCAAGTCCCAGCCCTGCAGGGAGCACAGCAGAGCCTGGCTGCGGTGTCTCCGCTCTGCTCCACCCTCCATTGCTCCTCCAGGACAGCAGGTTGTGTTCCCTAGGGAACCATGGTGGAGTAGATTCTGTGCATGCCAGCTGTCCTAAAGTGGCAACCATATTTTTCCCTAAAAAGGTTGTTATAATAGTACAACTTCTATTAGGTCCCAGTTTTCTAGAACTTCCCCTAAGCAATTTTCCCACAGAAGTATAAATCCTCCCCCTCCTCCCCATTTCTTTAATTTTCAAAATTCCCTTTGTGGATGTGGAATGTAGCATGTAGATGTAGCAGTGGCATTCAATTAAAATACTTCCTAAACTTTCTCTTCATAAAAATCAGATTCATAAATGTTTTTGGAAGAATAAAATAATTTCAAATATTTTGAAGCTAAATTAATTTAAAAATGAAAACCAGCTGATCTCCTGGCATTTCACTTTTACTCCCTACCTGTCAGTAAATGTAGCAAGCTTAGGAAAACAACATTAGGCAAACTTGGCTACTATAAACTAGCTTTTGCTTATTGCTCATTATCATTAATCTTTATTAACCCAGCTCGTTCCACTGTGATTCAGACTTTTGTTTTTCTTTCTAAGTGTTATATTTTTAATATAAAAATATATTCAAAGCAACCTACTTTTTAACTACTCTGGATTAAATTCAATTCAGCATGGATGTTTCTGATACAATTCTAGAGACATTGTTATGCTGGGAAAGAAAGTTCAGAATAGTTGTGTCATATATTGTGTACCTTGTGCAAGCTGCAAAAACCTGTGGACTTGTTGTAAGCTGACACTGTCCTTAGAATAAATTTATTCACCACTCCTTCTACTACAATGAGTCTTCATGAAATCGTCCAATTAGTGCAAAGTTATAAAACTGTAGACAGATGGAAAATTAATATTTATAGCAAAATGCCCAGGGTTTTGATAACTGGAAACTCTTAGAGCAACAGATGATGTTAGCAGTTAAGATTTAGAGAAAGCAGCTGGTTCGGGAAATCATGAAAGCTTATGTACTTTCTGAAATACTAGGTCATCTAGTGATGACCTTAAATGTCAGCGTTAATGTTTCTGTGAATACCATCTGTGATTAACTGTTTAAAATGAATTAGTTTATATTGGTAAAAAATAAATAAATGGATAAAGATAGAGAAATTATTTTTTCATACAGTCCCCAAAACCTGGTAAAAATTTGCAAGACCCACCTCTCATCTCACAATTTCTAAGAGGTTTGAAAATGCCACCACCTTGACAGAGACCCAAGTAGTGCAGAAATCACGAAAACTTTTAATGAGAGAAAGAAGCGATCCACATCACTCAGTAGCCTTAAATGCTGCTGGCCTGATGAGCCACAGGTCAGGGGCGGTGCTATGATTTCATTAATACTGGTGTAATTCCAGAGTAATTTTCCTAACTTCAGTGCTGTGGTTACTTTGGAAATACAATAAGTGGTTTTCTGGTGATTGACACTTGCTCTAAATGTAGTAATCTCAGAATAGCAGCTTGGAAGGGATCAGCACTTGATGTCAGAGGAAAGAACTGAAGCCCCTTCTTTACTGCCACTGTACACAGCTACTAAACTGGCAATTTAATGCTCTGTGGAAATACGGTTTGCTGGTCAAATTTAATTCCCTCCTAAAATTCATAGCTTGAAGTTACCTTCAGGGTTTTCTGTTAGCGGCTTTAATGCCAGACAGCTGGTCTGTAGCTGAAGCTTTTTAGTTTCAAAGTTCTTTTCTTTTCTCAAAAGGAAACTTGGTAATAGACACGTTTGTGTATGTGCACGTGCACTTCTATAGCATAGTTAAAGTTTAATAAAATAATATTCTGCAGAACAGGCTGGGAATATTTTGTTGCTATTTGCTGAAAGACAGGTCATCACCCGGTGAAGAACCTTATAAGCTTCTCCTGCACATCCATGTTTCTGATCAGCCCAAATTGCTGCACAGCTATGTTGTGAGCTTGGGGATAGTCCAGGAAACCTCCCCTGAGGGCTGCTGCAGGGGCATTGTGTGTGCACAGGGACTCGAACAAGTTTCAGTGTCAGCTGGGGGAGGGGGGGAACTATGTGTGTGGAAACTTATTACATGTTGTAACATGCCTCTACCTGTGTAAGGAGTTTCCATGGATATAGAGGCTGGAGTGTTTCAGGAGGAAGTTGCAAGGCTCTCCACACTGAAGTGGCACTTCTGCTATTTTTCAGCATATAATAACAAAATATTCTTGTCTCGTTAAGTATGCTGTTGATTATGACTATCCTATGCCATTCTTGCTTTGTAGAATATTGTCTTAAATTTGTGTTGCATCTTGCCCCTACTGTAATTGTTAGAACAGAAGAAGAAAGAAGGATTTTAGTGAGACTTAAAATGTTCTGATAGGAATAACATTCTCTGCCTTCAGGGCAAGAGCTGCTTCTCTTTCTTTCTTTTTCCTTCTTTTCTTTTTTTTTTTTTTTTTTTTTTTTTAAATCAGTTCTTTTTTATTTCCCTGGCAACCTAATGCTATTTCACATATATATTGGGATTGTATCACTAATGTTACTTTTCAGCATCTTACTCTTTTAAGCCAGACCGCTGTAAATACATCATGCAAAGTAAGATTTGACATTCATATGCATTTAAATACTATGGGATGATAGGATGACTTGTAAAATCTTGTAGCTGTTTAAAGTAGCAGAGAAACGCGCAACATTTGCACAAAACCAACTGTGCACCTAATATCTATTACAAATGGTGAGATACAGCCCCAGCAGAGGTGCTTGTGCTCCTGCATGCGTCGCTGCTTGTGGAAATTCCACCTGTGCACCTGCATTTCTTCAACAGCTCTGGAGTCCCACCCACCTGCGGTTCTCTCTGCAGAGCAGCAGCATGTCTGTGCCACCACCATAGCACCACAGCTGCTGCCTCTCCTCCTGGCTGTGCAAGAAGTGCAAGTCCCTTGCATTTTCAGGAACAGTATGTGAAGGGCACTGAGAAGAGAGCAAGGACGTTGCACTGGTGTCTGCAGCTTAGAAAAGATGTTGAAGGTTGGAGTGCAGAAATGAGGGACAAAAATGATGTAATTTTTTTTTCTTTAGAGGTGGCAGCAGACGCTGACTACAGTATGTAAATATTTCTGGAGAAAGGACAATGAGCAGTAAAGGTTTCCTTAGCAAAAGGCATGCAGGGACTAAGCTGTTGTGTTATGACTACCAGGTACAAACTGGATGCAAAGAACCTTAGTGTCCAACAATCCATACGCTGTTGTTACTGTTCGGGGGATGGCGAGCCAGGTGATGGTTTCACCATCTCTTGGATGTTTTCAGATGAAGGCTGTATGCATTTTCCAGAGGATATGCTCTCATAAATAAATATTAATCTTTGGGCTTAATACAGGAATAACTGAATGAAGTTTAATGCCTTATGCTAAGTTTGGCTTAAGAAGATTGAAGGAACGGTGCAGCAATTTTGAGGAATACAAAGACCTTTTCTTGAGAGAAGAAAAGGAACAATTTCTTCTCTGGGATTGGTGGTGGAAAGCACGAGAATTGATGGGCTTCAGTGCAGCAAGCTGGAAAATAAAGAAAAATGTTCCACTTGTCAGAACAGTGAAATACTAGGGTAAAAATGCCTGTGGAAGTTGCGGTAATAATTTAGATGTGGTAAACTATTTCCTTGAGAAAGAGGGATGAACTGAATGACCTCTCAAGTTTCTCCTAGCCTGTAGTGGGTAATGTAGCTGTCAGTTTTATCTCCAGCTTCCTAAATCTTATTCTGGTTATCTTTTACCCCTGCTCAGCCAAAGTCTCTGGACTTCATGTAATGCATCTGTTTAATCCCTTTACATCCAAACACAAATGATATTCTACACAAAATTTCAAGAAAAAAAGTTACAACCCACCATCTTCTTTTCAGGTCCTCCAGGAAAAAGAGGTAAGCGGGGCAGAAGAGGAGAGACTGGTAAGTTTCCAATTTCATAAGATCCATTGTTACTGGATGTCTGTGTTTTTGGGAGGATGCATACCCAGCATGTCTTCATTTTCAGTTTTATTGCTTGTGTGCTCTGAAAGAGAGTTCTGAAAGTCCTCTGGTAAAAACTTGTGACCCTTGGCATATTACCTGGTGGCCTTCCAGAGTTTTCTAGTCTTGGGCATCGTTAATTTGTAGGCACACTTCATAATGCTTGACATGGTACCATTGGTAACACATTGGTAATTGTCAAACCATTCTGGTGTTAGAATAACTCCGTGTAAGTCAGTAGTTGGAGTACTGTAAGTCGGCATTGCATCAGGCCCCCCTGGTTTGAGGTGAACAGTTTTATAAGGAAATAAAGGAGGAAATAAAATTACTTATGTTAAGAATGTAGATATTCAGGGAAATAATGTGGTAAGTAGACTATGTATGAGAGAAATTTTGTTTACTAGAAATGAATAGCAATTAAGTTCTTACAAAAATAAGAAAAACATTTGTCGGTTTGTTACCCTGTACCAGGGAGATTGCTGTTGAGAGAATCACGCTGTTGGTGCAAAGCTTGAAATTTCATTTGCGACAATGGTGTGAGATGCTGAGTATCTCTTCCTGCTGACCTTCATGGGAATTGAACTGTTGATTAGCTTGCTGTGTTGAGTTTTTCATAACGGTGAACTTTCTGGAGATGATGCAGGACAAAATGAGCATTTCTGTTCTCCTTGACTGTCTCATCTGATCTGCCAGCTAGGACAATCTTCCAATCAGCTTGATTTCTGTAGATCTTCTGTAGTCTTTCTTATCTCTGTAAATGATCGTTTATCTGGTTCCTGAAATCTATGTCCTTATTTTTCTGCATCACAAAATTGAAGCCAAGCCCTGCCAAAGGTTAATGCAAATCACCTTGGTGTTTCCATTCAGTATTGGCTTAGTATTTACTTCAGATAAAAATGCTATGGTACAGAAGGAAATTCTGTGGTTGAAGATTGTCTTACAAATGATCCTCGCAATTACATTGCCGGATGGTGTGGATTCATTTTACATCTCAAATAAACACATATTAAACTATTAATAAAGGAAATTGTTCTCTCTCATTTAAAAGCAGACCTGCACCTTAAAACGCTGTTTAAGAATGTTTACCAGGATAAAGAAATTACCTTAGTTACTGGACAATAAAATCGCATTGTTAAAAGCAAAGGGCTGTCAATATTAAAAGCAATCTCAAAGTACAGCTGCTGCTGTTTTATACTCCTTTTGCATTTCACTTGACTCAGAAATTAGAGAGAGGCATAAAAGCTTAATGAAATGCCATTGATTTGGGAGCTGCAGCTGCTCAACTTAATAAGACTGAAATTGTAGATTTGATTTGTGGCCCTTTGATAATGTTTCCAAGAACTGCTACACAAAAGTCTTTGAATCTAAATAATTGAAAAAATGTGTAAATATCACTTCATGAAGTGTGACATTTTAATAGGGAGCATTTTATATGTGTGCCTTGAGAAAGGAAGGTGATGAAAAGAAAGTTCAGCTCTGTCAGGTGGCCACTGAAACCTTCCCTCATAGGCAAAGTTGGAAGGCTGGAAGATGCTGGTGCACGTATGTCTTGACAAGATGCCCAGGTTAAATGCCAAGGGTACTTTGTGCAGTTTTGCAGCCAAGCTGTGATCGAATGCCAGCTGTGTGGCTAACTGGTGGGGTGGGTACATATGCTTTATGTGGAGTATGGCAACATGAATTGTAGTCAATGACTGGTATTTTTGGACTGGCATGAAATTGCATGGAAATGGATGGAGAAGCAATTTGCATAAGATTGCATGACTGTAATTGAAGAATTGATAAGGTAAGTGCATGCATTCAGGCATTCGTCATATTTACAAGTTGCAAAGCACAGCCAAAGTTAAAAAGTACTTGAATGGGAAAATGTGTACAGTGTATTAGCAGTGTTGCTCACTTAAAATCCTGAGGCCTTGTGCTTGGCTTCATACATGTGTCTTCCTTTAATAACTGCATAAACTTACATATTCTTTTTTCTCTTTTGTTTTACCCTCTTTTCCTCTCCCCCACCCCACAGGACCTCCTGTAAGTACAGTGATACATTGTTGGTTCTTCCAGAATCAGGGAGAAATCTGTTAGATCCTGTTAAGTTACCACCGTGATAAAATGATCTAATGTCATCAAGAGGGACTTTTGATATTTATACTTACACAGCGTAAACACTAATTATCTTGGAGCTGAATAATTTAATTGGAAAGTTCCTTAAGAAAAAAGTCTTAAAACCGTAAGGCTTTATATTCAGCACTCAGATGGCAGTTTGGACCACAATTCCACGTAAGTATGTTACGCTCGTTTTGCTTATGACTTGATAACAGATATTTTACTGCAGTGTAAAAATGTGTGAATATGCCAGACTGAGTCACTTTTGCTGGGTAGTAACTTCTTCTGTGGTTATCACAAAGTCTTGGGGTGCAGGCTCCTTGTCCCTTGGAGGTATGCAGCCTCTCCAGCACATTGCAGTGTAATTGCAACTGAAGCCAGGAAGTGCTTGTGTAAAATGAGTATTAAATAATACTTGTCAGTTTAGAAAGTTGGCTGGATCTTGTGCTAATCCTGTTGGTAAGAAAACAGTTTCTGTCTTCTGTGGTTTTATGGTTGTTTTGGGGTTTTTGTTTGGCTGGGTTTTGTTTTCTGTGTTGTATATTCCCAGGGTAGGTCAAAAGACTAACTTGAAGAACAGAATTGAACACATATATCTCAGATATCTGTATTTTTCATGTCATCCACATGCACCAGATGGTGTAAAAGTGTGACTATTAAAACTATTTCTTTTACCGTGTTTGCAAACTTCTATGTTTTTTTTCTTTGATAGGTATTGTATTTCCACAATACTTTCAGGACCAGATTATCTGTCTGTTCTATGCTATGTGCATGTTTGAGAACAATGAATTAATATGTTGAGGTTCTTCTGTGACCTAATGATTTTCTGTAAACTGTGTATACTGAGCAGTGATACTACTTATGCTTGAAAGATTTTGACCATGTGCTCAGCAGTTCATAGTGGCAAATTCGTTTGACAAGCCATCAATGAAAAGCCAGGCTTAATGCATAATGCTGCTGTGTATTTGAAAGAAACACTGGCTTCCCCAATTTCTTTTGCTGTCTTCCCATGAAACACAAAGAGCAACCATAAATCATGATACAAACCATTTTCCTGTAGCAAGACAACGTGGCAAGAGTTCACTGTGTGCCTCGTTATGAATGTCTTTGGCTTCAGCTCCCCACTGTTTTTGTATAGGTCCATTTAAAAAACAGAAAAAGACTTAACTGTACCAATATTAACACAAACCTAAAATAGCTCCCAAAATGTAATAATTTTAAGAAGTATCTGACTTAAAATTCCAAGTTTCATTCTCAAAACTTAAAAGATTTCATCTTGGCTGACACACAGTAAGGGTTTAAGTTGCTACAAGGCATTTAAAAATATAATTTCTGTTCCTAATACACTTTTTTATTTTCATAGACACAGTCTGGCTAGGGGAAACTGTTGTGAACTTAATTATTGTTTTCACCTGGGAGATTGTGTTATTTGTTTTATTTAAAATAGCAAGTATTTGTATATCCCACATAACACTGCATGGAATTAGGTGTATGTTGTATTTTCAAAGGCTGCTGCAGTGCTGTTTATTTTCCTTGTAAATGACTACTGGCTGTCACATACAATAACAGTCAAAGGCTGAGTTTTTTCAAATTATTTTTAATGATCTCTTATACCATTCTCAAATTGCTTCTTTGGTACCTATGTTGTAGTTGTAGCTTATGTATCTAATTCTTTACTGCCTAAGCGCTAAAGTTTTTTTTTTTCTTTTAACCACATATTACCCTTCAGTCTGCATGGACGATTCTCTTCATAGTAGAAAGGAGTTTCAGTGAGCATCAAAGTAGCCAGTAGCCTTTCAGTTAGAGGGTTTATTTAAGTTAAAACATACAACTTTCACTGTGAAAGCCTTATTTCTTCACTGTGTAGTACCTATTTGATATTTATTGGTTTGTAATATTGTCATATATAAAAATTAAACAATATGCAAATTATAATTTACCAGTAATGTACTCTGCATGTTTGTTATGTCATATGTCATGACTGTGTTGTTAATGTGTGTCATACCATTTCATCTCATTCAACCAGGGTCTACCAGGGCGAAATGGCTATCCGGTAATGCATCATATATTTATGATAGCGTATATTACTTTAAAATCATGTTGTATTTTGGTGGGGTTTTTTATTACTGTCAAAAAGACCTTTTTTCTGTTTCTCAGATGCCTAGAAAATATAGGACTTTCCTTTAAAAACAAAATGAAAAACCTTTTAGAAGTTTTGAATAAGAACCTGTTTACAATGCATAAATGCAATGCACTGATTATTGGACAGTTTACATATTTTGTGTTGAGTTTCTGCATTCTTGCATACAAAAATAATTTTTTTACTTTAATTTTTAAAAAAAAATCTTTAGCAAGCTACTGCATCTCAATTTTCCATATTAGAAAGCTGCACAATTGACATATGGAACCTCTAAGTCCTTTCTTTTTACTCTGTCCTTTTTCTCTTGACTGCTTCATTCAATGCATTTTGAGCAAAGTAAAATGCTATTACAGAGGTCCTAGGAGTTGGCTGCATTGTCTTTTGCAGAGTAATTTCTGATAATGGAGATGCAATTCATTTTTCTGTCAGTTTCATTCATATCTTTAGGATTTATTGCCTGAAAAAATAAAATATGAAATAATGCATCTTTCTAAAATCTATTAATAACCTATTTCTTTCAAGTAGTCAGGCAAGCTGACTACAGTGTCCCACTCAGGGAAAAAAGCATACGCCTACCGTCACATGTGTATTAGAAACCAAATGACAAAATGTGTTAGTGGATGTATTTCAGAGACAATATGTATGTACAACATAATGACTGTTAAAGTATGATAATGACCTTACTTGAAGCACTAGAATAGTATAGCTCAGCGGGCCCTCCTATACTGATTTGCCTATATATTTCAGACAAAAGATGCTTAATTTTTCTGTGGCTTTTAAAAATGTTTCTATTCATAAATATGAATTGGGTACCTTGAACACCTGCAGGTAGAGGGCAATTTCATAGAATCTCAGAATGGTTTGGGTTGGAAAGGACATTTACAGATCATCTAGTCCAACCCACTGCCACGGGCAGGGACATCTTTCATTAGACCAGGTTGCTCAAAGCCCCATCCAACCTCACCCTGAACACCTCCAGGAATGGGGATTCTCTGGGCAACCTATTCTAGTGCCTCACCACCCTCATCATAAAAACTTTCTTCCTTATGTCTGATCTAAACTATCCTTTTTTAGTTTAAAATCATTGCCCCTTGTCCTGTGGCCTTGGCAAAATAAAATATATATATATCTTCACCTTTCTTATAAGCCCTCTTTATATATTGAAAGGTCTCAAAAATGGCTCCCCAGGGCCTTCTCATCTCCAGGCTGAACTCTCTCAGCCTTCCTTCATAGGAGAAGTATTCCATCCCTCTGATGGTTTTTATGATCCTCCTCTGGACATGCTCTAACAGGTCCGCATCTGCCTTGTGCTGGAGACCCCAGAACTGGGCACAGTACTCCAGATGGGGTCTCGTGAGTGGAGTGCAGGGTCAGAATCATCTCCCTTGACCTACTTGACCATGCTTCTTTTTATGCAACCCATTTCAATGCTTTTCTCTGGGCATCTTCTTTAGTTGCAGAGTCTTCTGAGAAATGTTACCAAAGACACATCATCTAATGTCTATTTTTACTATTACAAGTAGCTGAAAATCACCTGGTGAGGAATCAATCATCGGCATCAAGAAACCTGCTTGGATATACTGAAAATAATATTTGGTTTCAGAATGCATACCCCGATTTTACTCAGAGAGCTTAATCTGTGTAGGTGGGTGCACAAGTGTGTGGAGGAGAAGATGGAGTGAAAAGCTTGCTAAAAATACCTCTTTTGGTCATCATCCAGCTGTAAACTCAGTATAGAAAGGTAGGGATTTAAAAGAAAGAAGGACCACAGTGACAACAAACAAGCCCTTAGGCTCTTAGGTGATCGCTTCTGTGGAAATTAAATATCTTTGGTGTTCTTCATTCCAGTTAATGAGCTTAATGCTCATAAAGTTTACACTGTGCAAAGTACAAAAGCCTCACAGGCTTAACTTCTTGGCCTAAAGTATAAACTGAGAAAATGAGTGAATGTGTGTATCGGTGATGGACTCATGCATGTTTTGCAGGCTTCATGGAGACAGTTTGAAAATGTAATTTTCACATTATATTTTTTTATATGTAATATTTAGAGCCTGAAAGCCCAGGCCTTTGTCTAGGTCCAGCTGCTTTCTTGAAGAGATTTGTTGTGGGATCTGAAGACAGATCTTGGAAGCCATGTTATTGAAACTGCTGGGTCTAATTAGTGGCATTGGTATGGGCAAACTTTAGTCTGAATGCATTTCTGTGCATGTGTACAGGCATCTCTGTGTGCACAGGCAAAGGTGTGCTAGGCACTGATTGAACACTTCTGCCTGCCTGAAAATAACTGGGAATAGAACTTGGCTTTGGTTCTTCAAAGGCATCACTTGGCTGGCTGTGTCGATCTTTCAGTTACAGCCATATCCTCATGCTTTGAGTGGGAAATATGTAACAGCGAGTTCAATGCACTTTAAAAGTACTTATACAGCCCTGTAGAGCTCTATGAAAAGGCTATTAGTGTTTAAAGTTATTTCTCTAGGGTCCTATTTAACTCCAGTAGAACCCTTATTGCTTTAATCTTTATTGGATTTTATAGGATATTCTGTTAGGATAGTGAAGTATATCTGCCACGTATAACCTGAAAAAGCTCTCTGCTTGATAGGCCAAAACATAGCATTGTGATCTCACAAAAGCTAGTGGCTGTTTTCTCCAAGACTCAAGTTTTCATTGTCTGTGTTCATTCTAATTTTAAAGGTAACTTAAGAAATAAGAACAGTAAGAGGAATTACGGTGAGCAATAGAAGTTTCTAGGAAGATATGGTATCAAAAGTCAAGAAAATAAGCTGGACTTACTGCTAATGAGTACCACAGTTAAGGGATTTGTAAGACCATGATTAACTGTTTAATATGTAAGGCACCATGAATACTATAAAAAACATGCATTGGTACAGCTTTTTTCCCTCATTAACATTTGCATAACAGACAGTGACCAAATTCAGAGTTGTAAGTCTTGCAGCTTGAGTTTAAAATTGAAATAGGCTATCACTTGTTCTTAAATAAAAGAGAACAAGAGTGCACAAACATTAGAGAATGAGAACACAGGCGTTTGTTTCCGGGGGTTTATATGACGATGTCACTTCAGAAATAATGCTAGAACTTGGAAAAAAAAAAAAAACCAACAAAAAAACCTCAACCACTAAAAAAATCCAGCAGCTTCTGAATGCAGTGAGGAAGCCAAATACACAAACCGTGTAGTGCTCTTCAGGGGAAAAAGAATCTTATAAACTGGTTGAATGGGTAGGAGTTATTTACTGTTTTCCATTGAAAAACTGAGGCAGACTGAGAACATTTTTCCTACTCCTTTTCCCAAGTTGGGTTAAAGATCAAGCTCAACATCCAAGTAAATCATCCTGGAAATTGTTGCATGTCTGGTGTAAAGCTGCACTATTTTCAGAATAAAGTGTTAGAATATGAAGATGCTCACATAAGTTTACTTCATAGAAGAGTGGATTGGGGACATTTCTCCTACATCTCTCCATGGTGTCAGTTTGCAGAGCACCTGATGTATTTACAAGACACTTAGGAGCTGTAGAGGATTATGACTGCTGCAGGTGATCATATGAGTACATGGTTATGAATATTCTGTATCTGTGACTGTGATAGTGAAGTAACAACTGCCTCATCTGCAAAAGCCAGCAATATAACAAGATATTTTTACCCTTTTCCTCTCTTGCAATTATAAAAAGAAATTGCCTTAGATAAGCAAAAATAGAAACTTCACATGGTGATTTAAGAAAATTATTTGTGCTGCAATAAATGCCTGCCTACTGGTATGTTCTGGTTCTAAAATGTTTCAGTCCATTTTATACATAGAATTACAAATAAAGATTAGAAAATTAATGGAATAATAAAACAGCATTATAATAGATAAGCTCACTGTGCCGTTAGTAATACAGACAATTGTTACCATACGCTGGATCCACCAAGACCCTCTTTAAAGTAGCAATTTCCATCTCAGATGCATAAACAGAGGACACCTGTGTTGTAAAATCCACATCTCCACATGGCATTTTCTACATGTCAGCATGTGATGCAAACCAAGCACATAATGCGAGGATACTGTGGGTTAGTGAGGATCACTGTAGTTTAGATTCACAGCTGATGTCAGTTCAAAATCATACAACCCATATATCAATCAGAGAAATACAGAAATATGGCTGATGGCATACAGATAGGGTAGATGTAATTTAACAATTAAATGTCTTGTTTTCTGTATTCTCCCTTGCAGCTTTAAATATGACCCTCTTCTTTTTCCTAATAAAGCATGTATAGGTAGTGAAAGAAATTAAGCTGATTTGTCATTTATTTGACAGTGTACATAAATTTCTGGTCACTCTAGGCTCTCTGTTGAGTTCAGCTTTGCAGCTAAGCAGGTGGCATGCAGAAGGCTGTAGTTATGATTTTCATGTTTATGCTTTGGCAGGCATAACTAATGCTTGAACTGTACCTAAGGTCATTCATACTTGCCTTTTGTTGGGCATGCCACTTGAAATTTCCCAGTCATTTCCTCACAACGCACGATGCAACTCTCTGGTGTAACAGAAATAGCTTTATTTATGAAACAAACTACCTTGGAGCAAAATTTTGTGTTCCAAAGAAGCTGTAATTCTAGGACTCAATTCTCATTTTGTATTTGGCAATTGCACATGGTTGTAGAGCAAGTAACCAGTGACAGTTAAAAAATGCCTCTTACAATTTGCCTGAACTGTAACTTTCTCACAAAAAAAATTGAGATTCAAAGAAAATGTTAAATCACTTACAGTAGAAATCTGGTATTTAATTATTACTTATATCTGTCACAAACAGCAAAGGAAATTCCAAACCATCCTATAAGAATTCTTAAGTCATCGGTTCCTTCACCTTGAAGGAGGGTTGCCAACATGATGCGTCATTTTCTTTCATGCTGGATTTTTCATTTGGACTTGTGATATAGCTGAAAGATATGTAAAACTTTACTAGCCATACAGCTCCCAGATGAATATTCCTATGTGGGAGTTTAAGTGCGTTGTTAATCCTAGCTGAGGTCAAGGGCTATAATATTTCATTAAAGAAACTTATTCCTAAATCACTGGACTAGGTGGTTGGATTCTGTGATTTCCAGAAAGTGCAAAATAGAAGTGTTTTCTGAAGGCTGCAGCACGCCTGCTTCCCCGTGTGGTCAGCATTCGGTTCCCATTTATAAGACAGGCAATATGAGGAGGGGAACATCTGGAGCAGGCGGGCACCTGAACAGGGTGTTCTTATAAAGCTGAATGAGGAACTTTTCCCCTACTGGGAATCAAAAAGTTCTTTCATACACCTGTGGTGGGCCCCACACTGCTTTGCATCATCCCGTAATTACACCAGAAGTGATATGGCTAGTGCTTGTTCAAGCTAATAATGTTCTCAAAGATATGCTTTGGGTGTTCTTTCTTAATGTGAGAAGTTAGCTGGTAGAACAAAGCCCTAACGTACTTTGTCTCCATTCCTTGGGATCTTTGGGATGGGCACATTTAGTGTGTATCTTGCCTTTTGCATCACAAGGAAAATACTAGGGTGTTGTTTGGACTGCCCTTGTTTTTTGTATTCTCAGCTACATGTGTGCATATTAAAATCAGGATTAGTTAAAGCAGTTTCTGAAAGCAAACATACTTGTCTGGTAGGAAGGATTTATACAAGCAGTGTGGAATGTCAGTTGCAAGTTTATTTCCATGACTGTGTAGGATACAGATCATAAATCATCCTTAGAAAAAGGTTATTTTGGTTCTTTTTTTTTTTTTTATTTCTCTTTTTTCTCCTCTCTCTGGCTTAAGGTAAAACAATTAACATTTATTGGTTTTGCAAATATTGGGATCTGCATAGTGCTGATAATCTAACAGAGGACCACTGAGTTAAGAATTCTTTTTGGATTATTTTATACATGTTCACAGTAGCTATTTCCAGTATAAACTAGAGGAATTTAACCCTTTGCTGCTTTGCTTCACAAAAGGAGCATAATGGAAAAACAATCATGCACATGAGCACTCATCAGTTGAAAAGACTATTAAGTCTTTAATGTAGAAATCAGTTTATTGCTGCTACATAATATTCTTACCAAAATAAACTGCTGTTTGCTTCAGTTTGGAAGGCTGGAATTCTTAGCAAGTGAAGTAATGCCAGAAAAAAATTGAAAATTTTTAAAAGTCACACTATTCTTTCTGTAACAGTTCCTTGTTTTACCAGATCAATTGCAACTAAGATAAACAAAGGTAAGGGCAGAGTCTTCTACTTTTCTTCATGCTGAGCAGCAGTTACTCAGAGAAGCAATCCCCAAAAGAAGTAGTACTTACTATGAGAGGGCAAGGTAGAACTGGGAGCCATGCGAAGAAAAAATCAGGAGACAAATTGTGGGTGCTAAGGAAGTTCTTTATTTCCTGGTACACAGATTTTTTTGTGAATCGGAAGCTGCATCACTGTATTGGAGTTTAAGGCTTACATTCAAATTCATATTTTAGTTCAGTAGTATTAGACATGTATATTGAGGTTTTTGGCCTCCAGCAGTTGGAACGATCTCAGTTTGCCATTTGCAGTTAGCTTCACTGGGTGACATTAACAAAGGTACAGTATTTTTCTATAGCTGAGAGTGAGGTTGAAAGGAAGTGCTCCAAAAGCACCAGGAGTAGCAGACAGGCAGTTCAGGAACTTCTGTCATGCATAACGTAGTATTTGCATACCCAGTCACTGTGAAAGTTCAAGTTGAGGTTCCTTTTCTTAATCAGAACACTCTTGAGTGAGGCCTGTGATTTTCCTTCAGGTAGTCTGACTGATTAGCCCATCTCCGAAGGGAAAGTGACCTCAGCGTTTCCACTTCCAGCTGTGTGGATCAATTACCCTGATTTTTTAAAATCTACTCTGCATATGATAGGAGATCTCTCATTTTAGTTCTCTGCCCTTAGAGTATGTAAAGTGTAATCTGGTATTGCCATCACACGCATATTGTTTCTCCCTAGCTGGGAATACAAAGAAACACACTTTTGTTCTTCGTGCTGTCACCAGCTACTGCAAAACTCTTTCTATAATCTTGAAAACCAGTTATGTCAGAAGAAAGCAATGAGTATGTTTTATTTGGATGTATTCATGTGTGGATCCCCAAAACTTACAAGAATAGTCTAGAGATTTTGAGATTAAACGAACTAATGAGATTGGTAAATGCTTTAGTATTTTTAAAGTTGTTTCACTGAACTATATTTTGTCTTTGGATTCACCTGTTCAGCTCTGGTGAATTTCAATTTAACTTGCATAATTTGACTGAAATTAGAAAACAAGTGAGAGGAGTGTATGATTTGTTAGAGTATGGCTCAGAAAGGCACAGGAATGTAATATTTGCATTTGCAAGTTTTCTTGGCTCTGGGGGTAGCCCATATTCTGTACTGTAGATCGATCTGATTTCAATAACTTTTGTTTTTTTGGCTAAATGTTTTCTCGGTTGAGTTTGCCTGTTTCTGCTTGTGCAGCAGTTCTGAAGGCAGAAAACTTACTCTCTGACTGTGCAATGACACACCAGCTCTACTTAGAGTTAAAAGGGGATTTCAGAATCAAAGTAGAAAAATCTCTGAATTTCTTTCTGGATAGGCAAGCTTCAAAAAGCAGATGTACGAGTATGGAGAAACTTAGTAGTTTTTCCTAAATACCTTGAGGGGGTGAAACGAGCAGCAACTCAACAGCAAGATTTTGCAGAGATGAGCTTTTGTTCTCCAATGTAAAAAAAAAAAACAACCACCACCTCCCCCCCAAAAAACCCACCAAAAAAACCCCAAACCAAACCCAACCAAATAAAGAAAAACACACACAAAAGAAATTCTACTTCTTTTCACATAAATTTCAAAAATGCATAAATGGAATTTGCCATGAAAGAAAAAGAGTTATCGGAAGTTTTTTTGGAAGTTGGACCTGTATATGTCTTTTCACCTACAAAAAAAAAAGAAAGAACTGCAGAAGTAGTCTGAAGCAACATTGCTGCTGAGGATCTGAATTAAAATGACAGGATTCTTCTAGCATCCTCTCAGTAGTCTCTCTCGAGCCAGTTACGAGCAAACAAAATTCCCTTTAGACACTCCATCTAGCTGGTGAATATATGGCTCCAAGCTTTCCCCTTCATGGCTGCTTTATTGTATTGATTCATTCTTGAGTGAGTCTCTTTTCTTCCTCCTCTGTGACTTGCTCCAATTCCTTACCCAGCAATATAGTTTCTAGGTCCCTCAAATCTTTTGGCAGCCAATATAGTGTTACAACTACACTCTTTCAATCATCTGCTTGCTTCTGATAACACTTTTTTTCTCCCCTCTCCCTCTCCCTCTCCCTCTCCCTCTCCCTCTCCCTCTCCCTCTCCCTCTCCCTCTCCCTCTCCCTCTCCCTCTCCCTCTCCCTCTCCGCATTTTCTCCCTTTTTAAACCCTTTTATGTTTCTTCTTGAGTGAAATATTGAAAAGCAGAAAGTTCTTAAGTTTTCCCAATAGTCTCATAAAAATACTAGCACCAACAGAAGGGTTATCCTATCTCAAACATTATCTCCTACCCAGACACTATTCATTGTCATTTTCCAGGCATGACTGACACCTGGGCTTACAATAAAGAACACCCAACTTCTCCTCTCGCTCCTCTTCCTCATCCTCCACACTCATGTGAACGGGTCAACCTGCTATTTTCAACCTTGTCATAAATTTCCGAATGTTACACTTTAGGTTTAAATTGCATTGTCCAGTGTTTTGCTTGAAAGGCCATTAGGACTGTGGTCTGACGTCAGTGGGACAGGACATTAAGGCATTAAATGAGGAAGAAAGAATGACAAAGTTTGTAGTGCATCCCCAAATACTGATTTATTTCCTGGAACGAAATAATCTTTTAGAGTTTGCTTCATACAGGTTTTTTTCATAATGATTTATGCTTTTTGAGAATTTACTGGTTCCAAGTAATTTTGGAGGGGACAGAATTTTATGTGGTACCATTAGCTTTTGATGAATGATTTAGGTTATAGTGTGTTTAAAACAGTAGTGTCTTTAAACTAGCTGCGTGTATATTTGTGCCTTTTAAATCTAGTAGGTACATGACAGAACTATCTGAATGGGCTTGCGTGTGCAGAATTTTATATTCCAGTTATTTGAGCACATTTGGCAGTGCATAGCTGAAAACACCTGCTTTGGAGTTTAAGTTTTAATGCAGTGCATCCGCACCATTATTTTTTTCTCATCTTGTATCCCAGTTGGAAATAATGCATTTTTGGACTAGGACTAGGTATGAACGCTGGCATTTTGGTTATCTTTGAATTCTTCAAACAAAGTTTTCTTTGACCACATGATAGACCAAAGAGATTGGGGGTTTTATCTACATTTTTATCTATTTATGAACACTTTGTTACTTTGGCTTTTAGGTTTTTTTATCTTTTAAGGCCTTTGTAACTGTTCTCTTTTTTTGGAGATGTATCCACTCTGATTAATCTCTTTTGTTGTAAGTCGAAAGGAAAGTATCTCTATGGCAGCTGTATGGTGTTTTTTTTCATTCCCTGGGAGCCCCATTCAAAATATGTGCCTCTGTAGGCAGATAAAAGGAACGTGATGCTCAGGTTCTTCTATCCTAATGGAACAAAAATCAATTTACATACCTGCTCTTGAGTTTTGGTAATCTTCTAAAGCTGATGGTTCCACCGAGGGAAGGTCAAAAATTGGCTTCTGAAGGTTAGTTCTCTATGATACTGTGTTATTTACCAAACAACTGTATATATTTTTTTTAATTAGCGGACTTCATTCCCTCTGAAAAGAGAAAATTTCTACAAACCAAAAAAAGAAATTTACTAAAAGAAGCATAATGGTTTGTTTTTTGTTTTTTGTTTTTGTGTTGGTTTTTTTTTATTATTATTATTATTCTGTAAAGCCATCAAACAGGTAACAAGAAAGATTGTTCTTTAGTAGGGTTTCAGTGAGCAAATGGATTCACTTCCATGGTGGTGTAAGGAGACAGATTCTTCAGAATTATTCCAGGAGAACAAAAATCTAATTCATCAAAGTCATCGTGCCACAGCTGTTACAACAATCTATCTCCCGCTGAATGCTAGCCAGCTAATTTTTGAGAAGTGACATTTTTTCACAGTTTATTGTTTTCTCATCAACATGGCACCAACCACATCAAATATATTCACACAGTGATGTTGGCGTTGATGAATTAGCCATGTGCTTTCTATTTACAGATACAGGAGTTTCAATTTCTTCAGGAGAAACTTCATTCTTTTAGGTAGAATGTAAATTTCTTCCTGCTCTGTGTGTATGTTGTCTGTGTTCAAGTACTTGTTAAGCTATACAGGAATTCAGTAGCATAATGAGGTATTTTTATGGAAACACGTAGTTCTGCAACCTATTGCAAGGCTGTTTTTATGGATGGGTGAAGCATATGGGGGTAAGCACTTTAAGATCACAATTTCAAAACAGTTTATTTTTTAACAGCAGGCAGTTACAATGTGCTGTTTCTCAATTCACTGTACCATATATGATTTGCCAAGTTTAGGCAGGTTCATTTTACAATTTTCTTTTTTTTTTTTTTTTCTTCTCTCCTGAAGAAGTACCTGAGTATCGGTTAGGTATTTCATACTTGGAGTTTTGATCTACGGTAAACAGTGTTAGACAGTGATAAATAATCTGTTTAAAATGAACCAAAACAAAACAGAGTCCACATGACTCCTTTCTTTACTGTAACTTGAGCTATGTTGCTTTTACTCTTTCTAGGGTCAACAGTAGTTTCCCTTTGCAGTAATTTGTCATACAGATATGACTGTACAAATGTTGCAGATGCTGGTGAGATGTATAGGCTACAAGGAGAAAAACAGTGTCTGTCTGGAAATAATCTTCTTGCTAGCCTGATGTATGGAAGACAAAAAAGTGCTTCACAGTTTGGGGTTCACAGTCATACTTGGCCCTTTTCTCCTATATATTTGTGATGTGTGCGATGTTGGCCATGATAAATAGAAGGATGTCTGCCTACAGTCTTTTAGAAGAGTTCATTCCAACTTATATCTGCCCAGTTTTTTCTCATGGTTTTTTAGACATATGTATTTCAGCAGGAAGGGCAGTCATAGTTCTCAGATACTCAAAAATGCATCTGCACCACAAGAAACTGCCTGTCAGATTTCCTGCATAAACTATAAAAATAAAAAGTATCTCGGCAATTATTTTTCGGCCGTGAAATATGCTTTTGAAAAGCTGTGACTATAATTTTTCTTGCATAGAACTCTTTGTACTCCCTTATTGTTACCATATGCAGTGCTTTTTTTGTAGTTCAGCCACTCTGAATAGCCAAACTCTGAACAATTTTTCTTTCTTCAAATCGCCTGCTTCTAGACATAACCAGTCCATCTTATGATTGCAAAGGAACTATTAGAGTATTCAGACTGCATGTAGGGCTCCCAGCTGGGAATCTTGTAATCTAGGGTGATATTGCCCCAAGGAAAAGTTTGGAAAATGTACCTGGCATTTCTGGTTTATTTTGGAATCTTTAAAACTGTCCCTCACTTTCTATCTTGTTCCATCATCGATGATTTCTGTCATCTAACTTAGGCTAATATAGGAACCAGAACCACTTCATGAAATTCATAACTTCAGTTGCATGTCCTTTTGTTTTTTGAAATTCAAAGAAATTAAAACGTATGGAAAAATGCAAACCTTTTCTGTAACAAGAACAGCAAAATGCATGTAATATTCCTGCCAGTTATGCTTGGCAGCTTACTATTAGCATTGGCTTATTGCTTCAGATGTGCATGCTGCATATTTCTCTGTACTGAAGGCACTACACTTGACAGGTGGTTAAAAATATAAATTGGAATAACTTCTGATTACCTTTATGCTCATGAACTGAAATCTCAATACTGAGAGCCTACTCTAGGCATGGTGTAGCATTTCTGGCTGATGGAGGTATAGCCTGGAGACTTAATCATGGTGCTGCTATTCTTCATTCTCCAGGTTTTATCAGGACCTTGCTTCTGAGTCACTTTGGTGTTTCCAAGGCATGTTTGAGATCCTTATTAGCTTTTTAAAGGCAATTTTGCAAGTGTTTTTGATGAGTTAATGGCTTGCAACCAAATGAGAGATTCTTGGATTTACAGGATGAGGCTATTAAAGGCTTAAGAATGCCCCCCACCCTCACCACACCCCACCCCAAAAAACCTAAAAAAAAATCCCAAAAATACCAGTGTGATGGATTGGGGAGCAGTTGGAGTTCAATTCTTGAATTAATTTGAATCACTATTTTGCATGAGTCTAGGAGAAGCAAGATGTTGCTTCTGAAGGCTGAATGAGATGAAGTCTCTAGCAGTTCAGATGGGATCTGTAAGCTCCTGGTCAAGAAGATCAAGCAGCTGAACAGTGCTGTGAATTTTTTGAATTTTTTTTAAAAAAACCCAACTTCATTTAAAACTAAATTCCTACCTTGGAATACATTTATACTTATTTTGCAATCTCCAGGTGATGATCCATCTAGTTGAGTTTTATGTCTCAGGTAGTAGCTCATGTGAATTGCTTGAGGGCAGAATTCAGGAAATCCTGAAATGGACTTCTTAGAAAGAATGTTGTAGTACTTCATTTGTCTTTGTCAGTAATTTTGCTTTATGTGGTAAAGGGTTTTAGACAGCAGGCTCAGCTCACCTTTCTTTCACTCTTGTAGAACATTCTTTTCACAGAAGAGTTTTCTCCAGCCCAAATGATCTGTATTATTTGGGGTTTTTTGCAGTAATATCCTGATTGCTGGCCAGAGAGACTTGTTGCACGTTGATTTAGTGTACTTTTTTCTCCCAGGCTTGGAGCAAGTGACTTCTGTACCTGGGCTGTTCTCTCACGTTGTTCTTAATGGCAATCATTTCCATTCATTTTTTGAAAAAGAACCAATAATATTTCATCAGTAGGAGAAATTTAGCTAGCTGACGAGCTTATCTTACTCATTGCCCTTATAAGTTCTAAACCAAAACTTCACTAAAAAGAAATCTTGTCAGACTTGCTAGGAATTATATAACCTTGCTAGGAATACTATACTACGTCTAATTAAAGTAAGCCTTGATAAACCTGTCATTAACCAAAGGAGAGAAAAAGACAGACATGGAGATTCATCATTTTAACGGTGTTGTGATGAGGAAACCTGACAGTTGTGTGGTTTTAAACTTCTATCAATCTTGAACTAAAATAGGTGGTTTGAAAAGGCAATGTGTCATCTTTCACCTTACCTGAATTTAGTGGGGTTGCAAACCTGCTGTCTGAGAGAGATTTCCTTTCTTTTCCCACACATAGGTATTTTAAAATTCAGTCTGACACAGTAACGGGCATGCAGCTCATACAGCGGCTGTAAAGCTAGATTCCTGCGTTCTTCTGAATCTCCTATTGTATATGGATTGACATAAGAGATTTCCAAGCAGTTGCAAGTACCAATTTAACAATCCAGCTTACTATAAATTTTTTAGAAATGTGGAATAATTTAGCCAATTTTATCAGGGTAAGAATTTCTGAATTCTGAAATGCTGCTGTAAGAGTCTAAATTAGTGTATCTTAAGACTGCCAAATGTGTGATCTAAAAAATTACTGGGGGACACTTTAAAATGTTGGGGGGTTATTTATTAACAACTGAGTGCTGAACCACACGCCTATTAAAATCAATCTGAAAATGCACTTTTAATTCAGTGCATTACAAACTGAGTCCAGAAAAGACTTGAATACTGGCCAACTTCAGCTACAGCATTGTTATGTCTCATTAGCTTTATTTGTTGGGCCAACACTGGCCATGAGAAATGTTGAAATAACCTCGGCCACTTATTTGTGCCATGAAGTTCCAGTAAATTGAAATACAGTCTACCATGGTGTCACTGGGATTCTGTTCAGTTTTCTGTATTCATACCTCTCTCTAAGATGTAGGTGTTTCTATATTAATTTTGTGTTTGTGGAGATTTTGAGATACCTATGGTCTGCACTGGGGGAGAGATGATTTTTTTTTTTTTTTGCCAAAATACTTGATTTCACACCAAATAATCGGTAAATACAGAGAGTTGCCAAAGTCTGAGAAGTCATTAACATTTGGAGATAATAATTGACCTGCTTGTAATTTTTTTATACTCAAAACTAGAACTAATTTGCAGTGTCAAAATTTTTCTTCATTTTTTCCACAGAGAAATGTGTTTGCAACATTTCTCTGCATGCTTCCAATTAATATAAAAGCTACAAAAATTATGCATTCTTAAAATATGCCAATCTATTTTATTTTAAAACAAAAAGCCAAACCCCTTCCTTTAGGTAGAGGGTGGTCTGCAACTTATAAAGAAGAAATGACATCTGTTTCTGTTTATTATGTATCTCCTGCTTCACAAGTCAGTCTTCTGATGAGTATTCCTTAAACGAAAAGGATCACTGAAGGATGAGTGGAGAACTTAGAAGTAAGAAGACAGGCTGCATCTTCCTTTTTTCCTTCCCTTGGAAGATTTTTTTTTAATCACTTAGTAGATTTCAACATTTTCTTATCTTCACTTTTCACTTAGAATTTTCTGAAGAAATTAATATTACATTAAAACTGCCTAAAGTAATAATACTGACTATCTTTGTGGTAGGAACACACTCAAGATTTTTGATGCATTTGCTTACGTATTTAATTTCTAGCAATAACCCCTAAAATCCTTAAAATACTTACCTCCAGAGTAACCCATATGTAAAAAGATACTGCTTAGATGAAAAACTACCGATTTTGTATAGCGTTCAAAATCTGACTAAAAATATCTTTCTTTGAGAAATGTTACATTTACAGTCTTCATGAGGAAAAAACCAGACCAAAATGGCACTCATACCCCCCTTACTCCCGTGTGTTGTCTCTGTCCATATTAGGGTTTTTATATAGGTAGGTAGTGCTAAGTAAATAGCTGGGTACTATTTGGAAAAAAAGCAACATACTGTACAAACACCTTTGGTTTGGTATCTTGGAAAAAAATGTATGTAATGCTGTAAGTAAATATCCAGTGTCGTGGTTTAACCCCAGCCAGCAACTAAGCACCACGCAGCTGCTCCCTCCCTCCCTTCCTCCGCTGGTGGGACAGGGAAGAGAATTAGAAGGGTAAAAGTAGAGAAAACTCATGGTTTGAGATAAAGACAGCTTAATAGGTAAAGCAAAAGCTGTGGACACAAAACGAAACAAGGAATTCATTCACCACTTCCCATGGGCAGGCAGGTGTTCAGCCATCTCCAGGAAGGCAGGGCTCCATCACGCGTAACAGTTACTGGGGAAGTGAAATAACCATCACTCTGAATGTCGCCACCTTCCTCCTTCTTCCCCCAGCATTGTATGTTCAGCATGACACCATATGTATGGAATATCACTTTGGTCAGTTGGGGTCAGCTGTCCTGGCTGTGTCCTCTCCTAAGTGTTTGTGCACCCCCAGCCTGCTCGCTGGTGGGGTGGGTGAGAGGTGGAAAAGGCCTTGGCTCTGTGCAAACGCTGCTCAGAAGTGACTAAACCACCTGTGTTACCAGTGCGATTTTCAGCACAAATCCAAACAACAGTCCTGTACCTAGTTACTGTGAAGAAAACTAACAATTTCCCAGCCAAAACTGACACATCCAGTAACAGCATACATTTAGAAATGGTAGTGGAAACCTAAAAAGGGAATGCGTAGCCCAGAAGAATCATTTTCAATACCATGTGTCGTATCTACAGTAAGCAAACAAATAGTGTACATGTCTGTTGCATAAACCTAATCATCCCCCTGCCTTTCATGATACATTGTCTTGTCTAGTTTTCTAAGTTTTTTTATGGCCATGGCGTTATAGAAGACTATATATTTGGTACTTGTCAAAAATTACTCACTAATCTGTAGTAGCTGTAATTTAGAGAACAAAGCAGAAAGCAGTTTGAACTATATAGTGCAGCTCTGGAGACAATCAAGTTTAAGTCAAAGACAGGCTATAGTTTAAAGTCTTTCTTTCAGAAAGAATAAAAATATCTTTGAGTATTTTGTGAGACTTCCAGTGCAATCATGTAATGAATTTCAATATATATTGCCTCATGTTGGATTTTTCTCAGTACATCCTGAAGTATCCTTACGTACTCTTTCAGCTTATCTCTCTTAACCAGCCTGTATCAGTTCTGGAAATTCTTATTGTTTCCATTTTTGAAAAGTGTTTTTTCTATCTTTCCAACACTAGAAAGAAGTAATTGAGAAAAGAAGGAAATGACCATGTTTTGCCTTAAAAGATTTAGTATTTTTATAATGAAATAATAATATTAATTTTCACAGTAGTGACCTCTTATCTTCAGGGGTATTTTTTTTCTCCTGTAGGGCAGTATGTCTCAAGCAAATTTCCTTATTATAAAAAGCAAATCCCAGAAGCCTTTCCCAGACTTCAGACCAAATACTCTTGATAGGAATGGAATCATAGGGAAAATACCTGTTATTTCCCATTGTGTGCAGGAGCTTCTCTTCAGACTACTGGGAATTTCTGATTCTTCTTTACTGAGACTGTTCAAGATGCTACACATAGTCCTTTAGTTCAAGTGCAGTAGCTATGTAGCATGGGTAGAGAGTAGGCAAAAATTTAGCAGTAGTTAAAATACCTATCACTGTAAGGGAGTACAAATTGTATTTTTTCCCTATGATAAAGAAACGTTCCCAGCAAAAAGTGCTTCTACACAAAATGCAAGCATTGCTACAGCTGCAAGAGCTTTGGGCTGGTCCCTCTAAGCCAACAGTTTGACCCCATGATGAATTTTCCTTCTACAAATACTTGCATAATTCTTTTCTGTATTCATTCATCATAACAATAATTAAATATTTTGGGCTAAGCTTGCAGCAGACCAAACAGTTCAGTTTAGCTGCTGGCCCACACAGGCCTCTGGGGAACCTTAGATACTTACCATGACCTTACTTTTGAGTGTTTTAACTGGTAATATCTGTAGTTTGCTTTCTAGAAGTATATGTATTCATAGCCAGGCTTCAGCTCAGCCTCCATTTTTGCACCTGCAACAGACTGTGTGTGTAAATATTACTAGATAAATATCCTGTAGTACAGTGCTAGAAAAATCTGGGAAAGCCAATAACTTGCAGGCATGCTTTGGTTTTTGGGGTGTATAGTACCATATTTAGAAAATTGCTAAATAACTATGAGAAAATTAGTAAGTGCTGTATGTGTGGGATCAAGAGGCACTGAGGAAGCATAATAATAAAAGCTGGCTTGTTAATGCACTGTGAAGTGTTGTTTGCTTTGTTGGATACCAGTGAAGAAGTGTACAGAGATAACATTTGAAGGATATTGTAGGTTATCCCAACAGTCACAAGCTTTCCCAGGACATCAGCACATAAAAAAGGTAGTGGCCATGCAGATAACTAAGATGCTGGTGACCCACTTTACACTCAGTATGTCATCTACTCATGATGTGACAGGACATCACAGTAAGTGCTGGAGGGAAAGAGAGGTAAGGGGGTTTATTCCTGTAGGGCTTCCCAGGCACAGTAACTTGTTATTGGATCTGACAAGTACATTAGTGCACAGTCTTCTTAGAAAGCCAGTAACATACCCCAAATAATGAATTTCACAGTATGTACATCCAACTGATGTTCTCTTTCCTACCGAGTATGTCTGGAATTCTTGGCAGAGTCCATGATCCAGGCTGGGAGAGGACAGATTGCTAGGGAATGCATTAGACTGATAAGGCATCACTTTTTTATAGTGGTTTTATTTTTTTCTTCCTAGCTGGTTGAAGTGACTTATTCATGTGGCTATAGTACCTATTAGCAATAGTCTAGAAGGTAGGAATATGCACTCCTGGGTGAAGGGGTCAGTAGAACCCCTGTCAACCTGATTTAGACTAAGCTATTACACTTCAAATTCTTCTCACAAGCCAAAGTAGTGCTCAAAAAGGAAGCAAAAACCAGCAAAGATAAAAATGGGTCAACATAAAACCAGCAAATATATGTTCTCTTCTCAACAACAGAGATCCAAATCAAGCAGTGTGAGCTATCAGTTCTAAGGAGCCGTGTGCTTAGGGAGGGCAGTCTTGAGAGGTGCCTGTGAAGCTCCAGGGGGAATGTCTGACTGTAGTGCCAGCATTTAAGAGAAAGCTTCTCTCCAGCAGGTGTAAACTAGTGTCCCTTTTGCATGGGACAAGACCTGAAAGCTCACAGTTTCAGCCTAAAAGAGGAATTTAATGGTAGAAACAAGTTCTCTGCCCACTCTTACTCCATTGTCAGTGAAAGGTAACTTCACTCTTCATTTGTCAGAAGGCATAGCAATTAAACAGAACATTTAGAATTAATCCAACTTTCTCTAGCCCTCTTCTGTGATCACTTAAATCTGCACTCGATACAGAAGCATTTACTGAGTTACAACAGCTTACATTCACGGTAAATCCTTCCTAGAAGTTGCACCCATATAACTGGAATCAGCCTCTGGACTCTGAAAGAAATAAGTGAATTGTAAAGTATCAGTGAAGATAATTCCATGTTTCCCAAGGAATAATAATAATAAAAAAAAGCAGGATAAGGCACAGGACTTCTTGACTAAAGTATTGGCAGAAATCGTTAGTACCTCAATGAACTGCATGAGCTGAAGTTTCTTATTAACCATCATTATTAATGTTAATTTAAATACAGATCAGTTATGAGATTTTAAATGTTTGCTCTTTTCATCCTGAAACCATGTAAAAAAAAGGTTCAGTAAATAGGCTAACTATTCTGTTTTCTCAGTTATTTAAAGAAAAATACACAAACCAGATGCATTATTTCATATGTTTGGTTATGCTGTGCCACTGTGATTTGCCAAACTAACAATTCCTTCATTGCACGTTGGTCCTGTCTTTTGTTAAACACCAGCTACTGCCTGGTTACTTCCCACCATTCTGTTTTTATTAATTCTCTCTTAGGTCTGCTTCTTTTGTTGTTTCTCTTCTGTGTTTCATTCTCAAAATATCTTTAAGGTATTGCATTTAACTGCTGACATAAAGTTACTCATCTTCCAAAGCCCACAGTATTCCCCAAGTCTGTATATTTTCCCTCATCTTCAGTGTTCCTTTGATTTAACTGTTCCATTTTGTTTTGACTTTTGATTATCCCAGGGTCCGATTGGTATGGATGGAAAGCTGGTAGGTGATTTGTTCAAAACCAGTGTAATTTAGGTCTTGCACATAGTCCCTCTTCACTTTTGTAATTATTCTGGATGAAATGTATGTTAATCACATATTAGCTTCCTTCAGCATAACTTATTTCAACCTCAATAGCATAGACTTTTTATGAACTGCTGAAAAGCCACTTCAGTCTTTTGTGTCTACAGAAGTAAATGGAGGTCAGCCATGCTGCTCCTGTTTCCTTATCATTTTCTGTCTGGATTAGATGGGAAGATAGATGTTCTTACTTGGGCACTCTGTCCAAAGAACACTCCACAAGGGTAGTTTGGTGTTGCCTTTCAAACAGCAGAATATTATTTCTGACCACTTATCTGTGACTCTTGCTGGCTTCCTTTTTCCACAGGTTTTTCATTTTTGTGTTTTAATTTCTCCATCTGGATTTTGTTGGCTGATGAGATCTGAACAGCCCCATGTCTCATTTTAAATGCATTTGTATGCTATCCCAGATATTCTTCAGGGAGATGCTACTTGAATTAAGTTAGAAATAACTTTTTTTATACAAAGTATTTTTAAATATATTTCTGTTTATGTATATATTTGTACATTTATGTATTTGGATGTATGAGCCTGGAAGTTTGATGTTCCAGCTCTTTAAAGGTTAAAATCAAGCAAAAGATGTGAAAATCCAGTTTCTTCACTTTCTCATGCTATTGTTTTCACTCCCCCTCTCTTTTTCTTTTCCAAGACAGCCCTTTTCTTCAATACCCTGAATACATCTTTTCCTTTCTGTCCTTTCGCTTGCTATAAGCCCCGTTTCCTTTGCAAGCTCAACCTGTTAACTTGCAGTGTCAGCTTCCATTTTCTTCTCTTAAGACTTTTTCCTGTGCTCCTTGAGGTCTCTTTCTACGGTTAAGTGACTTTTCTGCAATGATTGCAGCCTCCAATCAATAGGCTTTTTCTTTAATCTCCTCTTTTAGCAGATCGATCGCTTACCTGTTGGCTTCAGCTAGACCTGGCTACACCATATATATTTTCTTTTTCTTTTGATATCGTTTACATATCAGCAGCTAATATTAGGTTAAATTGCTAGGAAGGGATTAACTATCAACCACAGAAGACCTTCCATCATGGTAATTAGAATAGGTTGCCAAACTTAACCCCTTTTTTCCCTGCAAAAGAATGTATTAAGTTGGTAATGTATAGGAATATATAATGGAAAACTGTCCTGAAAATTTTGCTGAAACCTTGACAGATTAGGCAGCTATACCCCCTGTAGTAAGGCAGATTTAAAAATAAATAAATTTTTAAAAAGCAGAAATCAGTAGTAGATAGTCAAGTACGTGAACAATGAACCAGAAGTTCAAAGTAGCATCCACTAAAATACACCTGATCAGTTATTGGTGTTGGGACTGATCTGCACATGCATGCAAAGAGCAGCAGTCAGTTGAAGCTACAACCAGTGAATCAATTTTCAAGTACATAACATGTCTGAATGAAGAGGTGTTCATTAGAAAAAAACTCGGAGTAATGCTGACTTTTCAGCCTTGAAGAGTTTTCACTCTGATTGTTATCTAAACTGTAGAGAAATACTTCCAGCCAAAATATTTTAATCCACGAGTAACATGCATTGGGAATAATTTATGCAGCAATGAGCCAGAATGATGTCAGCAATCCTGGAGCCCTTTTGGGCACACAAGAATATTAATTGAGATTGAGCTTGCTCAAATGAGTTATAATATCAGACTGTATTTGTGTTAGAGGGTTTTTTAATGAACACCAAAGTAACTCACAGCTTTATTCCTGATCCTTTCACAACATAGAAAAATGAGAAAAGGCAAAATGAACAACCTCTTTTTCATCTCCGACGCTTTGAATAGTTGTGTGACAATGACCCTTTACAATAAAAAGGTCAGTATGGTGATGCCTCTCTCTACCTGTACCTTTGTAAGCAAAGCTGATGAGTTCCCTATTACAGTGCTTGCTGCATCCTCTGGTTAGTGTCACTTACTAGATCATTAGTGAGAGGGAAAATTATACTGTTAACTGTAGTAGCCAGTAGGGCAAGGAATATCTAAAAGCATATAAAACTACTGAAGGATTGGGAACAACAGACAAAACCAGAAAATAATTACCTTCACTAATACAAAGTTCCTTCTGTGTTCAAGAAGCCAAGAGGATAAAAAATCCTGCTATGAGTACTTTTGTATTCAGCATCTGCATTTACGGTTAAATGCAGGATGGTTGCAATAGTGACAGCATATATAAACTAAGAGTAACACAACTACTATATTCCCCATTATCTCATAGTTCTGTTTCCAGGTTTCCTCCCTCTGTATGGCAGACGTGATAAAAAAGTAATTAAAAATGCACAAAAAGAGAAAAAGGTAAACCAGTAATGCTGTTAAGACTGAGAGTAGAAAGTACTTTCATGGGAGCATGATTCCATCCCTGACATTCAATTCAGGATATGTTTGTGTTATGTGTGTACGTCCCTTATATATGTATTTATAGCATGTACCATGTGGACACTTAGTAGCCTACACGTCTAAGTTTGGTTGAGGGGAAAAGTGTCAGTTTTCAAAGAATTTTGTTTTATTTATGTATTCTATTTATGTGCTTTCTACTGCTTTGAATCAACATTTTGTTGAAACGCTTGGTAATTTACTTTCATTGAAGTGCTTTTTAACATATATATCTTGGAGACATTTGGTCAAAATGTACTGCAACTTTGGATATACTTGCGAGACAAACAAATTGTGAGTTTGTATATAAAAGTTTGCATGCATAGGTCTCAGTTTAGTTAATTTATACAAATTAATTGTACAGGCTGCCCAATACTGCATCAGTAAGCAATTTCTGATAATTTTAGCATAAGGTATAGCATGTAATAGCTCAAAAACTGCTGTGATGAGCAGATTGTGGTAAAGTCTGAGTGCTGAGGAGTCCAGTTGTATTCATTAACCTAGTGTGATGTGTAACTGCATAGAACTGACCAATTCAAAAACTTTACTTCATATTAGAACTGGCAAACTTCAGCCAGTTTTTTGTTTGTTTGTTTGTTCTTGTTTGTGTGTGTGTGTGTGTCTGAAAACCTCTATAGTGCAGAGTTGTTGTAAGGAACTAATACAAAACTGCAGCACCTACAACAAGAAATGCTTTAGGCTGCCTTCAGTGTAAGGATTAGATAGCCACAGTAATTCTTTATCTCACCATGATTCCTCTGTAACCTTATGTCTAATATTTCTTATATTTGTTTAAAAAAAATCTTTGAAAATTTGCATGTGAATTAAAATATCTTTTTCTGGGTTTTAATTTAGCACAAAAAAAAATCTTTTTAATTGGTAAAAAAAGCATTTTTCTTCAGCTGCTTTTCTTGAAGATAGCAGTTCCCTTTTGAAATGCTTCCACCCTTCAAAGTCACAAAGAATCACAGAACATCTACAGTTGGAAGGGATCTCTAGAGGTCCTCTGGTCTAACCTCTCTGCTCAAGCAGAGCCATCTAGAGCAGGTTGCCCAGGAACACGTCCAGACGGCTTTTGAATATCTCCAAGGATGGAGACTCCACACTCTCCCTGGGCAACCCAGATCAGTGCTTGATTACCCTCACAGTAAACAGTTTCCTGCTGTTCAGACACAAAAGTTTCAGCTCTTTGTAGTAGTACCTTGTAGCTAAAGTGAAGAGGGTTTTGTAAGACTCATAAGAAGTCTCAATAGTCAGTTTCAACAAAAGGTTATGTAGTTTCAGTTCAGAAGCTAAGGTAGCCCTAGGAGTTTCAGAAATTCTCTCTTTATAGGGAGAAGTATAGAAATATTTGTCTCTTTCTTACAGTGTGAGCTGATTGTCTGGGTCGTTGTAGTTCATAGTCACAGCTACTATACCATTTTGTAATATAATTCTGCTTCATGCAAATAATTTGTAATGAGTGGACTGGAACATCTGAAGGCTTGCACTGACTTTCCTGGGCTAGGGACCGTAGCGATGGGAAGTCTGCTCTGTAAGGGCTTGCAGCAGCTAGAGATACATCAAACTCCTCACTGTGCAGAGAGACCCTCTCCGTTTGCCAGGAGTGGTCCAAGGATGATGCTGATAAATAAGGGGGAGGAAATATATCAGCTAACTCTTGGGTAGCTGATAAAAGTTCATCTACTGCTGACTTGATGGTTTAAATATTGGTTTACGCTTGGTTAAAACTCTGGTGCTGGCAGCAATGGCAAAAAGACTATTGTTTGCCCAGCAATGCCTTTCCCCAGCTTTTAGACTTTAATTGTTCAACAGGCAATAATGAGCACTTCCTTGAAACTTAGGGGTGAGCCAAAATACAGGAAAAGCACCCAATGCCTACTTCTAAATCAGCTCAGTATCTGTAGATTTTTTCTAATTTGAGAGTGATTGAATTGGGTCTTTCTGTAACTTCTAAATTATTCTACCTGAAGTATGAAGTTTCTCAAATGCAGGTTCAATGATGTGTTATTGTAATTTATTTCTGCAATAAGTGAATTGCAAGAAAGTTCATCAATTTGAATTAAAACATTCAAATTCAATATACACTTAAGAGTCCAGAATCTGACTTCAATTTGTTGTTAGAGAGTACTGTAACTTCTTGCTACTATTTAAGGAGTTAATTCTTGTCATAACTTTCCATAACATTATCTTTTTCTTGTTTTTCAGGGTCAGCCTGGTCCTCAAGTAAGTGCCATCTTATTGTCTTACATAGTTTAAAGTTAAAGACAAGGCCCACCAAACTCAGGTTATCTACAAAGTATTTTGATGGGGTTTTTAATCTAGTGTAATAAGCTAGAAACTGGTAAGCATTGCATAATTCAGTGAGGCAAGTATTTTCCAAGAGAGAAACATCAGCCCCCCCATATGGTTGTCTGAGTTCCCTCAGCTGTTTGACCAGATGGTGGGGTTGACAACATAATACTGAATAAAGCAAATCTCCTAACTATGGCTTGAAACTTTGCCATTTAACTTTAAAGCAAGATAAAATAACTTAGCAAATGTGTAGCAAATGTCATACTTCAACTGCTTATTAATCACATGCTAATAATGTTGCTATAATCCAGGCAGCTCTCAGTTATTTTAAATATTTCAATGCTAGCTATATTAATTATATACACTGCTTTGAATTAGTTCTGGTTTATGTAATAGTAGAACTACATAAGGTAGTAAGATAATAAGAACTACTTAAGTATAGTAGAATTACTAATAGTAGAACTACTGTTTAAGAATAGTCACTTTGGTGAGCTGTAATTGAAGATGTGGAAATCCAGGGACCTAACTTAAGTTCCAAGGTAGAAATAGACCAGCAGAAAGGAAAGATTAGGTATAGCAAAAGTTAAATGTAGATTGTTTGACTTAAAGAGCAGTATAGAAATGTGGAAAAGCAAGGAAATGGGGGGGAAGCCAATACCAAAACCAAACTTAGGAAAATCAGCTTCAAAACTCTACCTTTTTGCATACTCAAGATGCATTACGGGAAGCAAATTCTGGTCTGTGGGACCATTTTAGCATGAGTTGCCTGAAGCAGGATTTCTGTGAAGGGTGTTTTATATTGCAGAATCATAATTGAAAGTCAAAACTTCACAACCTTATTGACAGATAATTTTTTTAAGTTAAGATTTTCTTTACAGGAAGCAAGCATTTTCCTCAGACTTTTTTTTTTTTTTTTTACTGTCTCTGATCAGCCTTTTCTGTTGAAAAACAATTAGTTATAAACCCTCATCCTACTCAGTTTGATTACCTAGTATCCTTGCACTGCCAGGCTCTATTTAATAGTATTATGCAAGTAGCCTGTATGATATTGGAAATGACCACCCCCCCATAGCACTTATATTTCACAGTAGGCTTTTGATGTGTGTCTTACACAAAGAGGTGTCTTCAGCCTCTGTGCTGCTGGGGGTCGATGAAGAGAGAGCTTGTAATTGTGTGTGGCACTCCTGCTCTGAACAAGCTCTGCTGAGGGCCTGAGGCTGTTACTTGAGCCTGTGAGCTGCCCTCTAGTTGATGTTGACTTGTGCTGCCACCCATGTCTCTTCCCTCTGGGCTTGGACCCCCACCTCCCACATTTCAGTTGCTTGGAGAGCGTCTCTTGATTAATTCTTGTAAACAGCTTCTCAGTCTTTAGAGCTCATATCTTTACGTGGAATGCCCTGAGGTAGCTGTAGGCAAAGAACCACGGTGGATATGGCAGCAATCAGTGCTATTGCAGGGGCAGAAAGGCAGAGAAATCCTGCCATGATTGTAAGAGAAGTGGGTGCAAACCATAGGAAAAACCCTCTAATAATCCACCCACCCCGCCTCCCCAAATTGTATTAACCTCTGTGCCCTGAACATTTATGCCGAAGGCATGTACAAGCTACTAGGACCCACAGGACTTTGGATGAGTATTCTTATATTCTAACTTCAGTAGTTCCTCTCAGTGGAAATGCTCATCTCTGTGGCAGTGCCATTGTTCTGGGCAACACTTTCCTAATTTGTTCTGGGCAAGACTTTCCTAATACTGCCTTTTCCCCCTTTTCAGCTCATGATGCTCTTATTGAGGCAGGGGTATATGTATGTACCCAGACAATCTGACTGGTTGATTGAGTCCAAGAATAATTCTTGCAAGGGCACTGGTGAGGAAGTCATAACAGCAACACAGTCAGAGTAGGATTCAGCTTCACATCATAACAGCTTGAGACAGAGCAGGAATTGGCCTTAGGTTAAGATGCCTAAACCTAGAAGCTTGTGTGTAGGTGTTGACATGTGAAGTGTCTAAGGACTTCTTGCAGTTAGTGAAGATTGAGTCAATACTCAGTGTACCTACAGACCTCTTCAGCTCATTGTAAACCATCAGGGCTCAATTACATTGCCTGCACACAGGCTTTTTTTGTTGCATGAGATGATCCAGGGTCTCCAGCCTAGCCTCTGGCTGTTGTATGTACAACGCCTGGAGCTTGTGTTGGACCACTGTTGCATCTGTCAGTCATGGGCAGCTGTCTTGGGTACCTAGGGAACCTCTCACATGATACTAGTTGCACACATTCATGCTTCTTAATTCCTGATTCTGCTTATAAGCGGCTACTAAATCAAATAACCATTCTGCTGAATTGCTTTCTAGCCTATGTTAACACCTGTGTGTCTTAGGGAACTACATGTACGCTGTACATTTAGATCTTTCCTCTTAAACTGGAACCCAGATCCAGGTAACTTCATGAGACAGCATTTTAAAAATGTTGAAAGCTGTGGTTGAAAATCTTGAGATTTTTAAAGATCATTTTAAAAGTATCAATAGAAAACAGAATCTGTTCACATACAGCTAAAATAAGTTAAACTCCCTCAGTTTCTCATTAAAAAACTGCAGAAATTTCAGCCACCCGTGATTGTCAGTAATTTCCCTGGTCTTAACTGTGACCATGAGAAATCCAAAATGAAAAGTATTGGTGGGTTTGGTTAGTAAGTAAAGGCTTCCTGTCTTCAAAGACCAGCATTGCTATGCTGACAAACGAAGCATTTAGGAAGTTTTTGTTGTCATAGCCAGTAAGTCCACACTAAGATCAAAGACAAATTCTAATCCTTTGTACACTCAGTGTTAATTATTAGCACCTACTCTTCTTTGTTACCATTTTCAAAAAGTGCACGCCAAATTCACCCAACGCGTACATAATCACTGTGTGCAAATATAAATTCATAACATATCAGTAACACCTCCTATCTTTTTATCTTGGAATTTTTACTGCTTCTTTTCATCAAAAATACACTGCAAAACATAATTTTGCTTCATATTTTCCTGTTTTAAGTAAAAAGATTTATTACATCTCACAAACGTGGGGTTTTTTTTTCAGAAAAGCTCATGGTTCTATTGTATCTCTGAAAGGTAAAGACTATAATCAATAGCTAAGGAATTTCTAGCATAACCTTTAAAAAAATAAAGTGCCTTCAAATGAGTTTGGTTTTCTGTTAGAAAGAAAGCTGTTTCAAACACTGTGTAAACAGAGTTTCTTTGTAGAAGAGCAAGTAATATTTTTTTTAATATTTTTGTTGAAACTTAAATTCCGGCTTTTGACTCACTCCAAAGAATACCTACTTTTTCTTATTCAGAATGTAAATATATGTTTAGGTTAGCTTGTACCAGAAAGGGTTATTTCCCCAATAAATCTATACTGTGCATACATGTCCTGTTTAAAATAATGGAAGTATTCATGTTTGTCAAAGAGCAGACTTTAGCTTCTAATCTAAAGTTAATTCCATAAGGAACGTACTATCTGGGTAAAGAGAGAAGGCTTGTTATTTTTAACTTTGTTGTTTAGAAGTAAAGTTCCTATAAATATTAGAAAACAGTGCATTTAGTATTACAGTGAAGGAAGGCAAAATGAGCCTTTACAAAATCCTGCTGAACTAAAACTATTAACAACTGCAAATGTGGGTCAGGGGTGGTGTTTCAGTGTGACTTTGTCTCAGTCAGCCAAGTATTTTATTCTTCATGGCAATATCCTCTCCCTGGCCTATCTCTAGTGCAACATACTTTCTCTCTTATGTCAGCATACACGACCACTCTTTGTGTGGGACTTTGAGATACAGCAGCCCCACAGATGCTTCTCCCTTCTCTTTGGCAGCCATTCAAATCTGCATTAGAAATGGACAAAAATACTGATGATTGATATTTGTTTTCATGAGATTCTTGTTTTCCTGTATGTGGGATGTCTGTGGAAGAGATGTTATTTCAGTCCGAAATTTTCCAGTGTTGTGTGCATGATGAGGGTAACCATAGCAATTCTGGTGACAAATATATGCGTGTGTCTTTTTCACTGTCAAGCTTCAGAGTATGTGACTGGAATATTTTTAATTTCTGATGGCAGAGATTCTGATTCATGGTTGGACAGGCTATTACTGGCTTGTGCTGTCAATAGAGCTGGTGGGAACCATTTTAACTTTTAGTTTGTCAAGGATTGAGAAAAATAGCCAGCAGGACCTAGGCCATAGTTTTGTGGTGTTTGGGATGACAGCAGTGTATGTAGGAGGTTTGTTTGTCACTTCCTAGAGAACACTGTGATGGTAGGGGGAATCCTAGACCTTAGGGAAGAGTTGAGTATCTGACAGCAGGAAGGATGGGAAGGGACTTGTGTAAACAAAATGTATTTAATGTCCTGTTGAGTTTCCCTTTCAGTTTTGGTAGTTTGTATAGTCACCTTCATTCCAAGACCTGTTAAATATTCCTCTTGGTTAGCAGATGCCATTCAGTACTGGGCGTTGACCAAGTCAAGTTATCATGGATGTGTTTTGATGGCTTTTTAAGCTATGGGCAAGGTACATAATATGTCCTATTGACTAATGTTGCAAAGTGATCTCTACCTGTCAGACCCTTAAAGCTGGACATGCTTCTTTTGTTCTGATTACCATAAACTGAGGTGTAAGCTCCATGTTTCTTGTTCTCAGCAGTTTGCCTTTAGGAACACCTTGAGTTTCTCTGCTTGTGTGGAGAATGGGGGAAGGAGGCAAGAAGTACGCTTACGAAGGACAGAATCTGCATAAGGCTGGAGAAATAGTTCATCAGCTTGAGATACACAGTGCAGTAAAGTTGCTGCTCCTGAGAGGAGCCCAGTGGTTGTACTCAGGCCATCAGCTGTTCATACCCTAGAGAATGATCTTGTGTGGTGTTGCTGCTTCTAGCAGCTGACAGCCTAAGCTCTTTTGTAAACTTTGATCCTGCTGAAGGATTGTATGACTCAGTTTGAATATGCAAATGCTACTCTGCTTTTGAGCTAGGAGTTGCAGGTCAGATTTTGCTGTCAAACTTTAATTGGTAAGTTAACACCAAACAGGTACAGTCACTGAAATGTTTGTTTCCTAGGCAAATATGGGGTGGTTATCTTTGTTTTATATATTTGTGTTTGCATCCACACCTTTTTCAGGATGCCATCAGGCCATTATTTCAGGGAAGGTTATGAAATTCTTTCAATAAATTTTAGGCCTTTTAGTTTCTTTTTAATTCCTTATGTAAAACTGTGATTACCTATACAGAAATCAGAATATGACTAAGAAGGTGGGTAAATTCATGGAGGGATACACTCTGTTACTGTGATCTTTCATTTAAAGGGAGCCAAATATAATTTTGCATCCAAAGTTTTGGGTTCAGTTTTTTGTTTCTTCTGAAGTGTCTTCGCTAACATGTAAACAGGGGAAAGAGATACTGCATTGCCCATGTTCTGCCCTCGGTATTAGCGATGTCAGTGAGTGTTGAATACAGAACCTTGATGTCATGTCAAGGCAGGTGCTATAAATTAGGGAGGAAATCTGTTTTCAAAGGGGAATTAACATTTTGTTAGCTTTGGTAAAGAAGGACAAGTACCGAAAGAGAATAAATAACAGGGTTTTTCTTTTGAAAAAAAATCTTCCTAAATGAGTTTAAAACATTTTGGTTTTAGTTTTGAAGTTTTCATATGCATGCTCTACATCTCCTCTCAACTACTGTCATCAAGTCCAAACTAATTAGTTATGCCTGTGTAAATGAAAATAAATTTAGATTTAGCCTAGGAGTCTGGGCTCGTAAACAGCAGTAGAAATAGATTAATGTGTCTTTTAAAAAATAATTAGTCTCATCTAATAGCCAGGTAGGCATAGGAAGACAGCCAAACATGGTATGTAAAAGGTATTTTTTTTTAGATAACCTTATAAAAAAGGATATACAAAAAAATGTATAATGAGGCCAAATACTTGATCCCATTGCTGCTAATAACAATTTACTATCAATTTTGAGATCATAAATAAATCTTAACTGTGGTCAACACGTAAACAAACAAGCTTGTACTAAGTTTCATATGATTTAGCAGGCAGAGCTTCACCATTTGCTTACCATTTTCCTTCCTTTCTAAAGCTGTAGTAGAATTCCTGAACACTATTGAAATTGTGCAGTCTTAGCCCATATTGACTTGTGAACGCAAATGCCATCATCATGGCTTTTCATTTTATGTTAATTGCCAAACCGAACCACATCAGAGAATTTAGGAGGAGAAATCATGCTCAAAACTTGTTAACTGTCTGATGTGTACATAAATGTTTATGACACAAAAGATGCAAGAAATACATCTTTCCAGAAGGAGTTAATGTATTTAATTGTCTTAAAGTATGTTGCTTTCTCAGCTTTGTATGTAATAAAGTAGAAGTTAATTTTGTTAAAAGGAACTAACAACAACAATAAGCACTTCTAAAATATGAAACACTTCAGTTACCCCTGATAGACTTTCATACATGTGTAAAGCAGGATAGCTGTGAATATTAAATGCTTTTTCAGCTAAGCAGATGGCATTAGTGAAAATAAGAGGTTTCTTTGCTTTGTGAAGAAGAGACCACAGAACTGAAAATTTAGGTACAAATTGTGCTGGAGTATCAGTTGTACCAAGACTAAGGAAGCACCACACATAAAAGGCTGAGGAGAGTAAGTTCAAGGCATCGACAAGAAAAATTCTTGTAGCACTGGATATTGTGCTCTGCTTCCAAGATGTTTTTTTACTGGTCTGTTCCCACCCTTCTTGTCAGGATTTTTGAAGGAGCCTCTGGTGGCAGATTAATGACTTCCTTACAGTACCCTGATAAGTGAACTTAGTCGGAGGTAATTGGACTTGTTAGAGCTCTGTTCATCTAATGTTAGATGCCTGAAGCGGAGGCCAGACTCCTACCCCAACTGTGCTACTGTGTTATTTTACCTGCTCTGATAGGCATGCTTTTGAGTTACAATTTCAGTAACTACCTCTGGAAATCTTGTGCTGAAATAACAAGGTGTTCAAATGTTCTGCAGCATTTCCTGGAAATGGTAATTTATTTCTGGTTTTCTTACCTGATTCAGAAAAATGTCAGATTTTAAATCTGTTAATCTAACAATTACCAATTCAATCTAGGTTTTGATTTTCTACAAGCACAAAAATATGAATAGTCATTGTACAGAAATCTATGGAAAGGGCTCTTCAGGCAAGGTGATGTCAGCTCTGGATGCCCTCATAAAATAAGGTCTGTTGTTATGAAGGTGGCTTCTTTTACTAAACCTGAAGGTCTCCTTCCAGAGCTGCTGCATGCAAGAGATGAAGAAAAGGTGGAAGATGGGGTCTTGGAACAGTTCAAATTGTTTGGCCCAAAACTTTTGGAAGTTGATTCCCTCATTCATAGTTCACATAGTGACCACTGATGGTACTGTTACTCTGAAAAAACAAGTCTTAGAATAAAAAAAATTATAAAATTAATATATAAAAATCTAAAACAAAACATGAAGGACAACATTCTGTTTGTAGGGTGTTATTAACTTTTCTTCATGGTGGCATCATTAGTTTCTGAAAATAATTGGGTTTGTTTAAATAAAATAAACATGAAGATCTCAATCATTTGTTACATATGCTAGCATAAGCATCATGGGGAATCACACATTGGCATTCCATCTATTCATCTAGAAGTCGCAGCTGTCGCCAGAGCATACTAGATCTAACAGCAAGTGAAGAACTGTGAAGCAAAAATTACTTGTAAGCCTTATTTTAGTATAGTATTGCTTAGCTTAACAGAGTACATGAGTACAAAAAAGCAATTGCAAGCCTAGTACAGTGGTTCCATTATGAGATGTACAAAGAGTTGTCAAAATATAATTAAGAACTCTGAAATATCTCTTGTATTCCTAAATCGTTTCTTTATCAAATGACCTTTGTGTTTTCTTCACCCTATTCTACAGATGACACAAATACACTAGTGTCTTCTGTGTTTTATTAGGAATTATGTCAAAGTATTGCACTGAGTTCAGGAATATTATATAGTATTTTATCATCCTGCTGCACATGTTTTTAATTTAATATTAAACTCTTACTGGCTTATTGTTTTTACTGATCCTCATGCTGTATTTCAGATTTGAATTCCAGGTCAATTTGTCGCAGATTCCAGTAGTTTCACTAGCTTTAAAGAAAAATTAAATGAAATGAAGAGTTATAAAAATGTGTATTTCATCAAGCTTATGGTGACTTAAAGATAACACTGTGATATATAAGACCTTAGTCTTTTAGAAGTTTCTGAAAATATCAGTTTCCTTGAACACCCATTATCAGCCCAGAGCCCTGGTGACTTTCTGTGCTGGAAGCTTAGAAATCCTGCAAACTAGAGAAGACCTGGGAGATTTGAATCTCAGACTGTCAGATGGAAGCCTCAAAATTTGTATTTTCCATTTTAAAGTGACACTTTTGTCAATTGAAATTTTACTTTAAGCAGCCTCATATGTAGCAGAAATGCTTCAGGTTCTTTATTGAATTGGTGCTGTCATGAAGAGCTGTGATGATGTGCTATTCTATCCTGTAAGTATGAGTCAAGTTTGGAGAGGAGAAAGAATAAAAAATAGAAAATGCAGCAATTCCTTTCATTGGAGTGTTTTGTGTACTGCCAGTAATGCTATTAACGAGCATGGCACGGAAATGTCCATTCTATTTGCGAGCTTTAATCCACAATGTTAGGCTTGAAAAATGCTTTGTCTGTCCATGCAATAGCATAGGAGTTCCTAATAATCCTTTTTGCTGATGTCCATCAGTAACATTCAACAGTTGTGAGCTGCTGAGAAACATGTGAGAGGATCACATATTTTCAGAAATACAATCCAGTTATATTGCACAGTATGTCTGTTAGTGATCATTTGCCAAAAAGAATGAATATCCATTTAAGTATACAAATACATATGTGTGTAATTTCCCCTGAAGATGTTCTGAATTTTGTAGACCAAACTATTAGTCTTGAGGAGAAAACTGTTTTGTTTTTAATAAACTTTATGTTGTCTTAAATTGCTTCCTGTATGAAGATGTTGCCAGCCTTGAAGGTTACAAAAATATCTTCAGTCATCTCACTTTTATATATGACTATGTATAAAAGTATGTGTATGTTTGTAGTTGATATAAAAATTCCTTTACATTTATCCAGTGTTTCAACTCAAACTTTACAAATCTGAACTGTTCTCAAAGTAGCTCTATGAAGTATGTCATTGTAGTTACCTCCTGTTGTAGATGAGGAAATTGATGAAGATAAATGAAAGGTTTAGTTCTCATAGCATTTGTTTCAGACATATTATTTTATATACTATTTTTATGCGCTTTAATTTCTATATACTCATTGACTTTGAATAAATTGATCTTTGATTAAGGCCTGAAACATCCCCATCAAGACTAGAACTATCACTTACGGTGTCAAGTCTTTGCCTTTTTTACCAATGACTTGTAGCTAGGATAGTTTGTAAACATTTGCAGTAACCTGCCTCATATGGATTTGTGCAGTGCAGCTTTTATCATTACATTTGTCAGGCAGTTCTTGTAAAAAGGCTTGTTTGGGTACTGGTGGAGCATGACATGCACAGAAACTGTTTAAGGAACTACAGGACGTGCAAGAGGGAGATAGGAAAGAAAGTAGGATAAGATCTTCAGACAACCGTATGTTGGTATTTCACTAAAAATATGTTTTTCCCAAGCATTATCATATCCTCAAGTTTAAAAAGTTACCTAGGTTGTGAAATATTTTCATTACTTTTAATCTGTGGAGGTTATACTGCAGTCTCAGAAACTTCTATCCCTTGGGCTATGTTGTACACTGCTATGGCTTTATACTAATATTTTACTGCCATCTTCTTTTAACTGTTCATGATATAAGTAATCAAACACACCACTTCTTTTGCAGCAGCATTTTATAGTAGCGTTTGCAGACAACACTAAAAGAATATCTAAATCTTTCTTTGGCATTCTGCTACCTTGAATGTGTAAATGTATCCTGTACTGAGTAGTAAAGTTTGGAAAAGAAAAAAACAGTGTATGACAGGATGCCATGCCTTTGAAGTACTCAGTGAAACTCAGGGCATTGGTACTGAAACAAGTGTGGATTCACCAAAGTAAACAAAAGAGTGGAATTGACCTCCCCTCATTAAATGTCTGTGTTAAAATATATTTGCTGAAATTAAGTTTGGAGTTGAAATACAGCAAATGTATGTTAGCTGCAAAACCTTGTTTGTATGTGAGCTATCCAATATTGCTCATTTACGCAAGTTCAGCTTTTATTAGTTGCCTTGATATGCCTTGATATGGTAACAGGTACGGGCCAAAATTCTTCAAAAAACGCACTAGACTTTTAGTAGAAGATTCTTTGAAATTAAATCTTACTGCTTTCAGGAATTAATTTTGGGTTGGTTTTAATTTCTTCCAAAGAGGGAGATGGGAAAGTGGGATAATTTATGAAAACAGAATTAAATTAGTATGGGTCACAACAATCAACCTGGTTGGGTTTTTTTCCTTGAATAAGCTTACTATTACTTCACTAGCTGCCTTGTTTTGAAACTAGTCCTTATTTCAAGTAGATGAACAGGGAGTTTTTCAGGTACCTCAGTCATTTGTTTCTGTGTGGTTATGATTTTTTTGTAGAGCTGTACCCTGCACAGCATCTGTTAATGAAGTACATCAACCTCCTTGACCCAATTGCCAGTGAAAGGCAGATCTGCCTGGTAGATATTTATGTGCTATTTCTCTACATACAGTAATGGAAACAGTAAAATTGAAAGATCCAGAGGGCTAGGTAGCTTGGAAGACATATTTCAATGGCCACAGGTTATTCTCTTGTAGGTAGTGACTGGCATTGGTGAATCTCCATTGCTCTGAAACTTTCCCCTTCCCTTGCTTTCTTCCTTTGTCTGTTTTCTTCAAAATACTTGAATTTTAGCCTTTCATCCTCATCAAAAAGGTTCTTTTAAGTCAAACAAAAAAAGACCAAGTGAGCAAAGGACACTCATCTCGGCTGAATTACCAACCAGGCCATTAAGCAATCAGGGAAGCAGGAGACGTCTTTCAATTACAGAAGCCACTGTTCAAGTTTTAGGTAAAAAATGATGGAAACATAGAAAATGAACTGCTGTTTCTGAAAATAAAAGGAAGTTGTTAACTCCCAGTGAGGAGCTGTTTTCTTACTAAACTAAGAATAAATGAGAGAGCTCGCCTATGCATAAGTAGCTATCAAAGAAGGTACTAAAAATATTTAATAGTGTGGTTTTTTATCTCAAAAATATGGAAAAAGGATTTCATGAGCTTGATTGGTAGGAGGTGTAATTTTTTTCTTTTCAATGTCTATTGTGTTGGGAAAGAAAGCCAGAATGTACTTCCATGATCCCTGCAGTTTTATAAGCCCTAAATTCCATCAGACTATATTGGTCTCCCTTTTTTAGTCTTGTTCTTTTATTATTATTATTGTTATTGTTGTTTTCCCAAGTTCTCATTTGGATTTGGAGCCTATTAATTGCTTCTACAAAGTAGAATGTGTTATTTGGGTTCAAGGCATTGATACGTAATGCATCTGCTTAGATGAGGGGACCAGAAGGATACCAGGCTTTTTGAGGCTGATTGCTGGTACTGTCCCCATTGGCAAGTGCAGAAAACTCCTCTGGAGTGGTACTATGCCATTGTTATTTCAGTAAGTGGGAATAACTGGGAGGTTAAGCAGTGCTAGTTATTTTTTTTCTCCTTTGTTTCATATCCCTTTTAACGTTCAATGCAAAATAAAAGGTGTGAAGTCTGTGGCACTAAAAACTGTTTAGAGCTATAACTTCTTTCCTGTTGCGGTAGTTTAACACAACAATAAATGAAGTTTTTATGAGGAACAGGTGAAGCCATCTACCTTGAAAACTCTTCACGGTCTAGTTCTTCTTATTGTAAAATTTGAAAGCAGCCTTTCATTCTTCTTTGTCTTTCTGTCCCCCAAACATGCTTTTTTATATTTAATTCATTGCTCCTTCAGTTTCTGTGGCATCATTTCTGTTGACTGCAGTGAGTATTTACTAATGAAAGTACAAGACTCTACTCAATTGCACTTGTCATGTTATCGAATCTTATAAACTATGAATCTTATCAAGAAGCCCATGACTTACAATAAATATTTTCATCTACTGATAGCAGACTAATTTTTTCCCATTCCATATATGTAAGTTTTTTCTGTCACTTGTGACATAACCACTCAACTACTGAGTGAAGGCTGATACAGAAATGCAGTCTGGTTTTTAAATTCCACCACCAGCATGCTCACACATGGGAAGAAACACACATACGTATATAAATTCCTATTGGAGAGGATATAACAGGGACACAAAAATAATCTGCTGTGTAGTAGTCTAGTATAGGATGGTGCAGGACTTCAAATGTCTATTCTCAATGCAACAAAAGGAAGAGGAGGAAGAAGTAGGGAGGCTCCGTGAAGTTAAAGGAGTGCAGAACAGCTGAACAGACTACCAGAGATACTGGAGGATGAGGAGTTAATCTCAGTCATACTGTATATTTTAGCAGGGTCTGTTGCAACAGGACAAGGAGTAATGGCTTTAAACTAAAAGAGGGTACATTTAGAATAGATATAAAGAAGACAGTTTTTACAGTGAGGGTGCTGAAGCAAGAATAATCTGTCTAGAGGGGTGGTGGATGCCCCATTCCTGGAGACATTCAAGGTCAGGCTGGACAGGACTCTGAGGAACCTGATTTAGTTGAAGATGTCCCTGCTAATTGCAAGGGGGTTGGACTAGATGACCTTTAAAGGTCCCTTCCAACCCAAATTTTTCTATGATTCTAAGACAGCCTGTGATGCATTTCAGTTCTCAGTTGGACATGTAATTTGACAGGGATCTGCTGGAGGTTTGGTGGAAGACTAGGAAGCCTGAACAAGTCTGTATCAAAAACATGTCTCATTTTTTGAGTGTTTTATAAACCAAGTATTGAATGCCAAAATTGGTATTTTGTTGTACTATCATTAAAAAATATTTTTAAAATCATGAATTGAACTTCAAACAGTCCTGAGGCTGGTTTGGAAAAAGCAAATGTAACAGTTCCAGTCAAAAAATCTCACTGTTCAGTCTGTTTTAGGAATTGTGATTCTGTAGGGCACACATCAGTTGTGTTTTCAAATGTCTTCCTGCAGGTCTGAGCACCAGCAAAAAAATTGTGTGTTTCTGTCTTTTTGCTATACCCAAGATCATGCATTTGTGTCCTCCTTGCATCTATGGCATTATTGAAAACAGAAACTCTGGATGTTTTCTTATAAAATCAGAGAATCAGCAATATTGGATTTTCTCCTCTGTGTTTTTATGTGCTGTCTTACACGTTTAGTAGAGGAGGATATCCTTTGTGGTGGTTGTTTTTACAGTATTGCATCAAAACTCTAGTATCCTCAGTAAACTTCTGCTTATCTAGCAAGTAGAATAGAAAGGTGTGCTGTGGGCAAGGCACTGAGGGCTTACATCCAGGAAATACATGTATTACAGTGTATTGAGCAGTAAGTGGTAGTCAGGAGGCTTTTGACTTTACCAGAAGCCATTTTCTTACCTCTGGCATGTACAGCAGCTACTCGATTCACAAGAACCTTAACAGTCAATTTAGATTATGATGTTTGCTTAAATTCATTTACGGCAATAGTAAAGCCAATCTTGATTTTTCGTGCTCAGGCAATGGGTGCAGTCATATACTCTCTGTTCCATGGAATCTTCACAGGACTATTTGTGTTGAGTTTTGCAGATTTTCAAAGAAAAATACTGTGTTTGTCTGTAGAAGGAAATAAAAAGTTGGGGGAGAGGACAGCCTTATTCGTTAAACAAAGAAGACAAGTGTGTCAGGGAAAGGAAGAGGAGACCTCCGCTAGCAGGTTCTTTCTTGGGACACTGAACCTTGTGTTTCTTCCTGGGTACTGAACTAGTCAGTTAGCAGTGACCTCTGTGCAGCTTGCGATGCAATCTGATGATTTTTGTGGCCAACATTATAAAGTTCAAAAAAGCACCCCATCCTCGTCTCAGCAAGAGCGCTGCATGAGAAATGAGTGTCTAAATTACAGTCTAAATGCTTTCTTGACATATTTTGGGTAGATCATGTTCTCCTGTCTGCAGTTTATGAACTTGTCTGATTTATGCATTGGCGTAAATCACTAGCTTCTGAATATGGTTGTATGGATTTACAGCAGCATTCACTTACAGTTTACTTGTTGGTATGAATGTTAACTGAGCTGTTTATCTAGATTGTTATATATATCAATTTTATGTTTCTCAGGTTACATTTATTTACATTATGTTTATGAAGCTAGGCACAGTTATCATGTCAAATATTCAGGTTTCTTTTTCTCTGCCTTGGAATATTGTAACAAAAACTTGGAATATAAGGGGAGCAAAGAAAAGATTGGTAAGTGTATTTTAGGTGATGGCTTGGCTTTTTCTATAAAGTTTTCACCATAAGTCAGTCATATCCCAGGCAAAGGATAAAATAAGTGAAAGAGAAGGGTATATAGTTTCAGTGGTACAAGCTGTTCTGATTCACCAGAAATTCTTGTGAGCCCTTGTAAAATTGATGCAAGGTGAGATGTTGGCATTGTAAACTAGCATATGTAAACATTGGCTGTAAACAGGGCCAAGTTCAGCAAATGTCAAAACCACATTGTGCAGTCATTCAGGGCTTGCATAGTGAATGCAAGACTAAAATGAGTGTTGTAACTTTGAAACAGTATTGTGTTTCATAACACTCCATGTAACCTCTTATCTTATGATTCAGCGTATCTTACCCTAATATTTTGCAGCAGCTCTAGGTTAGCCTGGGGATTGTTGTTATAGTCACGAACTTGCAATTTGTGAAAGTCATGAGCCAATTTCAAAGAAAGAAAAAAGCTGATCTTTGTAACGGAATACTTTGTTGTCATGTGCTGAAACCACCTCAAAATAACTACCCTCAAAATAAACTGCAGGAATTGAAATAACTTAGGCAATGTATGGCATATCATTTAGATGTGAAAACATGCTTAAACTAAGTTGGCAAATTGGTTTCCTTTTTGAATTTGTCTAGATACCATTGGCCTGTTTAGTTTGCTTTTCTGCTCATCCACACAAGACCACTATTCCCTTACACTGCCAGTTATACTGTTATTGTGGGTGCTGTAGCTGCCAGTAGGGATGAATGCATTGTATGCTGTTTTATCCCAAATAGAAATGAAAAAATCTTGCAGGCTACATTCAGTCCTCTAGCTGCCAGGTTGCCTTAGCTTATGGCTGTTGTGGTTAAATATAGGAAAGCAGTGACTATATCTAAGAGGTTATCATCACCTGCATTTCAGTGGTACCTCTGTCTGATGGGAGCTGCTGAGTTTGACATCTCAGGTTCCTTAGAGCCCTGAAGGTGGATGATCCCACTGGGACCTGGGACTGTCACAGTCCAATTGATTCTATTTGGGTGGTTGTTGCCAGCTTGTGCTGGGCACTGGCAGGTCCTTTTAGCAATGGCAACATATGGGTTACCTTAACAGTCAATAAAATTCTGGATTACTCAGCCTTGACTTTGGAGCTTTCTATAGAACCTAGAAACATTGCTGTTTCTTTGAACCCCTTCCTGAGAATCCTTTACAATTTTCAGTTCTACTTTCCCCTCAGTGCTTGGAGGAGCCTTTTTGGTCAAGTCACGGTAGAACTGCCTGTATTATGGTTAAAGGCAGATCTATAGCAATAGGAATATGGACAGAATATATCTGTAAGAGAATTCAGATAATTTTGAATGTTTGTAAAACCAATATAAATCAAATACTGGCTTTTAAAGAGGTCCTCTGAATATAACCATTGCAAAACTATAAAGGGGGAAATGGCTGCAAGGGTGGCATATAAAATTAGCATCTTTCAGGGAATTAATTAAAAAATGCCAGCTGTGTGAAAAAATCATGCTAATCACACTCGGATAACGCAAAGGGGAATGTTGTCTGAATGAGGGATTGGTCTTATGTTTTATTGTACCACGTTCTCTTGCCTTTCTTTTTCTTGTACACATATTTATAATAATGTAAACATTTTTTACAGAGAATGGAAATGGGATTTTGATAGCCAAAAAAAAAAAAAAAAAAAGGTGACCTGCCAGTAATCCTGAGCATGGCTGTTGAATGGATTTGACCCTGATTTCAGCTTTGTTCTTGGCTGGCAGGTGCCTGGAGGCTTTTCAGTCTACTTCAGAAGACCTTGTTTTAAAAACAGTAGTATTTGTCGCCCAATTATGAATGCAGATTTTGCATGTGTTTGTGATTTACAAGGCCTTGCTTATGTGAAACAGGCTATAAACTCTCCTTGGAAATGTATAGTAGTCTGGAGTAGATAATTACACTTTGAGAAAAGAGCCTCTGTTTCCAGTGAAAACACTGTAAAGTTATTTCAGAAATGCTCTGACCTCAGACGTTTCATATAACTTACACAAAATGCTTTCACATTTGTGCAGCAGCTAGCAGCTTGATCTCTGCCATCTCATAAACGAAAGCACAGAAGTGTCCCTGGGAAAAAAGCAGGATGTCTATGCTGTGGCCTACAAAGCTAGTGTTATTTTACTCACTCTGTTCTTTGTGTCTATACCCTTAAACAGAAGAAACCTTGCCCTCCTTTAAACAAATCTGTCTCCTAATCACACCCCACCCCCGCAAACCCAACTTTCCCTCAGATTTGTCTTCCTCCCTGCCTCCACTCAGTGTACACACACTAATAAATTCTGCAGCAAAAACCTTGGGAGAATTTCTCAGCACAAATGGAAAGAAGATGTCAAAGGCTGAGGCTAGGAATTTTGTTTTTAAAGTAGAGAGAACAATAGAGAACAATTGAAACAATGGGGGAAGAGCCAGAGATGGGTGAACAAGCCATGAAAGAATTGCATTAATTTTCTTTTGATGAAACCCCACTGGTTCTCTTCTCTAGCATCCAAAAGAGCTATTTTTGTTTGCAATTGTTTGTTTGTTTTTCAAGACTGTTGGTGGAAAGCAAAAGCATTGCAAACACAAGTGCAGAGGCTTGTGAGAATGTTTACACCAGAAATGCTCTTGTGGCCTTTTGAAAAGCTGTTTTTAACTTCTGGTACAATGAAGTTGTCAGATATATGACGTCGTGTGAAAAATGTGTGTGCTGGAAAGATGATTTAATAGAAACAATGGTGTGTGGCACATCATGAGAGCAAACACCAAACAGTCATAATTGCTGGCTTTGCCCAATAAAGAGCAATGAAAAAAACCCTGGATTTCAGAATATGATGTAGACAGGTAATTCTCAGAAAACCCTGTGCAGAAAAAGGAGAACAAAATTTAATTAAGATATGTGTTTCAGTCTTATTTAAATACAAATTTGGGTATGGATTGTGCTTTCAGAGAACTCGTGACAGAGGAAATTACGCAAGGGAAAGGCAAGGGCCACTTCTGTAGGTAGAGACAGTTGAGCATGTTGCCAGCATTTGTAGCAGGCAGACAGTCTAGTGGCCCAGCAGATTTGCTGGCTGAAGCTCTTGTGTGAGCATGCTCCAACTTGTTTCTATTCCAGTGAGCCAGGAGTTCAGTGTTCAGGGAACTGATGCAGTCTCAGCTGTTTCAGTTTGTACCAACTGGCAGAGCTGTGGCAGGCATGCCTCGGGAAAGTTGCGAGCCAAAATCCATCAGAAGCAGGGCTACCCTTGGACATAAGAACGGCGTTGAGCATCTGGATGAAGACAGTAACAACTCCCACAACCACAGCATGATCCAAAAGCCAACATCTGTCTGCAGTCTTGGTCATGTCGTGTTATCTATAATTTCAAGCCTAAGGCCCAAGAAACAGGATTCTGACTGTTGCAGATAGGGGTCATGTTATTTGCAGTTTGCAGCCAGTAAGATATTTAGAGCCAGTAATGGTTTGATAATTTGAGGAGATAGAACACATGAGCACAGCCCTTCACTTGTGCTCAGTGTTGACTGTGAAAAAAGGCAGTAACAGCCAACCCTGGCTGATTTTAGTTCATCCCATTCTGCAGTTACTGTTACTGATGGTATGAGTTTGTGAATTCACAAGCTCAATGGAATGTATGTGCATTTTTTAAAGTGGGCCTGCTGAAAATATACTCTAATGTCATGTCCAAGTAAGTATATGTGGAGTCTGTAACTAACAGTAGACAATGCTGCATGTAGATTCCAGAACACGTGCATTGGAGAGGGTCAGTAAGAGTTAAAGTATGAAAAAAATAGACGGAGAGACCTTAAAGGTGCAGCAAGGTTGTAATCCATTAAATTATTTTGTTTAATTTTTTTTGAAGAGGACAAGTTCTTGCAGGGTAACACAAAGTGGGCAGGGGTCATAGTTAATGCAGCAGATAGTTTTGCTTCAGCTAGTGGTGAGCACTGTCCTTTCTGAAGGAGGCGTGGGGATGTCAGGTAGCAGACTTGTTTCTATATCCTCTGCAGCAGACAGAAGAGATGGCAAGCTATGGAAGGAGAGGCATATGCTTTAACTCCTTGAAAGATTTAGCAGCAGATGCTCCTCTCTGGCATGCATTAGAAGTCCTTAAAAATAAGCAGAAAATTGGCTGCAATAGGGGTTCTCAAAGACTTGCTTGCGGTTGATCACATCTTTAATATACAGCAGACTGACCTTCCTTCCATTTGCATTTATGTGAACCACATGAATTTTTACTAGTATAAATTCTGAAATGGTTCAAATGTGCTCGGCTCAACTGGGTTGCACTTGGTTATTTCTAATTATGTTGCTGGTGGCAACCTTTTCTTGTGCTGCTTGCATGCAGGCACACACACACTCACTCTCTCTGTTGTAACAGTGGATGTTGCTAGCTTGGATGGCTCCTTCTCTGTTTCCAGCTGCTTTCATTATGTACCTCAGGTCTTTCTTTGTAATGAAACACCTGCGTATCTTTCAGAAAGCTGGAGGTAGAGTCTGCTCTGTGTAAGCAGCCAGTTCTCTGCAGACTGCTAGCATTTTTATTCACAAGATACTAACCTGAAAACTAGTGTTTTAGAAACCTGCTGGTAGCTTTCTGGAAGGTGCTCAATAAAAATGGCATAGGAAAGGGCCTCGCTGTTTTGTGATTCTGTCACCTTACTGTTTGGCTGGTGGTAAGTAACAATAAATATTACTTCTGCAAAACCATGTTATAAAAAGAGCTCATTTTGCTTGAAACAGTGTGCTTGAGACTAAACACCAACTTCAGCTTTGCCGAAGCTAGGAATGGAAACACTGCTTTTAGATTCCCTAATCCATTTTTCTTTGGCAATCTAAGCCAAGGAGGGTGCCAAAATACATGACAGATATATATGTCTCTGAATTTATTACCTGCACTTGCAAAGGAGTTTTATAGTCTTAGAAAACATTTACTATCTGGTAGGAGATAAACTGTTGTCCCTAACCAAAATCAATAGAAATTTTGCCATTTCAGGCATAGTTTTGCTTGTCTGCTAGTCTGATTCAACACAAGGGGTGAGCAAGCTATTCAAGAAATAACTGCAGAGTGCCGATTATTAGTACAGTGAACAAGCCAGCTCTGGAATAACCCTGGCATTTGGAGTGAAAAATAATAAGGAACTGCATTGTGAAGAAAAAATCACAGGCTGGTGCAGACCTGTTACTTGCTGTATCTCAGGACTTCGTTAGTATCAGTAATCTATCTTTGCTTCTGTTTCTTTCAGGGCCCTCCTGGTCCAAAAGGCGAGAAGGTGAGTTGATGTACGGGTGACACTAACAACGTGAATGGAAAGTCCTCCCAGCATGAACTAAAGAGACCGTTTCTATTGACGCAGTGTAATGTTAGATTATGTAAGAGAGCTGGGTAGCACACAGATGCTGTGTTAAACCTATCATCTCATCTTTCCACTTTGCAGGGAGATCAAGGTGATCAGGGCCCTCGGGTAAGCATCTTAAAAAAAATGTTACACTTCCCCCTCGCTCAGTAGGCAATTAGTCTTTAGTGCAAAACTAAATTAAATACACTGTCTGAGCTAATTATGCTTATTAGCTGCATTTACCCTGCATGTTGAAGTTAAATGTCTGCAGGACAGTAATACTGAACATGACCAGATAGTGTCTGGGAAGATTTGAGTAACAATAGTAATGCATTAAAATATAGTTTCCATTACGGGTGGAAGCAGGTTTCACAGTGATTTTGCTCTGCTGTTTAAAAGCTGGCTTTCCTAACCAAACCTTTCAGTTTTCCCAGCAATGTTTTCACGCCTTGCATGGGCTTCCACAATGCAGAGGGACGGTGGGTTTCTAATAAAAATGTACTTCTAGATTTCATGTAAAATATATCTAGTATTTAGGGAATTATAAACAACTATAATGTATGCATGTATTAGCTCTTTTTCCTTACATGTATCTATTTAATATTTTTAATAGCAACAATATTATCACCTCATAAATACACCCAGACAGTTAAACAGAACATGGTTTAGTTGTGGAAATGTAAAGGTTCTTTTAATTTTTAACTGTCATGTTTATTTTAATAGAGGAATACAGGGATGAAAGTTCAGATAGATTGGCTGTGCCTCTTCAATCTTTACATCTGTGCTTCGTTAGAAAGTATTTAATTACATTGTTCTGATGATGTAGTGACTCTCTTCAGTTACACATTTATAAATTTTTCCATAACAAAGTGTTCCATGATATTTTTTACTGTCAACTATGATAAGTATTTTGAATTTGCAATTTTATTGAAGTATTTTGTTTCATATTATTTTATGTATTTTAGTTTAATTTCATTTTACTGTTTGCAGTCAATAAGATTATCTAAAGTCACAACATGTTTTTATATCTGAATTTGATGTTGGTGCTACCAGTGTTAATTACCTACAGGGTGTCGAGTTATGTTTGGGGATATGACTGCACATTATAAAGACAGAGGCCTATTACTAAACAGCTTTAAATATTATTTCAGTTGAAACTCAAAAAGAAGAATTGGAAAAGTATTTAAAGAATTAAAAAGGAAGTAGAGGGTAATAAAGCGAGGAATATTTTTTTGTAGGCTAACTAATACAGACACTGAAGATTCTGAAGAATGGGAAAATTTCCTTTTAATTTCTAAGCAAATTTAGTATCTCTCAGGAGCCGTGCTGGGCTGTGTATTTTGGCTGGTTCTGTGCTACAGAACCTCATGAGGAACATGAGGAGAGCGAGGAGAGTGTCTGTGGCTTATGAGAGGATGCTCCATTCAGATAGTGTGAGTCAGGGGTCTGCGCACAGGTGCTTGCACTAAGTGACCTTATGTTCAGAAGAACTGGTGGTTCGTTCAGAACAGGAGAGCACATTTGATGGAGGCATTAGAGAGGGATGCAGTAACAAATAAATATGGAAGAACAATGTTGTAAAGAGTATTACATAACTTGAGGGTAGGAATTTGGAATTATGAGTGTTGGAGAAGTTTCCAGGGAAAGATCCAGAGGTCTAAACACAGAAAAGCAATTGAAGTGGTGTCAACACAAGGGAATGATGATGCTCTTTTTTCTTATGGTGGCACAAAATGTCAGAGCAGAGGACAGTTTTGGAAGGAAAGCAAAGGTGCCATAGCTTCCACTGGTGTAGATATCCTGGCAAAATATTGGAGAGATGCAAGAACTGGAGAGTAGATAAGTGTGCGAGGCTTTCAGTCCCTGGGCTAGAAGTGTTGGCGATACCCAGTAAGAAGATGCCAGTTTTTTCGGTGCTACCTTATAAGAGGAAAACCTGCAAGAGCTGCAGTGGAATATCTGCTACACAGAAACCATTGTGTGTCCCACTTTGCCAAGACATACCCCCTATACTGGAAGGCAGTAGAATCCTTACTGGACCACACAAATTATGGTTATGGCTACTTTGTGGGTTTGATAAATCAAGTACAGCTAAAAAGCAAAAAATATCTAACCTAAGGAATTCACGTTTAAGGACATCTGCAGCAGTAGCTGGCAGTTGAGATTGAATTCTATATCTGAATGTAGAAAAATAATAAGTTCAGAAGTAAAGAGGAAGAGGTGGAAAATAGCACCTTGTGGGTTGGCTGAACCTCCACGGACTGTTTAGTCAGTGCATATTGTAGTAACATACCTCTTTTTTAACTATAAGCATATAAATTAGGTAATTTGCCCAGTCATGTTGTTATCCCTTTATCTCTTTTGAAGTGCATTTGAATGTGTTGTACAGCAGCTTCTCCTTTTTTGCCTTGTGTATTTCACAAGTAATAAGTACTACAAAGCCTCTAACCATTTTATGTTTCATGGTACAGCAGTTATCTCTTCTGATGACTGTCTTCAGCGTAAATCTGCTCAACTTACTGTGCCAGAGGATTTACAATATAATTAATGAAAAGTATATGTGTAAGTTAGTCATGCCCCAAATGAAACTAAACCCATTTAAACCTGGTTGGTTACCTTTGCATGAAGTTTTCCATCACTGCCTATGTAAAATAAATGGTTTTGGAAGTAATACCGTACTGTATTATTTTAGAGAAATGTTGTACCTGAAAGTGACTGTGGGATGACATCAACATTTGGATTTGCCAAGTCTACAGAAAGACTGGATATAGTATCTAAATGTGATAAACATTTTAAAGCTAATTAATCTTTTACAGATAAGGAGCCTGAAGTTTCCTTGGGTTTATATTTTTACATATTGGTTTGAAACTAGCATTTAGCTTAGCAAATATTTCCATTGTTCCAAGTAATTTTTATGACTGAAATTTCAAAATTACCCTCATTCTTTAGAAAAGCTGCTTCTTTTCCTCCAGGCATTTTCATTAGTAAAAGAAACCAAAGTAAAATGTAAAGACTGTCCGGGTCAAGCTGAGACCTTAAACTTTTAAAATTCTGCTGAAAAAAAAAAATATTTGTGAAAGAAGAAATTTTTACTTTCTGTCCTCACCAAAATTTTCACCTTGAGACTTTTGAGAGGTCCTTCTTTCCAAAAAAATTTCAAAAGTGTAAAAACAGAAATCATTTATCTTTAAAATTCTTATTCACAGTCACTGGACATGCTGAGTGTATATACTGAACTACTTGGAAGTTCAGGTTTTCTTGAAAATGTCTTCAATAAATTAATACACTAGTAGGAACCCGGCCCTGACAATACTACCCAGAGTTCAGGCAGCTGTATTTTTAGAATAATGGGTCTGGTTTTGTTTTGGTTTGGGTTTTTTTTGTCTTTTTTCAAAGAAACTGAGAGGTTTTCTTAAGTATTCAGAAGTAATCTATTGATCAATCTCCATCATACAGAGATGGCATAAGGGCTCTAGTTCATAATGTCATATAGCTTACTCTACTTATGTCCATACTGCCTGTAGAAAATGTGAGCTAAAGCAACATTCCAGTAGTGTGACTGATGTTGAAAATCATGCCCTGAGTGTGAGTTTGAGCAGCAAGTTAATACAGCTTTTGGTCACATGAGACCACAGATAAGGTAGTGGTGGATGCGTTCAAAAGTCCTAATCTTATTTGAAAAAAACGCTCTTTTGATTTCTTTATATATTTTTTATGTCAGATCTCTACTCATTACTCTAAAGTTCTAGTAGACAACATTTAGGTCAAATACAGAACTAGCTTTCCTCAATACCAGTGTAAGAAACAGTAATGTTAGTAAGTTTTTTGGATTCTTGTCTTTTTGCAGAGGACATGGCTTCATGACATGTCTACAGAAATTTGCATTACTGTTCTGAGCCATGTCAAAATTAAAAATAATGGGGTTTAGCCTGTGGACTATTAGAATAAATGCTGATGTCAGTCCGGTGCTCAGTTTCATTTGCTCAGCTCTACCACAATTTAAAAAAAGCCTTTGAAGATTTCATAATGGTAGGATTGCAAAGGATATATTGCCAAGTAGAGATTGTACCATGACTAAATCTTCCGAGGTGAACATTTAGGAATGGAACAGCTAGTACTGAGTGTCTTAATAAGTCTGTTCTCATCCTTCTGTAAATGACATAATAAATCTCTTCTGTCATTTAGTTCAGATGCATGAGAGATTCCTTGTTTATTAGGTCCAGAAATCATCAGCTAGCAGCTGCCTTTAAATTGAACTTGGTCTAGGTACAATAAGAAACAACTCGGAGGCCATACTTAAGTATTTCACAAAATTATTTTCTCCTTTTGGTATGCTTAACTAAATTTTCCTAGCAGCTGGTTCTACACAGAACTGATAACATCTCTAAAATATCTTCAGCAGAAGAGATTAAGTTCTAGAAAGGAAAGGTATTCAGAAGTTTATTTTATTGTGTTATTTATTGACTCAAAGTTTTAAGATTCCTTGTGTACTGTTAAAACAGTTAGTTTTGGGTAATGATAAAACATTCTTTTCTATTTAACTCTTTCCCCTTTGCTGATTACTTTTAATATATTTGCCACTTATTTGCTGCACACTAGAGAGAAATCATTGTTCTACAATAGAAATTTTGCAGGTTCTACTCTTATGTGCTGGCAAAGTATTTTAAAATTGTCTAATATTGACAGAAATGGTCCTGGAAGCAGTCTATTTACTGAAATAACTAAATACAAATATGTGTGTATATATAGATACAAGCTATCTCTTTAAGCTCAACTATTGCTTCACTTGTTACATTATAAACAAAACTTTTTTTACTGTCCCATATTAAAGGAAAATTAAAGGTATCCAAGTGATACATTTTCAGCCAATTTTTCTTTTAAGAAAACTTTAGAAAGTCTGGTTTTAATATGTGTGCATTATTACTTGTTAATATTTTTCGAAGGAATGTGTAACAAATATTTTGAACCTTTTCCTGTTCCTACTGACAATAAATGGAAAACCTCTGTTGATGTCATTAGAATCAGTACCTCATTCATAAATCAGAAAATACTAGTTACTGAGTGATGATCAAACCATGATCATTAACTACTCACCCTCTTTTAAAGCCATCTTATTTTGTATTATGTTTCATTCAAAAGTTGGTTGGTGGTTTTGGGGTTTTTCTTTTAGAATGGAATAGGTTTGCTTCATAAAATAGATAGTACTATATAAATTAACCTGATTTCTTGCCTTTACCAAAAGCAGGATTCCATTTTTTGGAGGCATTGCAACTGTAGCAAATGTAGGTAAATCAGTGATGTAATAGGAAGCTTTGTTCCCAAAGAGTGCATGACGCTATTTTTATCCTCATTCAACATCTTGGCAAAGCAAAAATGTATTGTATTATAGTCACAGTACTATATTAATTAAATAAAAATGTACATAATTTAAACATATTCTGTGAATTTCTTTCAGGACTGTCCTTGATGATGTTTGATTAGATACTACTAAAGTTTCTCTTAACTTCTATAAATACTGCTCATTAATTTTATCTGCCTTAATAGAAGGACTACATAGCTTTCATTAGCATAAATTAGCATTGTCCCCACCCTTTTCTTTTCTGATTAAATACTCTTTGGTTTCACCTATATGAATACACTGCAAAAAGCTGTGGCAAAGGTGGTGATACAGTGATGCTATTCCCTTAAGTGGTATTCTTATGTCTGTATAAAAGCTTATTTTCTGGTTTACTATGTGTTACTTCAAACATATAATATAAGCACAGTACTGCTTTAAATTCATACTTTATCAGTATGACTACCCACATAGTTATTTCTTCTGTTATTAATTGTCCTGTGTAGAGCAAATTACAGTTCAAGTTATAAACTATATATAACCACTGTTTCAAACTGTACCCTTAATGTGCCACAATAAGAAGGCTAAAAAATGTTCGTGATTCTTTCTGTTAACATAACTTTCATGAAAGTAACATCACTGAGAAAACTGCTGGAATCTGGTTTAATGTCAATTTATCATGAGCAGTTAATTTAACTTCTCAGACATTGTTTCCTTATCTGCTACATGGCTACAGGGGTGTTCACCTGCTGCATTCCTCGGACTAATTATCTGTTCTGCTTCACTAGTACTAGGCTGATGTGGCTCCCCTGTTTTCCATTAAGCTGAAACTAGGGTAACAAATTGGAGCAAAGTAACCTGGAGCTTTGTAACTAGAAGAGGTTAGGAAAGAACTCAGATTGTACTGGCTGCCAACTTTGTCTGAAGCATTGGGACACTCAGACTTGAGATGTGCCTCCTTTCAGAGTTCATGGGAGCATCCTTTTGGCTCTGGATGGCTCTCCAGGGCCAAGCTATGCCTTTGATGTTTTGCTCCTGAGGTTCCCCTGGGGAATGCAGAACAGCTGTGACACTAGAGTGCCACATACTTGCTCCCAAGACAAGGATGTTGTCATTCCTCTCTAAGAGCTAGGCAATGCACATCTTCAGTCACCACCAGTTGGTTTGCATCTTGCCCCTTTTTAGTAGTGACAGAGGAATGGTGAGGAAGGAAGTCTCTGAACATCCTGTTCCTTTTTCTACAGCCCTGTCCTGTGACTGAGAAAACATCATGTAGTCATTCCATCTCAAACTGCATCTGCCACACAAAAACACTGCAATATTTCACACTTGATTTAGACCAATATGATCAAAACCAGCTCTAAAACCCATCCAGCCCTAATAAATATCACAGAAGTGGCTTGAACCACTTACTTGTATTGCATAACTGCAGTGGGTATAAAATTTGAAGAGAAAAATAAGCCAGGGGAGAAGATTTTTGCTGTAAGAACCAACTTTGGGGGGAGGACCAACCCATCCTGAAGTTAACTTGATGCCTGCCACCACTTTCAGTGAGAGGAGTAGGTTTACCTTCAGGAAGGGTATTCTGTGTAGGTCAGATAGTGATCACTCATCAGAACTCGTAACAGAGTTGTGTGGAAAACACATTTGCATCACTGAAAATTCATCTTTAATACTAAGACCAAAATAGAGAGGTTTTTTCCAGCTTTGTTCATTTTGAGTGCAGCATCAGGTAGAGTTCGTTGTGAAAATACAGAGATTGTTATAGGAAATAACGCTTTTATAGTGATACGTTTGTGCTAGTTCTTTAAACATTACATTTTTATTATTTTAATACAAAGTCTATATTGTTACATAATGTATTCAAATTAAAGGTCTTTGCCGAATGATTGCCTAAGCGAAAAGAAATTCCTGGTTCCTTGTCTTGTTGTGGTGCACTGTTTTAGTTAGCAGATTTGCTGATGGAGAAAGCAGCAGCTATGATAAAAGGGATTGTATAAAAGAGCTCCCACTGAGAGTCCATGGCACCGTACAGGGTGATACCAAACACTGTATTCCCCAGGGCAGTTACAATAATTAGCTGCAGGACTGGCACTTGGTCTGAGGGATTAATTAGAACTGCAGGTAGTGTTGGGGGGAGGTAAAGCAGCCATAAAGAGTGTCAGGATCGCTCTGGCCTGAAGCCTGTGTGATTTGATGTGAAATAGCAGCAGCTGGCTGTAACCTTAGGAAGTGCAAGTGAACAGCAGGTGGTAATTCCTGTCTCATTTACCATGTCTTCACAGGAACATGTAAGCTTGTGCAGCTTGGGTTTATTGGCAGGTCAGAAGGAAAATCCTAAGGAGGACTGTGACATTTACTATACTAAGCAAATGCAATAGTCAAAATGGAGTGTACGCAACATAGTGCAAAACCAGTAAAGCTGTTGCTTAATGTTATTATACTTGCCTTACGACGAGGTTATAATGAACTTATAATATTGACCTCATGGAGACCAATGCACAAAGCTGAATGTACTGTGAAATATCTAGGACTGCTAGTGGGAATTACATCTTTGAAGGCTGTGATGTATGTAACAGGAGGAGTATTCCATCTAAGTAAAAAATCAGAGAGAGGGAACAATATGTTCTGGCATCCTTTGGTTTTCTCAGTAGCTGTTGTATGGGGATGAGTAGGCTTTATCTGCATTTCCAGGTAGGTAAGCAGGACACTGCATTACATGGTCACATGCCTGTTAGCCTCCACCAAGCATCATGTTTTGCTTGGCATTTGGGCAAAAATTGCAGCGAGGCATGCAACAAATGTGCTAGTTTAGAAATTGTAACCAGCCAGCATTTCAGGGTGAGCTTGAGTCGCTGTCAGCAGAGGAATTTAGTGGGCCAGTGGTCGCTGTTGATCACTGTAGTGTTTTATATTCTGTGAGGGCCTCCCAGGGTGTAGAACGAGAGCCCTTCCTATGTGCAGTTCAAGAATCAAACCAAATAAAGAGAAAATTGAGTAACTTTGAATCCATCGTTGAGAACAGCTTTAGATAGAGAAAAAATAAAACAGATCTGGGGGATATTTGTGACTATATTTATAGCAGAGTGACAGGAAAGGAAGAGAACTCATTTTGTGGGAAGGATAGCTCTTTTTATGCCTTTTTAGAAGCTCATTGTTTGCCAACATTATCTTCCATGGATGCCAGAAGATGCAGTGCCTTCTAAAGCCTCCCACACATGCAAAAACTATGTACCCATTATAGTTTCTTTGCTGGGTTCCATTTCATATTCACGTGTTTCTGGCTGTCTCCAAATATGCCTGTTACATATGGGGAGATGATCCAGATCCAAGCTGGCACGGCATGTCTCTGACCATTAGGTCTGAGATTATGCCTGCTTTGGGTGAAGGAAAGAAAGCTTTGTCCTACTTGGGAAGAAGCTGAAGTTACTAAGCTGCTGATGGAAGAATGGGATTGTCCCTTTTTCCTCATGCGTTGTTTATCTAGGCAGAAAACTGCAGTTCTGATAGCTGCTCTTGAACTGGTTCATGTGGTGTTGGGAAGTATTGAGAATTCTGGGGCTGGACTGTGAAATGTAAATGTCTTTGTGTGGAGCTACACAAAACTTTAAAAATTCTTTCACTTCCTCTCAAGAAAAAAAATATCTTTCATGGCAAACCAGTATATTTTCTGAGTAAACTCCTTTCTTAAACAATTCTCAGCTCTCCTTCATGTTCAAGAGAGATAAACCAAACCTAATATGAGTTTTGAGCTTCTGCTTTTTAAAACGTCGAATTGAAAATATGCTACTTTTAGAGGTAGCTGGAAATTACTGTGCTGTAATCCTAAAGGCTAATGAGTAAAAATGAAGTTGTTAAAAGATTCTCTGTTTATCCTCTTTTTTTTTAATAAATGAGATTTAAAGTTTATTGCTGGCTACTCAGATTTTAGTTATTTTGTAGGTTTCTTGTTTGTACTCATTTCCATTACACGAGTATTCAAGTTTTATTTAGAAGAGGAATGGACCATATGCACAGCAGGGCTAATGAGTCACAGATGTAAAGATTCTGGCACGGTACTATCTAATAACTTCTTTAGCTCGTATTCCATAATGAGATAAATGTAAATATTATACATCTGTTTTCTAGATGATTTATCATTCCAGTCTTAGCAGTGTCTCAGGAGTGAGTTTCTTTAAATGTTTGGAGGTTTAGTCTATTTTGGTTTTGTTTTCTTTTTACTTGTTTCTAAAGAGGAGATTTCAGGTCACTGAGCCACACCATGTTCGTCAGAATGGAGTGGGAAGGCTGGTAAAACTGCCACTGGCTTTATGGGATCCATTTACAGGGTCTTAGCTTGTCTCATGGTTATATATCAGGAATAAAGATGCTGAATGCAGCCCAGAGGTGCTACTGAAGGACATGTATGCATCATGTACCTTTTTCCGTAAAGACCAGTGCAGTCTTCGTGATCCAGAGGATCTCTGATGTGAATGTATGTGGAGTTGAATAGAGCAAATATTTGTCATATTGAAAGAATCTGCTGCAACTGAGGGACCTGGCAGGCTGCTGTTGCCTGTTGGTGCTTTCCACCAGGCCAACGAGACTGCAAAGGTCTCTTGCACTGTGGCAACATGGGTTGCCCCAGCAAAGCCTTCATGCAGGATGTCTTGGAAGCCACCTTGTCTGGCAGCCAGAGCCAGGCACAGCCTTCCCTTTCAGAGGTGCCAAGCTGCAGTCCTGCAGCCATACACTCCAGGCCTCACACAGGGGCTGTGCCACCAGCCACACCTCATAGAGGTGGCATGGTGCATGCATGCATGCGGGGAGCTTAGGGCAACCAGACTGTATTTTAATCTATTTCCTCAGCTGATGCATATCAGCCATTGAACAAGCCTCTACTTCAGTCAGCGTGCTATGCTAAAGGCAAGGAGAGGACTTGGGCATTTCTTTCTTTAGGAGTTCACTGATCAGCTCTATAAGGTTTCAGTTTTATCAGAATGTCTAATTTGCACCCTACAAGGCAGCACAAGAAAGGTGTTGAACTGAGAGCAAAATTCACCCCTTGTATTGTCACAGCAGGCCACAATTACCACACTCTTCTTTTTTGTACCAGTACAGTGCAAATTCTGCACGTGTCAGTAGCATAGGATATGCAAAACCATATGCAGCACACAGCACTTCAGGGGAAAAAAAATTGCCCTGCATAAGAAAATGCAGCTATGCATACGTTTTGAAAATATTGGCCTTGGCCATTTCAGACTACCCAAGATGTAGCAGTAGATTGTTGTTCAGTGTTTATAATTGTGTACTTATTACCAGTTTATGTGCTGAATGTCATATGTTAAACAGAATGTGAGGAGCAGGAAGTTAATCATGCAAAGCGCTTCAAAATCCACTGTCGCTGCTGTCAAGTTCTGCAGCAATCCAGAGTCAAAGCTTTCAGCATAGCTCTCTTGAAGTGCTACAGCACATTTCATTTGAAAATGGCTCAGTCATCTGCTGGCTGATAATCTAACAACTGTCAAATGATCATAACTATTCACTGTAATTTTAAGAAAATTAATCCCTGTGGGACTGCTCCTTCTAAAATCTCTTGATATTCTTGTAGTGAAGTAACAACCTGCATCTGCAGTGTAGTGCAAACCTAACTGTTTCCCATATGACAGAGAGGCTGTTTCCTGTCAGTAGGCAATGTGGGGTATACTAAACAGTGTTCATTCTGTTTGTCTGTTAGTAAATTGTCTCTGTGATGTTTGTGTTGTGCTGTTTTGGTACCATGTTATGCTGTGTCCCTAGGGTCTGCCAGGCTTCCCCACAGTCGCTGCTCTGCACAGTAATCAGATCCTCACCGTCAAGGTTTGTGGCTGACACGTACCTGTTCAGTCAGGTCTCTCTGTATCAGCATAAAAGTGCACATGAAAATTTGTTTTTACCATGGAATACCAATGAATCCTTATGGTGGACCTAAGTCAACCCTTACAAATTGCATTGGTATAAGTACCCCTGATGCAGAGCATGGCATCAAATCTGTAACTGTGTATAGTGTTAGCCCTGGAAACACCCACAATCCCCGTTATCCTGGTCAGTATTTTATTTTCAGATGAGATTTTTCTGTAGTTCTGCTTCCCTGAGGCACACAGGAGTGGGGAAAATGCCAGTGAACTCCATACTGGTTACGTAGAGTCAGCTTTTTGTGTTAGATATCAGAGGTTTAATCTGTACATACAGATTTTTGCAAATTAAGCAGGAAGGATTGAAGCAATCTGGTCAAGCTGGAACTCCAGTCCTTATTAAAATCACACCATTCTTCATGGCACAATATGCTGGTTAGAAAATCTGACTGAAAGCTGAACTGGTGCTTTGTCTCTAGAAGCTTTGCTGAAGGAACAGCATATAAAAACACTTATTCTTAGAGCCCAGGTAATGAAAAAGTTAATACACTTGAAGAATTCTCACAGAAAATCTGTGCAGAAAAAACTTACACAGTTAAGTCATTTATACCATTAATTCATAAAGTGTCGCGTCCTGTACGTTAGAGGTAAATTTCTTCAAAACAAAATGCACAGTTTCTGTCAGGCAGAAGCACCGGTTTGTATTATTTTAGCTATGATAAATCTAATGAATATGTCTTTATTTCTTTCTCGGGCCTTCTGATGTCTATTCTTCAATTCTCTCATCTCTGATCTTCAACCTTTGACCTCACCTGCCTGATCAGATGGTGTTTCCTAAAATCAATCATGGGTTTCTCTCTGCTGATCAGCAGCTCATTAAACGCCGCCTCATTAAGGTAGTGCTTCATCTCACTGGAGTCTGGTTCTTCTTTACATTCAATTTACTTTCTGCTGTACCTGTTTTGTAAGATGCCTTCTTATAGCAGGTTGTTAATATGAAAATGTTTTTGGAATGAAGCAACTGTTAATGATATTAACAATTTAAAGGCTATGGGTAGCTTTGCTAAACGATCCACATTTAAGATGCAGTCAGCTTTTTACAGCAGTTTGCAGTGGTGTGCTGGAATTTAAATAACTTCAGCACCATTTTTTGGTGTCTTTTTTTTTTTTTTTTTTTAAAGGTGAAGGTAATATGTTTTGACAACTCTTTTGAAAATTGGCTTTTAGAAATGAATTAGTAGAAATCATTAAGAGAGTCACATTATTGTCACTGTAAAGCGGTTCCCCAAAACAGATGAAAAATTACATACAGGTTCCTGGAAATGCAGTTATTTTCTATGCTCATTTTTTAAATCTATCCATGCATCACTGATTGGATTGGAAAATTGCCATGCAAACTGAATATTCTTACATTCTACTTCTCTTTGTTGCCTCAGCTTTGTTATGATTATGCCAATTGTGAAGCAAACAGCTGCTTATTGAAAACGGTTACTTGCTCTGGAGAATTAGACGAGTAAAATACTGCAAGGCTACCCCAAACTTTGGCACATGTCCTGTAGTAGGACAAGCCATTTAGAATTTGAACCTCTGCTCTATGGCTGATTGTACTGGACAGATAAAACCCCTGGTCTTCAAGGCAAAGTGCAGACTCTTGTCACAAGCAGTGAAGAAGCCACTGTCCAGCTTCTTCTAGCCTGGCACTCTTTCTGGGTAAATCTAGCACTCTTTCTGGGTAAATCAATGTCTTTTTGTGTAGTTGATGGCTCTAAAACAAACTTGTGATGAGTTTTTTGTTGGTTTAGGGGGACCAAGGACAAGCTGGACCCCCTGGGCCTCCAGGACCACCGGGACCTCGAGGTCCCCCAGGAGATACCGGCAAAGATGGTCCTCGCGGGATGCCTGGCTTACCGGTGAGTTAGTCTGTTGCTGTCATGTTTCCAAATTCCTCTCAAGTGTATGCCAGCTCAGTTTCAAAAATGTTTTCTGAGGCAAGACTGGCAAGTAAGACATGTGGAAGCTGAACCACTGGCAGATTTCATGGTGTACCTGAAGTCTCACATATACAGGGCAAGTTCATAGCAGGGCCAAGAGTAACACCTAGGTTCCTTGCCTCCCACCCTTGACAGTTTCCCCACACGTTCTAAGGTTTCCCAATTGCTCATTGATATTTAATAGCTGCATAAGGAGGGTCTGTCCCTCTCCACAAGTAGTAAATGTTTCTACTTACACTGCAAGACAAAATTGAATTTGAGATGTCATAGCATTGGATGGGCTTGACTTTTCACCTCCCGATTTAGCCTCAAAAATCATGGAATTTAAGTAATAAACTACTAAATGCTGCCCAAAATGTAGTGAAGTTTTAAGTCAGATTCTGCCATCTTTACACAAGTCAGATGGAACAATTTTCTTTGGCTTATCCCCTGTATTTCACTAGAACAACCAGCAGAATCCAGTATATAGCTTATTGTTTGGTTTAAGCACAGGATCAGACCCACCACCTTTGGCACTTCGTAATCTGATGATTAAACGCTTTTTAAACAGATGCATAAACACGTGGCTTTTTTTTAAAAAAAAAAACAAAATATGAATATGGTTTTGGTTTTATATTTTGCAGCCTCCTTGATTTTCATTTTTTTAAAATAAGTACCCCTCTTTTTCATCACAAATGCCACTGTGTTATTAGTGTGGAAACAGAACCACAGAGAGGAATGAGATGTGACAAGTGAAATACCGCATGTACAGATACACATCCTCACACACCCCCATGATAAGTAAAGATCGCAGCCAAGAGGACACATAGGGAACTAGCAAGGGACCAACACTGAAACATTTTTTTTTTTAAGAAAAAGGATTGCTCATTATGTGGGGCCAGGACAAGAAGGCATTACATGTCCCTGTAGGGCCTTTTATAGGTGAAACCAAGAAAGAAAATATCCACACTCTTGTTCTGGCCCTGCTCGGGTTACCTCATCTGAAATTGTATTAACTGTACAAATATAATATAACATGATGATAATAGTAAGACTCTGCTAAAATTTCCTGTGAAAACCCAGCAAGGCTTGCCAATTAAGACCTGCAGTACTGCAGCGTTGCCTCTGCTGCTGTTTTGGTTTGGTTTGTATTTTACCACCATTGCCCTTGAAAGTTCTAGCTCAAGGTTATGAAATAACATGAAAAATCTGTTGCTTCCATTGTGTTGCTTTACTTTGACCAGCTACTCATTTCTTGTTAGTCCTGCAGGAGATCAGGCTTTGGGCCTGTTGTGGTTTAACCCCGGCCAGTGACTAAGTGCCACGCGCTGCTCGATCGCTCCCCCTCACCCAGGGGGTGGGAGGAGAATCGGAAAGGAACGTGAAACTTCAGGGTTGAGATAGGAACAATTTAATAATTGAAATAATATAAAAATGAAAGAACAATGATAGTAATAACAGTTGTAATGAAAAGGACGGAGAGAGGGAGAGGAATGAAATCCAAAGGGAAGGGAAGAAAGAAAACAAGTGATGCACAACACAACTGCTCACCACCCGCTGACCGATACCCAGGCAGTCCCTGAGCAACGATCAGCCCACCCTGGCCAAGTCCCTCTGGTTTATATACTGAGCATGATGTTTTATGATATGGAATACCCCTTTGGCTAGCTGGGGTCACCTGTACTGGCTGTGTCCCCTCCCAATTCCCCGTGCCCCTCCAGCCCTCTCCCTGACAGGGCCTGAGAAACTGAACAGTCCTTGACACAGTATAAACATTACCCAGCAACAACCAAAAACATCAGTGTGCTATCAACACTGCTCTCACACCAAATCCAAAACAGCACTGCACCAGCTACTAAGAAGAAAATTAACTCTCCCCCAGCCAAAATCAGGACAGGGCCTCATCTGGGCCTGCCTTGTGTTGTTTTAGTATGGTAAAATTGGCTGCCAACAGCACAGTGGCTTCTGGTTTGCTGTAGTGAGGGTGAGACTGAAACCAGAACCCATTTCTGACTGCAATGATACCATTTTTATAATTCATGCACAAAAGGCCAGCAGAATCAGCTGGTGTTGCTGATTACAATGTGACTGTGTGTTGCTTCGGGTTTTGTGCTTTTTAGCAAAGGGAACATTAGTGTTTCTCATAACAGGAAAGTCATGCATTTTATGCAATGAGGTCATTCCGTTTCATAATAGTTCTGTAGTGATTTTGACTTTAGATGGCAAGGGAGAGTTTCTTTTTATAGTTTTTTAAGCTGTGGCTATCTTAAGCCCTATAGCATTATGGAAAATCAGTTGATAATACTGCTTTAAAATCATATACAAAAAAGCACTTGGATAGAAACCATCCAGACAGATTGCTGACTGTTATTACCATCCCGTTCCTTGCTACTGTCCTGTACCCTCAGGTTAATGTTTCTGATCCTCAAAAGGCTTGTTCCTCCATAGTTATGTGATATACAGTTGAGCAGCAGAACTGTAAAGGGAAAGCTTAGCTGAGAGGTAATGACAGCTTTCTATTTTTAAAAGGCTTGTGTGGACCTTTGAGCTGAAGAGCTGAACAACAGTAGCCACACTGTGTTATGAGCAGGGACATTGCAACATCACACAGCTATAGAAGGATGTCCTTACAGTGGCCAACCACAACTAGAAGGCAGTAATACCCTCCTTGCAGTGCTAGGCAATGCAGGGGCTTTTCTTCCAACCTGTCCTGCTCAAGCAAGGAGCTTTGCAATCACCAGAGCTATAAGATGATGTTTTGGCCCTTGCTTTTCCCCATGCCTGTACACTTGCTGTGTATCCTGAAAAAGTCAGGCAGCCAAGGTAGCAAGGCACAGTGAGCAACTCCAGCAGCCACCATTACTTCTCTTCCACAGTGTAGCAGGGCTGGGAGCAGCCTGTGAGCCCACACCTCTCCATCTGTGCCCACACATCTCCATCTGTGTCATTACCACCTTGCATACTGGAAGTGTTCATCCTGATACAGATACTTAAAGCTTCTAGAGATGTAAAGGTGTTGGTTTCTCAGGCAGGAAACCTTTAGAGCTGAGGAGGTAGAAATGCTAGGGAAATGCCATTGGGCCTACTGCCAGGAGAGCAAAAACCAAGGAAGGGGTGTAAGAAAAGGTTGTGAAGCCTTCTGCTAAACTTTTCTTTGGATGTCAACAGAAGAACCTGTTGGAACCAGAACATACTTGCGTTCCTATGGCATGATACCTAGAATAGGTTACTTCCCTTTGCATCGCACAGAAACCAGCACAGAGACTTTGAAACTTTAACACCTCCAAGAAGAAGTAAAAGGAGAATAAGGATTTTTGCTGGTAATAAGACAAAAGAGTGTGATGCAAACTCTTGAAATTATTTCACCATTATCTCCAAACATTTATGAGGATCTCTTGATGCTCACATCAGGCTGTGTGATTACTGTATATGTAAGTTAGCAAGGCTTCAGAGTGAGATGAAAAGTCCAACAGGTCTGGCTAATTAGCTGTCAGAAATCTATGCCTGTGTGGTTTCTCTCTCCTGGGTGTCTTGGGGTGCAGATGCTCCTGTGTGTTTTCTTCTGAATGGAATGCGCACATACCCGGAGAAGCAGTTCTGATTCTTTTTGGTTGCCAAGAACAACAACCTCAGAACAGTTATCAGGTTTTTGATAGTTCTCTTTTATAACAAAGCTGCTAAAGAAGATCCTGCAGCTGTGCTGATACAACAGCATATGGATTGCCCTGTGCTTTCTTGGGTTTATAAGGGAGTGATCTATAAACCAGATCACTCAAATGGTAGGAACTGTTTTTTGGATGGATATTTTTAGTTCACATTGTACAACTTACATGTTTTACTGTGTCTACAGACAGTTGTATGTGTTCATATGGGAAGAAAGGGGAGAAGGTAGATCCTGACTTCTTGTAGATCTGTGCCCACAGAAAGAGAATACATTGGCAAAATGAAGGATTACTGTTTTAAAAGCCAATCCAAGTATTTAACAGCTGAGTAATTATTGCATGGCTTCAAAACACCAATATTCATGGGTTTATATGGAACATGATAATTTCCAATGGTAAGTTATGCCTGCTAATGGAGGTGATGACACAAAGCAGTAATTTTGCAATATGTAAACAGGGGGATTCAGCACATATGTGAAAATAGCATTTCATTTTGTCCTTTAGCGCCATTGACTGCAAGGGAATATTACATTTGGAACCAAGGAACAGAGTCAGAACAACGATACTTAACTGTTGCCTCAAGAGCTATACCATTACAAGATTGTGAAATAGCACTTGGCCTCTTAAAATGTCTGAGGCTTGGCCTAGTAGTTTAGAAAGAAAAAAAGGTTATATATTTAATCTGCAGTCAGCTGCCATACCTGTTTAAGAGTGGAATTTTAAAGATATTTTATTATTAGGTAGAAAACTGATTTCAAGACATGTTACTGGAATTATTTTCTCCTTTTTTTATTGTCAGGGTGAGCCAGGAAAACCAGGAGAACAAGGACTGACAGTAAGTATTTGTCTCTTCCAGTTTATTAAGAAACTGTAACAGATACATGACATACACAGTTTTTAAAACGAGAAATTCCAAAAAGCTTTATAGCTGTGTATTTCCTAACTTTCCTTTGTCACAGACTATTTGAAGCCTCACTTGTGAAGAAAAGATGAGAAAGACAGCATACTTTTTTTACATACGGTTGCCCATTACATAAGGCAATTTTTTTTAACTTCCATAAGTAGAGGGAAATAAAACAGCTAAGGGCAAGGGCATAGCAAAGCAAAAAAAGAGCCGAGCCAGGTGTTCCCAGTTCCTGGCCCCCACTTATCACTGTCTCTGAAGTTGAGCTGTTTCCATCTTGAGACCATGGAGCAGCACAAGAACCATGTACTTGTTTTAAGGGCCAAAATCCCAGCTGTCTCTGTGGCAACAGCTCTGGCCCTTTGCCTGATGGAACAGCGCAGCATACTGAAACTCTCAAATATTCTTCTCTCCTGGGGTTTTGTATTTTTCCCTCTGTGTGTGTGTGAGAATGTAATAGTCAAATGAATGCATTTTTTACAAATATTAAGATATGGGAGTAGATGTTTTCTGTTGCATCAGGAATTAATTAACCCTATTCATTTCAAAGCAAATTGAAGCTCCACTGGTTGTAAATCAGCTTCAGGCACAGGGTAAGGCATCAGAAGTTTCTGCCTGTCACATATTCCCAGAACTGTGAAACATACAGAGTTTTTTTTCCCTTAAGTTCTCCCTAAACACTCATGGTCATTCCTATTTTTATGAGAGATGACAGAATTGTAGCCCGTGACATGTGGTTTTGATTCCTGAATGCTTCTGAGGAGGAAGATTATATGCTTAGCAATCAGTGCAGATATGATTGCTTTCTGTTGGAATTTATGAAGTTTTAAACAGGTGTGATGATATTTTAACTTGGCAAATTGCAAAACATTTTGAATTGACAAAATCCAATATTTTTTGAAGAAAAAACTAAGATTCTGAGACTCAGAAATACCTGCTGTGATCAGCCAGTTAAAGTGCTGTACTTTTAAAATTCAAGATAATTGTTTAACAAACCAAAATCAAAGCCTCCCAAATGTATTACCAAGGGCTTTTGCATGTTTTTGGGCTCTGTTTTGTTCTGTCCTTTTGGTTTCTGAGGGTCTGTTAATAATAGGTGCAATAGCTAGGAAGGGGGGGGGGGGAGGGCGGTTGTTAGTTTTGTTTTCTTTGGAATAGTGTCCTATTTGACCTCTGGACAAAACTCACTCAGATTCTACAGCAGTGTCTTCCTTCTATTCAAGACCAGATCTTCAGGTTCACAGAATTCCTGAGGGCTTTTAAAGCAAAACATAGTTCATCACCTTTTAGTCTCCACATTCAGAAGATTCCCGCTGCTCTAAAGTAACCATTTGTGTGTAAGAATACAGAGCTACTACAGACCTGTTTCTCTAAATGCAAGTGTGTTTCAATAAAGAAAAAAAGGTGTTTAAAATATCAAATTGGCAAGCTTGAGTTAGAGAAAGACCCCAGATAACATGAGTTTCCAGCTCCAAATGCCTGCTCTAAAAGTCAGGCTGACAGCTTAAATGTTACATTGTGTGTAGATCAAGTAAAGAGCATCAGAGTATCAGGGAGGTAATTAATTTCTTTTTATTCTTCTGGATGCTTCTGACATGCTCTTTATGCCAGTATAGATTTCCAGACTTTCTTCCCTATGGAAAGTGGTACAATTATTCAGGTGTTGTCTAGCCGCTTCTGACATTTTCCATTGTGGATTTCTGTACTCAGATATCTCTCTACAAACATATTGGAAATTGAGACACTACTTCAGAAATGGCTGATTTCCCAACAAGTATGCTGTAAAATTGTGCTGTCAGAGAAAATAGGTATATTTTGATGTGGAGAACACAGGCCTTTGCCTACCTGAGATTCTTTTTCTGCATTTTCCATGTATTATCTTTTTAAAGTAAATGAACGTGGAGATCTCTGCTCAAAGGAACTTCTAGGTTAATTCTGCAGGAATTCTTTTGTAAGGACTTGCCTTTGTTTCACACCAAGAGTCTGGAGTCCAAGTTAGCATCCTGTTTGTTGAAAATAGCATTCCTGGTTGAAAATCTTTCCAGATTGTCAGAGTGCCAGTATGCTTCTATTGCTCTTCTATTCTTGCAGTTGAGATGTTTGGGAGAGCTGTTTACAAGGGGGTTTGGGCTCTATATGTTGCTGTGTCAGGAAGAATCTGTTTTCTCTTTAACCCAAGATAGTTCAATTTGGTTTTAAGCATGATGGAGGCTTAGGTTTAAGTTAGAAAGGTATGACTGTATGCATCTTTAATGTTAGAAGGGAATGTAAGAACAACTAGTTGCAATTTGTGTCTGGTTTCCGTTGCACTTGAAAGCCCTGCAGATCTACTTTCTACAAGAGATGAAGCTATCATTCCTGTGTGCAGAAAGGATTAAGAGAATGCAGAGGGAGACCAAGCAGAGGGTCAACCAAAGGGATTAAGTTTTGAAATATTATGTGGAACTAGCAAAATATATGCCCTGCAAGAGGGAAGGCCAGTAGTTTCCTTAGCTTTTCAACCTTTTCAGTTAAAGTTGTGTCCTGCCTCTCCTAATTCATCCTTACTCCCATGCCATTTGTCTTCTTTTCCTGGTGATAAGGACTCTTAAATACTATACATTTTTTTCTGGTTTATCTTCTAATTTTCAGAATAAGTTGTAAATGACTTTGTGATTCTTTTCTACCCAAGAGCTAGGATTTCAGTTCCAGACTATTCATAAGAACTTAAGGTGTTCAGTGATGGGAAATCTCAAAAGCTGACACTGATGATCAAAATTTTCCGGTTCATAAACTGCAATAGGATGGAAGGTGTGCATGGGGTGGTTTTGTTTCTAATTTCCACGTGGAAGAGTTTTTAGTGCTTTTGTGTTTAACATATTTTAAACTAGTGCACAGTAAAAAAAATTTGGAAGAATAAAATTTGCAATGTTTTCAGCTCCTTGTAAAAGAATTAAATTTAAACACGTTCAATGTATGAATCAACCACTTCTTGTCACTGAAAAAAACCCCGTATATTATTTTATCCCCCAAAACTGGCTTTAAAGACAGGTAAGTAATTTTACAGATGTTTTGCATGAACAGAATGAATCTCCAGAATAACCAGAAAATTCAGGTAAAGGTGTCTCTCTGCAAAAGAAATCTATACTATAATGATTAACCCAAATGCAAAATCCCTCTGCTTTAAGATATATTGTTTTCCAAACTAATAGTTTTGTGCTTATACAACCTTGCTGGGCATCTGTTCAAGAAAATAAGACCTATAGTTACTGCTTTTACTAGTTATTCAGAATAAGAAGGATGTCCTTCCAAAGGATATTGCCATTTCTGTGAAAAGCAGTGGAAAATTGTGACCTTGCAGTTGAGTCTGCAAAATATCACATCTTTAAAATGAATTAATATTAATTTTTCATCTTAGGTTTAAATGAACTCAGAAGGATCAGGCAGAACTAACTGGGGAGTGTTGCTGGCTTCAATTCAGGCTTTTAGACCAATGGTCAAGGTCAGATCCTCAGCTGGTGTGAACCTTCATAGCTCCTCCAGGAAACTACCAATTGTGATTTTCTTTTCAATTGCCAAAGTCCTGCAGCAGCCCTCTTTGTTTCATTCTGTTAGCATGTTCACAGTAAATTTTATGAGGTATCATTCTTTAGCTGTTTAGCTGCAAACGTTTACCAAGAACTAGCAGATAAAACAGAAATTCTCAGCCCGTGCCTCTCACAGCAACTATTTTTTTTTTTTTCTCAAGTACAATTGCATTGGCCTTAAACTGCAGGAATTCTCAGGAAAAATAGGCTTTGGCATTTTGTAACCTCTGTACTTCAGTAACGGTTGCCACAACAATAACTAAGAGAATGATGATAAGAAGCTCTGCCTGAGCACTAATTAACTCTTATTGCTGCTCTTTTCATCAGCTAAGGTAGATAGCATAGGAGGGGGGCATTGCTCAATCAGAAGTTATATAAGGTTTCCCATCGTAGTTAATCTGTTTTCTTAGCTGGTCATTCTTTTATCTAGGCAATTAATTAATACTAAAGTATTGCACCTTTCAATACTAAATACTCTAGAAATTACAGTCTTTATGAAACACTCCTTAACCATGCAAGAACACATTGTCAGAATTGCGTTATGTGCCCGTTAAACACAGAAAATGGGATCAGTGGGTAGAACACAAGTTCCACTGAAATGCGGATGAATACTTTGTATGAAACCTGTGCTTTCCTCTTCATGTACGTCTGCTAGTTCAGGTTTCTTTTTGAGTTCTTTATGTCATTAGAACAGTAAGAAATTGGTTTGTTGAAATAAGGAGGTGATCGTTCCCCTGTACTCGGCACTGGTGAGGCTGCACCTCAAACACTGTGTTCAGTTTTGGGCTTCTCACTACAAGAAAGAAATTGAGGTGCTGGAGTGTGTCCAAAGTAGGGCAGTGAAGCTGGTGAAGGGTCTACAGAACAAGTCTTATGAGGAGCAGCTGAGGGAACTGGGGTTATTTGGTCTGGAAAGGAGGAGGCTCAGGGGAGGGAGACCTTATTCCTTTCTACAGCTACCTGGAAGGAGGTTCTAGGCAGGTGGGTGTTGGTCTCTTCTCCCAATTAACAAGTGATAGGATGAGAAGTTGTTTCTAGTTGCACCAAGGGAGGATATTAGGAAGAATTTCTTAACTGAAAGTGTTATTAGGCACTGGAACAGGCTGCCCAGGGAAGCGGTTGAGTCACCATCCCTGAGGTATTTAAAAGACATGTAGATGTGGCCCTTAGGGAAGTGGTTTAGTAGTGGACTGAGCTGTGCTAGGTTAAAAGTTGGACTCAATGATCTTAAAGGTCTTTTCCAACTGAAATGATTCTATGATTCTATTTTAAGTGTTTGATGATTCTTATAGGCACCAAAAGGGAAATACCTGTTCTCAAGAACAGTCTTGGAACTTCTTTTGTCCTGTAGAAATATAGACACAGTGTCTCCTAGAGGCCTTCTAGTTACTTTACATAGGAAGTGTGGGAGCTTGAAAAAGTCTTTTATTCAAAAGCTTTGGGGGAAAAAAGAGAGGTTTTGTTTGACAGTGTATTGTACCATTGTGATGTATTTTCCTATATAACTTTTTCAGTATACAAAAACATTCACTTTTTCATCGTATTTTTGTTAGGCGTTTTCATTTGGTGTTTGTGCTTACTGTCCATGAACTCTGATACCTTGTAAAAAGAACCATTATTGCTGCCCCAGACCTGCAAATTGCCCGAACTTTCTATTTCATACATTTCTTTAAATGTTAAATAACTAAGTCACTAGAAGTTGAATATAAAAACACTTTGAGAGGCTGTTGCTAATGTATCATTCCCTGAATTACTGTGCTTTGAAACTGCAACTTTAACCTTTACAGGGCAGAATTATTTCTTGTTTTACAGCTTGCTAAAGCACAAGGAACAGAGTAAGCTTAAAAGGAAAATATAATTGTAACATAGAAGGGAGGTCTAGGACGAATTCTGTACTCAGAACATTTGTTCTAACTACATTTAGGTCAGTCTTTTCAGTTTTTGTTGTTTTTTTATTTTTATTATTGTTATTTTATTTATTCCATATAGTTATTTGTGAAGGCCCAACTGAAGTGTTGAACTTCATTTGATCATTTCTGTGATGCCAAGGTTTGATATGATATAAGCGCTGGAGGTCTGTTGATTTAAGAAAATAGTGATTGAAGAATGGCATCCATAGTGGAAATATTTTACCTTTTAAAAACCACAGTTGCATAGAAGACTTTTATTAACATTTGTTTATCCTTGGTTACCCAGTTTTCCAAGTGCTCAACTATCAAATAATTCCCCATCTCCAGAGAAACATAGGTAGCAGTTGAATTTCTTTGGAGCAATACACCTTCTTTTCCATCCTCCTATTGAAGAGCTGTTTGAATGAGAACCTAATTCATTGAAGCCCTGCAATAGCTTTTCATAGCTGCCTAGATAGTTTACTCAATTGCATATGATGGCAAAGGGTTCTTCTGAAGTGTTCATGGTATGTGAAACAGAACTATTTTTAATTTTTATTGTATTTAGTTATCTTCCTATTCTGGGCAACCCTTACAATGAAAATTTTAAGCCCTCTCAGCTGAAGTTTCTCAGTGAACGTGTGTATCAGTTTAAAGCAAAGTAGCATAATTTTCTAAAATGTTAAGCAGTCACGTAATCCAAACAGTTTTCATAAACTTTCATGGGAATTTTTGAAGCCTAGGTGCTCCTTATAAAATGAGCTTTTTAACATTAGTCACCAATGGTTTAGGAGTTGATTCTGAGCGTGGAAACTCTGGCAGCTTCCCATGATGCAGGCAAAAGACAAATATTTACTATCAACATTATCTGCATAGACTATTATAGAGTGATTTGTTGATCAATTATAGATAACATACATATAGGCAGGAAGTGAAAGAATTCTACAGCTCTTTTCTTAAAGGCTTTTGTTTTACCTCTTTCATATTCCCAGGGATGATAGTGACAGAGATTGAATGACAATATATTAGCTGTGGTAGTAGATCAAGCCTCCAACTACTGAAGACTACTGTGTGTTTCACAAGTGCATGGTCACTGCAGAGCAGAGGCTTTGGGCTTGAGAGGAATGAGGTGGAGAGCTGTGGTAGTAGCTCTCTGTACTGGGCAGCCTGGACCAGAAGAGCTATCCAAAATGAAGTTTAGCCAAGTCTGCATTTGCAAAGCATCCCTTTGGTACTACTGCAGCTTTTATGGAACAGAGAACAGCTGAAGAAAAAGAAAGAAAAAGCAAAACAATCTAAGGAGTTGGTTGGAAACCTTTACGTATTTCTTGCCTTCTGCTCCTGTCTCAAGCCCTACACAGAGATTTTGATTGCTGGTCTTACTGTCTGTTCATCAAGTGAGCAACACAGCACTCTTCCCATTTCAGTAGAGTAACCGGGGAGGGGAGAAATCCATGTGGACTTACTGAATTTCCTATATAGGTTCTTCTAGAAGCTATCAATTATACCTCTGGAAATGAACTCAAGTCTTGAGGGTTTTTTTTATTATATCCCTTCATGTTCTTCTCTTTCTCCCAGATTGTACTTGGGAGAATACTTGCTTATTTCTATCTCACCAGTGTGGTTCTGTGCCTTGCTCAGAGAATGTAACTCACTCACGGAAAATAGGCAATTTACAGCAATTCTGCAGTGGTTTACAGTTTTTTGAAGTCATTTTCTGTTAGTAATTTAATTTCAGGTTTTCTGGTTTAAGTGGCTGCTGGCAGGGTTATGTGGGGGAGGGATGGGAGATTTCAATGGATGAGCTGCTAAGTTTCCAGTGGCTTTGAGCTTCTTTTCCATTGCTAGGGAGCAGTGCTTTAAATAAAAATTGTTCCCTTTCAGCTATATCATACAGTCTGAACGGTCAAAGGATAAGCAGCCGTTGTTATCATGTGTAAATTGTGAAATGTGTCACTTTAGGTAAGGTTTTAATTACAATTGGTTTTCTAAGCATAGCTTTTCTGAAGGTAGCCATAATGTTGGGGACTGTTTTTGTCAAGTGGCATGGTAGCTCAATGGGCATGAGCAATGGGAGCCATTTCCAATCTGAGAAAGCCTTTAGTACCCGAAATGGAAAACTACTAATTGTATAAATTATTTATTGATAGGTATCTGCTGCTGCTTTTCTCTGAATGATTCATTTTGAAGGCACAATAAGAGCAAGACTATGCTATGTATAAATATTCTCTTATTCAGTAACTCCTCTGGAGGAGCTGGAATGATGGCAATGGTGAGGGGGAAATTCTGGGAAAAGACCTTTTCCTGGAGACGCCTGCAACATCTTGAATTATATCCATCCCACAGGCTCACAGCTGCAAGCACCACGCATAAAGTGCTCAACAGAGCAGCACATTTAACAGTTTACTTTGGGGGATGGTAATAATAAGTGAATGATCATTTTACCTTTAAGTAGTAAATTTGTATTGAAGGCTCCTGAATGGTAATTTAATATAGCTGAATGTCTTCAGGTTTTATCAGCTTCTTAAATAGCTAGAAACTGAAGAGGCAATATCCATTCCTTGAACGTAAAAGCAGCAGGTATGACCTATAAAGGTAATCTGTTGTTTTGTATTTGGTCTGGCCTATTGATGGAGGAATTTTTCTTAAGACCTGAAATTCCCCCAAAATGTAACTGGTTAATACATGAAAGGTCAACAGATAACTGATGCCCAGGGTGCAGACATCTGGAGCTTATTTTGGTAACGGTGATGTAGGAAAGCTCTAGTTTGTGCATTAATTTCTTGGAGTTTTTAAGATGTTAGTCAGACCTGCACCTTTCTCACAGAAGAAGGAGAGGGTTCCTGGCTTATCACCTTCCATGATGTCAGACACTGAAAGAAACTTATTTCACTCTCTGGAAGAAAGGGAAAAAAAGCTGTTTGTGGAGTATGTTGTTGTATCTGTGATTGCTTCCCCAGCAGGTCACTTTAACCTATCAACATTCTCTTGATTTGTTTTATCTAGTTTTTTCCCTGTCTCCAGTGTTCTTGGAGACTACAAGCAATGCTTAAGAAATAGGCTGTTCTTCATTTACCACATTCAGTATTACTGGTGTCCTCAGCCTCTAGCAAATCTTAGGGTTAGAACTCAGGCATTTACTGAAAAGAAGACCTGATTTAAACAGCAGGTTTTCCAAAATGCAGTGGGCTGCAGGGATTTTTTCTCCACTCTGTAAAAGCAGATAGTGTCTCTACTCATTGCTGTGATCATCACCAGTCCTGAGTGCAGGAAGAAGGAATTTTTCATCCTTTACCTCATAGTTGAATTTCCATTAGCAAAATATGTCCCTGCAGTGAAAAGGAGATGCTTATAAGACGTAGTTCTGCTGAGACAACGAGGCAAAAGTTTCAAGAAGCAACATTAATCTATGTTTTTGCAAGGTTTGATGCCCAACCTTAGACATATGAATCCACTTTTGAAATCGCAAGACTTCATAAAAATCAGTGGATCCAGGACCCAGAATTACCACCAGTGGAGATTATCCATGTTAGCAGTTTAAAGTTGCATTGGAGCAATGTTCCAACAAGTCCTGCATCTGCCAACAGTGGAGGATTCTGCCTAACTTCACACTACCTTAAGAATAAAATTGGCCCTGCATTTTGAAGCAGCTGTTTTTTTGAATAATTGCAGTTCTGATATCTGTCAATTCTTCTTTTGTTCTTTCACACATCAGAAGGATTTGGATTCTCGAGTTTTGACTTTTTGTTTTACACCCTCATGGACTCAGAATTCACCTTCCTTGATACAGCACCAGAACCCAAAGTAAGAACACGGGGAAAACAGTAAGAACTGTAGTATATATGGTCTGGCTCTTACCAAAACGGAATGCCAAAATGTCAAGGACATAGTTGGCTGATCTATTTCCCTGCTGCCTCCCCTCTCCACTGTGGCCACAAACCCTGGGTACTTCAGAGACACCAGATGAGAAATGGGTTCTATTAATATTAACAAGACTTTGACTCTTGTATGACATTAAGCAGTTAAGCTTTCCTGAATTGAAATATCTCTTCCTGCCTTCTCAGGATAAAACGGTGATTCTTTTACTTCCCAGGGGCATTTTTAATAGTTTCTGAAATAAACTCTTAATGATTTTTCTTTTAACTTGCAAATGATGGCACAGATCACATATTGGGTAAAAGATAGTCATGTATGCTGACACCTAGAAGGTGAAAAGTTTTTGAGTCTTATGCTTCTCTCTATCTTAAAAGCTACCTGTCTGCCTAAACCTTGGTTTTATGCTGCCAAGCAGATGTATTACTGTGGACACACAACTGGCTAACTGTTAGCTGGTATCAGAAAGAGAAAAACCACAGTTGTCTTAATGTTAACAGATTTGTCAGTATTAGAAGAAACAGATGGGTGGAAAAGAAAAGATTAGAAGGGGGAAAATTTGCGTCTTCCAGTTAGTAGTTAGATCAGTTCCAAAAGAGAAGGGAACAGATCCAATGTGCATTTTTAGTATAAATTTTTACTTGATGTATAAAACATAAGCTGGTTTCCATCCAGTATCAGAGTGCTTGCACAATAAGACAGTTTTAATTGCTCATTTTGGTTTAAATTGGCTAGAGTTATGATGTTAATTGAATTGTTTTCCCTTTGCAGGGACCTCAGGGGCCTCCAGGACAAAAGGTATAGTATAAAAAACAATACTGTGAAAGTGATTATTCCTCCTGGTGCCAAATTGCGAGCAGAAAAGGTGAATGGAATTAGCTACTGTACACCGCATTGAATCAGTTAGTTTAGGCTCTGAATTTTGTTTTTGCAAAATGCAGCTGTATAATGTGAGACATCAGATTTCTCATTTCCGCCACCATAGGAAGTTCAAGAAATACAGAGCAGACTGTTTTCAATCTGTCTGCTTAACTTTCAGGTGAAAAGGTCACTACAATTTTCTTACTCACGCACTGGTATGACTAGGAAACCAAAGTTAAAACATTGTGAAAGGTGGAGAGATAGAGTTTCTGCTTAAATGCATGTCCTTACTCAAGTAGATCAGTGCCATATGACTAAAGAATTGACCAGCAGAAACAAAGGACATAGGTGTTGCTGATAAATGGTGCTGGGTTGGCAGTGTTCAGGTGGTCCGCCGGTGTCTTCCTGTTCCTTCAGTAACCGGAGACCTGACTTCCTGGGAATGCTTTCAGCATTATTTACACTCATTAAAGCTGACTGCCTCGGTTTGATGGAGTGAGCTTAGGATTTATGGAATTACACCATTAAAACAGTTCTAGATATATCAGCAATAACAGCTAGTAAGTGGCACTTCTCCAGCATCTCACCCATGCACCACCAAGGCAAGTAATTTTCTAGATAATTTCAAAAGTTTAAAAAGTTGTGTGGAAGATATTTAATAAAACAGGCTTAATTTTAACATATGCAAGAAGGATACCACCTCTGTTTTATTTCTTCTGCGATAATATTCTCTAGGGTGAAGGTTTGCTTGCATCTGTTCAAATGGAACTTTTTCAACAAAAGAAAGAAAAACCTGCTGATATGTAAAAATGTAATCCCAAAGCATGTAAATTGGTGGAATTTTGTCAGATGTGAGCTGTATAGGGTTTGCAAGTTGAAGGAGAAGACTACCCCTCATGTTTAGCAATGAGGGAATGCAGCATTGTAAAGCTGTACTAATGTCTAAGTTGTCATTATAAAATTATACCCTAAGACTCAGGGAGGAGGATATGTTACATGTACAGCATCAGCAAAACCTATGTGATGATGACCTTTTGAATATCTGATAAACTTGTACTTGCCATGGTAGAAACAACTTTATTTACACTTTCTAACATCCTCTGTCTCATAAGAAAAATCAACAGCTATAGAAGACTGACACTGAGAGGAAGAACTGTTATGATTAGGATAGTTTATTAAGGCTGATGGTTTAATATTCTCCTGAGTTTTTTCTTTAGTTTTCTGGAAAAATTATACAATGATGTGAAAATGTTCACTAGGCCCCCTTTGCAGCGGGTAGCAGTCACAACCACGCATCCAGCAAAAAGAGCCAACAGGAACATCAAAGTGGAAGCTTTGGGAGTAAGGGGAGAGCATTCTGGGTCATGGAGATATGCTGACATGCCAGTGTATTATTTCTTAGTGGTTTGCAGCTCTGTTATGAGCTGGAGCCTCCTGGGCATTCAAATGTTGGAGGTATTTTGTGATCCTCATGAGTTGCTTCTTTTCTTGTTTCACAGGATTTCTCAACTCTATTCATTGAGAAACATGTGCATCCATTTTGGATGTGTTCCCTTTGGGTGTTGGTGCCCTTTGACTAAACCATTTCTAGTGGAACATCCAACCAATATGAATAGAGGGGGAAATGTCATGCATTGATTCTTGGGATGGAGACAAAGCAGGGCATGAAGGGATTCACAGGGTGCTTATTTGTTGTAAGGGTTCTGGGAAACTGCACATTTCACTGTTAACAAAGCCTCTGTCTTTCCCAGTACCCTGTCCTCTTTTTAGGGTGCCAGCCTTTCAAATAGCTGTTATGGTTTTGTATCCTGTTACAAAGTTTATAAATGAAAAAGAAAAGTAATGCTTTCAGTTTCCTTGCTAAGCGATACCAGTATTATGTAAAACTAGGAGAATGCTGTGTTAAGCATATGCAGTTTTCCTGCTTTCCTTATGCCTCAGGTTTTCACTGAACATCTGTACCAAGTCGCACAAGTTCCTTCAAAAACATTGTCCATCATACAGAAATTTATAGTATGAGAGCTTTGTAAAATTATCTTTCTGATGTTACAAGTCAATGCTGATATTTTGCTTTCCTTCTTAGCTCCTTGTGTTTGGTTTGTGTTGGCTTTTAAATATTGATTGCAGTAATACTGATGCAATTCAAAAGACTATCTGCAATTTGCACTGTCAGGCTGAACTGTTGCAGATTATCTCCAAAAAGCCTTAAAACAGATAGGTGCTACCAGTTACTGAGCTTCAAGCATCCCTCTTGAAACATTAATGGTTTTGTTCAGGTGCCAAATTCCATTTTGTAGGATCAGTCTCAGAATTTATTGAGAGCACTAAATGGAATTGCACTTTAATTCTTTCGTTTCTTGTGAAGCATCCACAACACTACAAAGAAATCAGCTTGAAGTTTGTTTCTGGAAGAGGCCATACAGGGCGGCAATCATTAAAATGTACAATATGAGAACATGTCTAATTAGTATAAAATCTCAATTGAAAAGAGAACTCAGCTTGGATAAAAATTAGGTTTTGAAAAATTTATTGCAGTTACAATAAGCAAGCATTTACCATAATTTCTAAGTGCTGTATTAAGAGATGAAAGGTTTCACGACCTGTTTAATTTGCTAAACACTGGTGTCTGTTTCCCACCAGGGTTCTGTTGGAGTGCCTGGTGTTCCAGGGAGAGACGGACAAGTGGTGAGTTCACTGACTTTGTCAGCACTGCCATTATTTATGTAGTTGATTAAAGCTACTTAGGGCTTGTTCACATGAACAATATGCAACCTTACATCCAGAGCTGTGGTTTCGAATTGGCTGCATTGAAAAACTGTACAATCTGGTTTGTGCTCTGAAGTATTTTTTTCTAGTTTTACTTGAACAGGCAGCAAATGTAATTAATTAAGCTGAAGATCTGGTGGTTCAGATTTGATGGTGACTGATGGATTCCAGAGAGAAATGTGTGTTAGCGATGCGCAACTTCAGACAGTATATTTACAAATATATTTTCCTGTGGATTCTTTTTTTTACTGTTTGTTAACTCAGTCCCATGATGCAAACACTTACGTTAAGATTGGGTATTTATACAGTGCCAATACACTGTTAATGCAACCTATAAATAGAGAATAAACAGAAACTGGAAACACAGGTGGAGAATAATCTGAAATTGAAGTTGGGGACGAAAATGCAGAGGAACAAACAAAAATATTCTTGAACACAACTTGGAGGAAATGCTAACTCAAGCAAGTCAGTGTCATCTTTCAGTGCCATCACCAAGTTAACTCATAGTTCAGAACAGCCATCCATAAGGAGGGGTCGCAGTAAAGCAGCAGGGCTGTTTCACAGCATTGCTAAGGTTTGTTGGCAAATCTGGGTGGTGAAGTTTAAATAATATGCCTCCCTGACTGTAAACTGTACTATCCATCTGTTGTTCTCACAAGCACTAACATTCCCAGTGAACTTCAAAAGCACTTGCAGGGAATACCAAAAGGGAAATGTATGATATAGGTTGTTCCCTATGTTTAAGCAGCAGCAGATGGTAGTGTATAAGGATCACATTATACAACCCTTCTGCTTCCCTCCCCAACAGCCCTAGGAATAAAAGCACTTAGATGTTTCAAATAATTTAATTTTAAGTCCTCTTTCTTAACAAAAAGAATATATTGTTTATTATAGCATAACGTACAGTATGAGACCTGTGTTTTGACAGTGGTTACAAGAAATTATGTAATAATCAATTATTTCGCTTTCATGATAGTGAGAATGCTAGGAACTTATTTTTAAAATATTGATTATTGTCAGTCCTGTGGAACAACAAAAGAAAAAATATTCAGAATTAGCTATATATAGCACACAAGAAGTTATAATAAAATGTATGAAACAAATTTGCATTACGACCTGAGATTTTTTCCTTCATATTTTATAGTTGCATTCAATTGCAAAATGAATGGGAGACAATGGTACTTGCCAACACAGATGCTGTTGCTGTACATAATTCAACTAATTTTTGTGACCAAAGTATGAGTGAAAAGCCAGTGAAGGCACACTTTGCAGCATAATTTTCTTTGGATGTGTAGCAAGATGTAAGAAGACTGGACAGTGTGAGGTTGCAAACCACATTGAATAGAACTGATGATTCACTTTTTATCCAAGAGCTTTATTTTTAATAGCATCATCACATAAACTCTAGTCAGAAATCTTCACTCAGATGAGCACAAAAATTGGATGTTGATGAAATTAGTCAAATGTGCAAAACTTATCTGATTATTAAAGTGTCGTTTGGGGAGATGTGGAATTATTTTTAAGCTGTATTGGCAAAGTTGCTGTATGTCTATTTTTAGGAGACCACACAAACTTACCTGCAGTCATGAAGAAGGAAAGAAATATGCAGTTGCCTTTGATTAAGGGAAAATGCACACACATCTTCAGATGTTGTTTATCAACTTTAAATTATGGTTTTAAAATGCCTCCTAACATTTTTAGTTTATGGTTTTATGTTTATTTGATTTATTTCAATATTTAAGGCACCTAAAACTTTGAAAGCATTCTTAAATTATAGCCACATTAATAAAGATGTCAGCATATTTTTAGCGTAGCTGGACTGTTTTACTTTTGACCTTTAAGAAAAAAATAGATAAAATTCTAAACTAAAATCTAGATAACCGGGACAAAAACCTTACAGATAAAAATGAAATGTGTTCACATTCTTTTGTTTGTTTTCATGGTTGGTTGATATTGACTAGCAATCACTTCCTTATGTGCAGAAAATACATTATTTTCATATAATACTAAGCAGATGAAAGTTGAGTATTGCTACCTCTCAATAAATAGATAAGAAATTCTGCTACCTGGAAACAGCGGTAGAAATAAAGTTAAACTGATGCAGTATTTATCAAAAGTTAGAAAGTATAGTGCAGCCTAGGACTCCCATGGTAATAGTTTGCTACCAAAGGGTCCATTCTTCCAATTTCTATGAAAAAACAGATTCTCAGTGCACTGTGACACAGAAGATATTGTTGAACAAAGACCAGAGTAATAATTTCAAGGGTTGGGCTGTACTATGAGCTGGCTGCTGGGACTCCTGGCTTTACTCATACAGATTCATGCTGATTTGCAGAATAGTGGAATTTGACTTGAATGTGTGATGCAAGTCATCCCCTTTTTAGAAGTTATGTAGTTAAAAGGCTTTACAAAAGCCTTACTGTCTTGTTAGCCTTTTAATCAGTGAGCTCACTCTGTCAAACAGCAGCATGTGCAGTGTCCTGAGTTCCAAGTTAATATTTTTTCTTAGCTTAAAAGGCAGTGAGTGTTAAGCACATGCTTAAAATTAAGTGTGTGTGTGAATGCTTTCCTCATCTGGACAATGAAATATCTTTCAGCTGATGAATGCCAGCAGTGAATTAGCTGTGTTCTCCTTAAGTTGAATAATACAGAGCTAGGTCATCTCCATCTTATATGTGTCTCTGTAATTTTCCTTTTCCTTTCCCTTCACTTCTTCTTTAATTGAAATAGTGGATTATGGGAGACGATTGACAACCAATAGGTCTGGGAATGAGATCATAAATTCTGAGTGCACTTAAAACAAGTTTCTAATCCCTTAACATATGAAGTACTTCTCTTAGACAATCTCTAGATAATAAAGTAAGTGTAATTTTACATGACCCACATGTTTTTGCAGGACTGTTAACTAGTAGATTTTTCTTGTTCTAAGAGCAGTAGCAAAATCATTGCCATAAAAACTTCACACGTTTTTTCTTTTAGGCCAAATCCAATGAAACATTACAGGTAGCTTACACGGGCATTAACATTCTTTCTTTGTTCCTGCATTTGGGAAACTACAGCCACACTGCTTATCTTGTTGAGAACAGTAACTGGAAAGGAGATGCCTAATAATACCTGCAGCTAGAGAGAGTGTCATCCCTGGGATGGACAGAAGCCTTCTGAGATAGGTCGGAGAGTCTTTCTGAGTGCTCCCTTTCCTTTGCAGACCGTTGTACAATCCACCTGTAGTAGGTTGCTTCCTAGCAAGATGCCACAGAAGACAATCTTCCCTTTCTTGATCCGTGGCAAGAGGTCCTCAGATACTCAAACAGTATGAGAAAGGATTATGTGCGCATGGAGATACGAGGTTGCAGTGGTCTAGGGATATCAGATCCCTACTTTAATCATGTTGAAATGTCCAGGGGTTCTTGGAAAGTTTGACTATGCAAGCATGGCATACGTATTCTGGTATATGTTTAGTGGTACTGATTTGATAAGGACTCCCGGTGACTGCAGGACAACACAAGGAGAAAAAGGGAGATTCCCTAGGTAAGGATTGCATTTGGCCTGAAGGAGCCTAGTTTCTGGAGTCTGTGCAACTAACTTTTTTTTTTTTAAATAGGGTTTGTCTGGAGTGCATAAACTCCTCACTCTATACTTCCATGGAATGCTTTTTCTTACATAGTACTGGGTGGTTTTGTCTTTTTGCAATGGTGTCTTGAGAACAGAATGTGTGGTCAGGGTAGTTCCTTCATTTCAAATTATTTCAGAGTTTGACAATAGCAATTAGATAAACCTAAGAAATATTTCCTTTCTTATCAATAGAGTCTGGGTGTGCACATTTCTTATTGCTTTCTTCATGCTTCTCATCACTCTAATTTACATGTATTTCCCCATCAGTGTTTACTGTATTATGTAGGGGACAGTTTTTAAAGTACTATTATCACATTTCTTTAGAGAAATGAGGGAGAGCAAGTGTGTACTAACATTTTCTTCAAGTAGAGAAGCATAAAGGAAGGAAACATCATTCAATGCACTTCAGAAATTCTCAGGCAGTTTTGCAGGCCAGCTGAGCCTTGTTGAAGAGTCTTTCCACTTAATTTCAGCTGGTGAGTGGGCCAGGAGAGATTTCCAGTCCTTAAACAAACAATTTTAAGTTACTTTTGGGGGGGTGGGGGGTGTGAAAAGCAAGTTGAAAGGCAGTAATTCAACCCTGGGTTGAAATGGAAATCATAGTAACAATGTCTGAGAAAACACTTTTTTCCCTTCCGTCCTCGATTATATATTTTAGAGTAAAATTAGACTGGATTAGGTTTGGGGGCCTCTTGTATTTCCTTATCCTTAAAATTGATTACATTCTAGTGACTAAAAAATATAGCAATACTGACAGCTTTTCTTCTTTAGGGTGAGGTGGATATCAACCAGCTGGTGCAGTTATACATCTCACCAAAACCAAACCTATTTCAGAACAGCAGCCTCCAGACTGTTTTTCTCTTACAAAAAAGAAAATCTGGGGCCTCCAGCCATGTTATTTTTAGCTGATTAATTCTGGATATGAAGGTATATGCCTCCAGGGCACAAAGCACTCCAGTAAGGAGAAGCATTCGTTCAGCTGCCTTGACTCCTTTCATATGGACTAAGTGGGTGAAATATTTTCAGACCTGTTCTGAAGTAGGTTTTATGAGTCCATATTGACAGATTTTTCTCATATTAGTGACAGAGCCCAAGCACTGCTTTACACATTTAAGTGCTCATCAAATTTATATTCGCTTCAGTGTAAGCATTAAGACTGCCCCTGCCACAGGAGTATCTGAGGAAATTACTACACCTATGTATTGGGCAGAGTGCTGAAAGACGTTCTTTCCTATATTCCAAATATAGGAAAGACAGAGACAGTCTGTCAATGTTAATACAGTTATACAATAAATATAGGCTCAAGAGTGCCAGGTCACAAACCAAGGAGTTCTCATGTGCTGTTCAAAGGAGCATCCTTCTGGTTATTCTTTGAACTGTCTGAAACTCCTGAATTGAATGCTTGGTTTTGGTGTATTCCTGGCATGTTAGCATTTCATTTGCTCTGGTAATTAATATTAATTGGAAAGAAAATCCATATATTTATGAGTCTCAGAGCATTTTGTTGAAGCCAGTTCTGGAAATTATCAGGTTTTGAATAGCTAATGGTGATCTTCTGCATAACTCATTCAGTCATGCCTTGACACTGCAGTTTACTGATGGAACAGTCTTCTTTCTAATTCATCACAGCAGTGACAGTAACTTAGTTTCTTAGAGTGTTGCTACTTTTGAGGAACCAAAGTGCCTGTCCTCCCATCAGGGCCTTTGGGGTTAACATGTGGGACTTATTTGGTGTTAATGGCAGTCCTCCATCCACAGGTTAGCTCCTGTAATATGTTAAAGACTTCCTGTTATTGACAGCAAACACCACACCACAACATATCTGTTAGAAAATGCACCATCACCGTTCCACTGATGGGTTCCCTGAAATTTCTCTACAGCATATAAACAACAGCAAAAAAAAAAAAAAAAAATCCCACCGAGTCTACAGCATTCTTCTGTCTAAGTGGTCATCAAATAAATTACTGGAACATTTACAATCCTGCTGAGTTAAGCTGCTTGATTTTGGGTCAGTGAAAGAACAATAGCACATTTGCTGGAAAATTTTATTTCCTCCATTCTGAGACCATTTGTGAATTCAGCAAACTGGATCTGAATAAATTTGGATACTGGTAGTGAATAACTGGGGACTTAAGTGTTTATAAGTCTTCTAGTGGCAGTGTCTTTTTCTGCATAAACAAGAGGCTAGAGAATTACCTTCTAGTACTACATAGGTTTTACAAGAAATTTGGGGAAAAGGAGCTTTTCTAGCATTTTCTAACATTTTATAGTCTATTTGTGTAGTGAGTCATGTCATGAAAACAGTCCTTTTTTGGGGATGGTGCAGTTACTCAAAGGCAAGAGAAAACAATTTTATATGAAACAGAAGCTAAAAGCGACCTAAAGTATTCCTGATGCAGTGTGCGGGTTTATCAGTTTCGGGCAGGACATTTGTACATCTGGTAGTTTTGTTACTGCTTTTACAAATGCAGCAATATCTTGGTAGACAGTATATTCAGATAAGATGGTGCTGGTAGCACAGCATCCTACTAGACTATTTCTTTGTCAACCATAGTTCAGTTAAACTCCACATTGCTGAGCCAGTGTGTAGAAATCATAGCCCATCTCAGTGCCAGTAGGGATAATTTATTTTTGTTATGGTATATTATGGTTGTCCCACATGATTTTCATTGCACAGCACAGCTTCTATTGTGTGGTCTTGCTGAGAATAAGAATGCAGAAGAGCAGAAAGGGCTAGTGACAATTCCTTTAAACAGAGTACTGAGACCTTTCACATCTCCCCACAGCATCTTCTCTGCAGTCCATCCCTTTCAGCGAAGAGTTTCAAGGGGATGCTCTGAGGGTGGCTTCACACAGTTTCTCTGTGCCTTGCATCTTCTTCTTGTGTGAGGGTGTAGTGTGGCCCTCATTATAATTTTAATTGGGAAAGTGGGTTGTGTTTTATGTAGGCACTAGAAGGTTTTAGAATATGTCTGGGTTTTGTGATTCCAGTCTCTTTGTCCCTGAATGATTTCTCAGGATTTCATGATTGCAGAAAGGCAAGTTATGACCTAAAATCAGATGCAGTGTAGACAAAGTTACTCTTCATATGGAAAAGAAAAACCGCTGGTGAGGCCACTCTTGGAGCACTGGGTCCAGTTGTGAGCTTCTAAGTACAAGAAAGATATGGACATACTGGAGAAAGTCCAACAAAGGGCCTCGAGGATGAGTAAGGAACTGGAGCATCTCTCCTATGAGGAAAGGCTGAGAGAGCTGAAGCTGTTCAGTCTAGAGAAGAGAAGGCTCAGGGGGAGTCTCATCAATGCGATCAAACACCTGAGGGGAAGGTGCAAGGAGGATGAGCCAAGCACTTTTCAGCAGTGCCCCGTGGCAGGACCAGAGGCAGTGGGCACAAACTGAAACACAGTGGCTTCCCTCTGAATAGCAGGAAACACATTTTTTTACCGTAAGGGTGACTGAGCACTGGCACAGGTTGCCCAGGGAGGATGTAGAGTTCCCATCTTTGAAGATAAAAGCCATCTGGACGTGCAACTCTAGGTGACCCTGCTTGAGTAGGGAGAGTTGGACCCAATGATCTCCAGAGGTGCCTTCCAACCTCAACCATTCTGTGATGCTGTGAAAAAAAAAAAAAGTCTAGATCTGAAAGCTAGATGACGTGCAGAAGACAATTGCTCCTGCAGCCTAACACCTTTGTTGTTAGTGCTGTTAAAGCAAGGCTGCAATGTGAGTCAGGAAAGACATTACCCATGGCCTGGTGAATGTAAAAAACACGTGAGATTAAGGATCTAGTTTTATAGCTTCTCCCATTTTACCAAGTTGAAAAGCAGTTTGATTGAAATTAGTGCATCAGATGACATTGTTGAATGTCTAGTTTTCCCTTGCAAGCATCACTCCTTGAAGAGCAGTGTGTCTTCAGCCTTTTAAAGGGCAGCTATACTTCTTGTTCAACTCCAAATACTAACCTGTGAGGCTGAAGCATACTCCTACAGCATTTTGAGCTGTATGCAGTTTTAAGATATGCTTCGATTAATAAATAAATAAATAAATAAAAGTAACTAAATGGACAGAAAGTAATTATCTGTACGTCCTAAGAGGAGTATTTTAAATTATTTTCATGCCAAGAATCAAAATCGTCTTTTGGGACCAATATTTCTAAAATCACACAGTACTTCAGTGTACAACAAGGGGAAGAGCTGCCAATCTACTCGCCTTCAAAATGTTAGGTTTTGCTGCTGGTTTCCTTCATGTCTGCTTTTGGAATTTCCTAACTGGTGGGAGGTCTGTCAATGCTTTATTCTTTTTGGGGGTTTGGCTGGAGGGGAAACCAGGGGTGTTGGGGTTTTTGTAGTTCTTTTTGTTGGTGGTGGTTGGTTGGGTGATTTTTAACGTTGGGCTTTAATGGAATTGTTAAAATATATGCCGGTAAAGCCAGACTGCCATGCCTACAAGGCACGCAGTGTGAAAAAGAGAGGCTCCCTGGCACAAAGCTTGTTTTGCTGTGCACTGAGAATGTTCACCAGGGGTAGGATATAGAATAGCTTATGTGCTGTACATTTTTATTTCGTCTTACTACTCCCTGATTCCTTGTATGGACAAGAAAACAGGGTTCCAAAATAGAGAAAGAACTATTGCAGATATGACAGGAAATTATTTTAGCCCCTGTTCTTCTGGCCTTTAGAAACAGAGGGATAATCCACTTCAAAAGCATAAAGCTACAGGGTCATTTCTGTGCTGTCCTAGGTTTGCCCTCTAATTTCTGATCTAATTTCTGCTATGCTAATGCCTAGTACTTTCAGTGCCAGAAGTGTAGCCTTGGCCATAGGAAGGTTGCATATAGGTCAGAAATGAGACTGTTGGTGTGAATAGGGATTAACTCTGACTAGGTGACAGCCTGAGGTTTTCATTTTTTTTCTGAAGAAAATAAGATAATTCTTTTGTCCCATTTTTGCAGTCTCCTTTTTATCACAGTAGTAGCTGTCTGCACTCGGCACTGATGTGTAAACCTGGGAGGAAAGTGCAGGCTTGGGACCTCAACCCTCTGCTTAGAGATTTAAATCCCTGAAAGTGTCAGCTGACAGCAGCTGTTTTAAAATGAAGGGGACAGAAACAAATTTGTTTGGAGTGTGGGGATGAGGAGAAACACGTGCATATTCATTGGTCCCTCCTGCTTCATTTTGTCAACTGGCAGTTTTCTTCAAGTGCCTTTTGGGTCAATCCTTTAGGACACTTATGCCTAATCTCCCAACAGCTTCAAATCCTGACCACTCGTGTATCAAATGCCTGTGGTACTGTATCAGCCTTAGAACTACGGTAGTACAAAGGAGCCTTGAAAAAAGGGCTGACTCAAATGGCTATTTAATTCCCTGTGATATTAATGGTACCTGACACTTTTTCTCTGGCTTGGAAAATACCTCACTAGTGTTTCACTAGAACTTCGATGGTTTTGTTTTATATTTTGAAATAGCCCAGCTCTTAATGAAATCAAGATGTAATTGCTGATCCTGTTACCTAATTTAGAAATAGAATGGAACCTACTTTCATGGACAATCAGAGTTTATGTATCTATGATTAAAATATGACTGTGGAAGTAAGGAAAAGTCCTTTCTTCATGGAAGACTTTTATGCAAGATTGGAAGATACATGCTGTTGCATTTGCAACAAGCCTTTATCTTAACTCCTCTGTAACTTTTGAGTAGAAGGTTGGTTCTTCATGTTTGCTAAGTTTGAACACTGTATAAAAGTTGTCCACTGAGTTTCTGATATGAATTACTGTTTCTGATTTGATTACTATATTAGCTATTTATTTAACTTTTACACATTTCTATACATTTATATCGCAAAGGGCTTACAGAAGAACCTACTTGCAGGCTTTTTGAAATCTTTTTTTGGGTGTTATTTTAATGTGCTTTGCCACCCTAGAAGTACCATGCAGTTGTATACATGAGGATTACCAAAGAAGATGGGTATTTCTTGTGAAACTGAGACATACTTCTGCAGAAGGTTTTACCTAATTAGCAAACACCCCTAGCTGTTTTACAAAAAAGTCTAACCATTGCTTTATCATTTTAAAATAAAGAATATCTGTGGGGTTTTTCCATAAATCTGGGAAATAAACACTAGGAAATATCTTTAATGGTTTGTTTCGGGTTTTTTTCTTTTATTTTTTGGTTTTGTTTTTACATTTGGGGTGAAAAAGGGTATTTATAAGTAATTGTTATTTGTTGATTGACTGATGAAAATTATTTATGACTCCTTGAGCTGTGGAAGAATATACATACTATACTTTAAACATACCCCAAATTTGGAACATTGACGTAATGGTGAAAATTTTAAAATCTTTTAAATCTACTTTTCAGCCACTGGTAGGAGTGTGAAAAGGACAAGTAAGGTATATTTAAAAAATTAAAAAGCTGTCTGTTCTAAACTCTTCCATTTCTGGAACGGGACCTTCTCGTTTTTCTTCATTATCTGCTTTCTGTATGAAACCAGAAGCATAAATGTCAGAAACATTTAAGATAAACATTTCTTGTAGTATGTCTGAGTTGCAGAGAAGAAGAAAGCATTGGCAGTCTTACTGGGAAGGCTATCCTCTTAAGGTTAATTGGCTAGCTTTTCAGAATCAGAAGTCACAGTTCTGTTTTTTTAGTTTGGCATCTGTGTATTTCTACCACCTTCAGTAAAAAATATTTCTTATCTATACAGGAGTTAATTAGAGTTAAGCCACCCTAACTGATGAAATAAAGCCCAATGATGAAATTTTTGTGCCCAACCGTGGAGTATTTACAGTGTCTTTTTTTAATTTTATCATTACTTACCCAATAAGAGACAGCAGGGGAAATGCTGTTATTATACTTCATCATGTCTTTCTTAACCCCAGCTTGTGTTTTCTTTGCATTTAGGGTGAGCCTGGTTTGCCTGGCATAGCAGGAGAGAAGGGAGCAGCAGGGCTTAAGGTTGGTATTGAAAATGGTTAAAACCAGAAGCACACAGTATGTGAGTGAATGTATAGATAACAGTCATGCTTTCCAAATTGGGTTTATATTCTGACTGGCTTTTAATAATCTGCTCCCTCCAGTGATCAGTGCTGTAAGAGGCTTTACACATTTCACCATAAAGAAGCATATTCTTCTGCTATGCATGTATAATTCCAGCCAGTGGCACTGACACATATGCATCTACTGCCATGTGAATGTAATATGCCTGCAAATGTTTGGAAATTTGGGAAGCTCTTTAGAAAGGCTTTGTTTATGCTCTTTACAACGTGTTTCAGGCTTCTTTTCAAGAACTACTGTGGTCAATTCCTTGACAAATGTCAGGATTAAGTCTTGAGGGCTGATCCTGCTATTACGGAAGTTAGCAACAAGCCTCATTAGAAGCATGTCTCAGCCTGTATTTGTTAAATATGAATGTCTCTTTACACTTGATTGTTAAATAATTTGTTCAGCTATTTTAATATTGAACAAGTGAAACAACATAAAGTTTATGATAACTTCATTTAAAAGAAAGCTCAACATGTCTGACATGATGGGATCTGTGGGCCTCTTGGAAGGGGTAATACTAAATTCTAATCCCGTCAGCTGTGAGCGTGCATCTTTGGTGCACATGTGCTCCTCAGCTGATTCTGTGCATCATGCTACTGCTGACAGACATGCAGGGCAGGGTCTTTACATTTACTGACTGGCTGCTTGTCCATCAGGAATGAAAACAAACCATTTGGGAACATGACCTTTTCTTACTTTGTATACAGAAGAAGCCAAATTATGGCAGTTGATCCTTAATTCGTATTCACAGCTGTAGTCTTTGAGTTGCCTAGCGACTGCCAGCCATCACAAGGGGCAAAGATGAGCCAGGGTGCAGTTCTGAGCCAGAAATGCAGAGCTGAGTTGTCAGGGTCAGGCTGGTGTCCAAAAGTGCATTTGCCATTGAGCCAGTTTCTCAAGCAAATTATAATTTTGAAAAATGTCTATAAGCCATCTTTTTGTTACAGGCAATGTACGGAGCACTGAAGGCTTTGCACTTTGAATAAATCATGAATTAGTTCAAGACACTTCAGGCATTTTGTGTCTCCCAAGGAGCCTTCTAAGCTGTTAACAGAATCATAAGTCTTTTCCCTCACATTTGGCTTTTGGATTTTTCCTTTGTTTGTTCCTAAAATAAGAAGAACCAAATGTAGGAGTCACATAGGTCCTGGCAGGCTGCTTCACAAAGATATATGTCTGTTTGTCAGGGTTTATTCTGGGGCAAAATGGGGAAAAAAAGTCTTTAGATGAAAATCATCAAGCTTTAAAAATTATGTTGAAGATATATTGCCTTTTGAGTTCTATTAAATTTACATATTTTATTGTTTATTGAAGATTTTCTTGTTGGATTTTATCATCTAAGACAATGTCACAGTAGTGACATAATTGTTAGTAATTGACATACTAATGACAATATTACTAACATTTTGATTTTTGCTTGTGGTAGTAACTTACAACTTTGCTCCAATTATTTTCATCAGGGTGACCCTGGAGAAAGAGGAGAAAAGGTGAGACATGTTTTATTTCCTTTGTGGTGGTTGTGTTTTGGAGAGCCGCTTGGAGAATTGCCAGTGCACTGATTCAGAGTTTAAAAAGAAATAAACACAGCTAATACCTAGACCTTGAGCAGCATTGTGCAGCCTTTACGAGTTTCAAATGAATACCTACTAATGGAAGTTACTGATCCGCGATTACTGCAGTGGGATTAGTCACAGAAAGCAGTCAGTGGTCATGTGTTAAGGACTGCACAGCTGAGCAACTGTGCAACTAATCCTAACCATGATTAGTCTCAGAAAAAGATGAGTCTGCCTGGATAAATGAGATCCACACATTTCTCATAATTTGGTTTCAATGTTCTGTCAACTGTGCAGAGTAAAACAATTCGGTAACAAAGCAATAACTACACAGACTCTAAATGATAATATGGGTAACCAGTTCTCTGCATACTAAAAGTGGATTCCTCCCTTCTTGCTTTGATCAGATTAAATAAGAGCAAGTGAAGCTGTTAGGCTATAGAATGCATGGAGAGGTACCAGCAGCACAAATGGTACACTAACGGTGCTCTGACTTGCAGTGAGTTAGCAAGGAGCTACTCCTCTGACATCCAGTCATGTGAAGGCAAGATGAGGGGGCGGAACAAGCTCCACACTGCAAAAGTGGGTGTAATTGTGCTCCTCCAGGGAGAATGGGCAGTAGGGGCACCCACATGAGAGTACACACTGAGTGAGAGTCAAGCTTCTGCATCTGTACGAGGGCAGCTTGAGAAATTATGTAAGCCAAATTTTGAGTAGGAATTTGTACACAGCCTCATCTTCTACGAGTACACTGAGACATGTTTTTAAAAAATAAGTTTGTTGTATTTAGGTGCAATTTTCTCTTGAGAAATGTTTACCCATGTCTTTGCAGCTGCAATTGAATTTCACTTCCAGATCTTTGTAAGTCTGGGTAATAGCAGCTGGAAGCATGTTTTGCAAAGGCAATTCATTTCACATTTTGAAAGACACATCATAAAAATAATCCAGGGGAATCTTGAAAGTGTATACCCCACATGTAGAGGTATGTAACTGGGATTCTCTTTTCATGAAATCATTGCTTTGGTTAAAATTACATTTGTTGAAGAACTTCAGTAATCCTTTGTTTGTTTTCATACACAAAACAAATAACTACAAATGTTAATATATACTGAATTTCTGTTACTTAACATAGTGATATTTTTCCATGATTATCCTTTGACTTTTCCTAAAAAATGTAATTATAAATGCCCTCAATATGCTTTATTGTGTCAAATGAACTTGGGATGACATTTCTAACAGTTGCTATTTTGTGTTTCCATGTTTCATCAAGCCCTTAATTAACATGCTGTTAGATTGTCAGCTAGTTCCCATTGTGACAGTCACTGTGACATACAAAATGGTCTCTGTTATAAGTATTCTGAATGGAATTTTACATCAAGGTTTTCAGAGCAATATGGCAGATACTGAATAAATATTGTTATTGGAATAGTACTATTGGTTATCAGACAAAGACCTGGTAGAATTTATTCTATCCTACTTAGACAACATTTATCAATTTTTTGGCATTTTAAATATTCTTCACCCTTTACTTGAACCTCAAATCCCACAGAAAATTCTGGCCTATGGTCTTATATAGAACAAAGACTTTTTGGTGCAGTCTGGGCTTATTGTGTGGCTATATAACTATAAATGGAAATTGCATTTTTCAATAGACAAATCTTTTGAAATGTTTCTTTTTCAAAATTGTTTTTAAAGTAGAAAATGTCTTCCCAGCCGTGAAAAATTCTTTTCTGAACATCACTTCTTTGAACAGTAAACAAGGCATAGAATTTATGTAGAGATAACAATCATTTTGGTGGCTTCTTGGAGGAATGGCATTCAGTGAAGCTTTCTAGTTTGTGTATCAATCATGACAGACTTCAGACTCAGAAAGTATATGCCATAAATTATTTGAGAATCCTAATAAATAATATAATAATACCTAAATAATAAAAGGTATTGGAATTGTGAGTCACCAGAATTTGATTAGATGCATTTAGGTGAATATCTCCCTCTGTGTTGGAAAAAAACATACTGGTAATCTAAAATGCTGAATCACCATGAAATCATTCCTTCATTGCTAAACCACAGCGAACTGGGGAAGTCTGTAGACTATACCAACAGGTAGTTATTTGATAGTTTGTGGGGGTTTTTGAGGACCTGTGAAAGGGATTACATTTATAGTGAAGACTGTGTAAGACATAGCAGCTATATAAACCGTGCTTGAGAGATTGAGCTTGCCAGTCATGTTGTAATGTGGACTCTTCTCCGCATGCTGTGTGCTTACATAAAATCATTAAAATATAATACGTATTTTAATTATAGGGTGATGCTGGAGAAAATGGACCAAAGGGTGACACAGGAGAAAAGGTACACTATTTAACAGTGGAGAAAAAAATGTGTGCTTTAAGCGTGCTTGCAGTACAACTAGTTAAGGAAAAAGAGTAATTCCATCAAAAGAAAAATGCATTTTAAAATATGTGTGTGTGTGTGTGTGTGTAAAGATGTTGAATGATTTGACTGAGTTCCTTTTTATGAATAGCAGAAAAAATATCATTGTTCTGTCCAATTACACATAAAGTTCCTGACTTTATACATTAGAGCTTTAGCACAGGATACATCATAAATCAGCATCTCTCTAATTAGCACTGCTCTTTGCTGAAATTTGCATTATAGGAAAACTTTGGTCACAAATTGCCAGACCTCTGGAACTAGGTCTGCTGGGTTATAGCCATTTCTGATATATCCTTTTACATTTTCCCTTCTGTGCTCCCCTCAAAGGAAGGGACCAAATCAATATGGGACAAAAAAATATGGTATCATGATGGGTAACTTCACTCCAAATTGCCAGCTGGACAATTTAGAGTTGAAGATACAAATAAATTTTAAACCTTCTTGCCAGATGACATCAGACATAACCCCACTTAATACTTTGCTAGTTCATTGTTGCAGAAGACCAACACGTCGTAGAAGTCACTAAAAGGTAGACATTGTCAAAATTTTATTTTACTTAGTTTTGATTTATTTTATGTGAGACCCATACTGTATCACTGGGGGAAAAAAAAAAAAAAACCCACAAAAATTGAACTTGAGTTATTAAATGTGCTTTACTTATACAAGTTATAGTCTTTAGCAGTCAGAGCAAAGCCTGTGTTGCATGGGAAGAAGGGTCAGTCTCTTCTAGCTATCACTTCGGAACTCATATGCTTCTAAAAACATTCATCTTAGTGGCAAAACTTGGACAGAAGCATAAAAATTTCTTCATGTATCGCTATATGTGTAATTGCTTAACCAACTCACATCAGTTTAGTGCAAGGAGAAATTTATGGCAGATTTATCAAGCTGGTAAGGTATGCATGCAAATCCCTCAGGTCCTGTAATCTGGATACAGTAAAGCTATGCTTTCAAGAACACAAGGATTTTATGGGGCATATTGTAAAATCAGCAATTAAAAAGAGAGTAGATTGAAGAATAGTGAAGTTATTTGATTCCCAAAGTTCATTTAAATAATACTTTATCTGCAACCATGCTTATTAACCCAGATGAAAGTCTTAAGAACTTTATTTAGTTACTTACACAATGTATGCCAATAACATCACCTTGATCCACTCTTATGTGATTCAGGAATATAGTCTCTTAGCAAGTATGAGATTGTTGCTCAGATACGTAGTCCTGCAACAAGTAAATGGGAAGTTTATAACCTCTCAGGGAAGCCTAGTGCAGCTTCGTGTGTTGTTCTTCGTGTGTGTGTTTATCAACTGTGAGAGTGAGGTTGCATCCACTAGAATGCCTGTACTGCACTGTGGCACTGTGGTCCGCAGGGCACATATCTCTCTTTTTGGGATTGTTTAAGGAAAGAAAAACTTCTCTCCTTCTTTCAGTGGGAAATCCTTCCTCCCCAAGTATAATGTTTTAAGTATTTCTGTGTGAGCTTTCAACAGTTTGGCAGTCTAGTTGGGATCAACTTGTGGAAAGTATAGGTCATCAGGAGACTGCTTATATTGCTGTATCTGGAGAAACTTCAATAATTTGTTGAACTTCTTAACACAGAAGTCTCCCATCTCTTCCAGGTTTCATATAAATTTCAGAGGTGGCATGGCGACATGGGAATATATGCTGTTTGTGCGAAGTGGATTGCTTTAACCATAGCAAGCTAGAATCCACTACATGAATTTTTACAACAGTCAGCAGCACTGTGACTTAGTTGACTTTCATTATTTTTCCTCCATTTTCTCTACCTGTAAGACAATCTGCCATCCAGAAAAAAAGATCCAGATCTTATAGGAGAGCTGCATCTTAAAGCTTCTGATACATAGCTGTGCAAAAACCACTTCATAAGGAGCTTAGGAGTGTGGGTTTTGACAATTTAGAAGTAAGAATTAAACTTGATGTCATTACATTACTTTTGTACTGTTAACAAGGATTGTATTATTTCCTGCTTTTCAGTGTAGGCAGGAAATTTTTGCTGTATGATCATTATGTATATATAATTCCAGCAAAAATTCGGATTCCAGCAATAGCCAATCATATGCATTTAGAGGAAATCAGAATGATTGTTACAGCCACATTCAACGAACATGTTCACAAAGTAGCCTTGACTTTTTTCTGTATTTTCTTATTCGTATTTTTTTCTGTATTGTGTCTTCACTTGCTCTACTGGTGTCATGATCATCTTGAGGTGGCAGTTAAACTGACCTTGACTATAAACCCTGCTATAATGCAGGGTTTCAAAGTAGCTCAATAGCATTCCTTCTGTATTTTCCACTGGGTGCTTTGTATTGGGTGGGAAATTAACATAACAAACTATGTTTGCTTTCTTAAAAGAAGCAGATGAAAGCAAGTTTCAACAAATTTCACAACCAGCCTTATTGATGCACTAAGCTTATATATAAATCTCTTCTGTTATAGTTTTTCCCTACTATACAACCTGTGCCTTGTATTTGGGTAAATCTGAAAAGTCTGGGGCATGTGTTACATTATGAAACTTCATTAGTTTTTTTCCAGCTGAACACTTGTGGTGAGGAGTGTTAGACTTATTAAGGCTCAGTTTTTAAAGGCTGTTTTTAAGAGAGCTGTGGGATGTATTCAGAGACAAGACTAGTGTCCATACAGTTCTCAGGTGTTCAACCACATCCATGTACAAACCCTTCCTGCTCAGTAAACAAGCCATTAATTTTATGTAAATAAATGCAGAGACAATTGCACTAGATCATAATGCTGCACATATGCTTAAAAGATGTAATTCATAGCTCCCAAAACTTAAAAGCATTTATCTAAAAGCTTAAATAATGTTTCTGTGAGAAAAATACTAAATTTTAATTTTTGTGGTCAGAGAGAGATCAGATGACAACAGTTTCAGACTAGGTTTAGGAAAGAGTTCTTGTTTGTGCGATTAAAGTAGCTTTGTTTTCCGAACTGCTGTACCTAGTGGCTCTCAGAAATATGGAGCTAGGTGCCTACTTCTTGGCCTGTGACTTAAGAAATAAACTGGTTTTGTTAAATTGTTCTACTTTGAAGACAGTCTCAATGCCAGACTTGAGTCCTTCCTTCCGCTCTTCCACTGCAGTCTTGGTCCTTAGAAAATACCAAGTATCTTCCTTCTGTGTGCATGTTCCCATGCTAAAGTTTCTTCATTTGCTAACTGTCTGACTCATCAGAGAACTGAGAACATGCTGTACCATATTTTTTTCTTTAATCCCATATAAATTTCAATTTTTGCTGAAAGTGGATTATAAATACTTTGTGTCCTATCTTCCCTGTATCCATCATTACCCCTTAAAATGTTTAAATGGTAAATGTCTCTTACCAGTTGTTTTTCCACTTTATAGCTACAAAAAATCCTTGAGGCTTTGCATTTAGTTGTACACACTTGTAAGGGATTTCAGCAGTATCACTCATGCATGCCTATCAAAATGAGGCAGCTCAGGTTTCTAGACATTAATCAAGCTGTCATAATATCACTTTTTGTGTTTTCTTCACACAAGAGCAAGCTGCAGTAACTGTGTAAAGAAAATCTATTCCTACTCTTCAAGGAGCGGGGAGCACGTTATCTGGTAGCATTTAATTTTATCAGGCAAATAACAAAAAGATCCCAAACCAACTTTAAAACTGGCATTCACAGGACACTTCCTGCAGTTTTACTGAATCATCAGGAATGGGTATCCCTTATTTATATTTTAACACAAAGAATATTAAGCATTTATACTCTGCTTATAGATCTTCAAAGTGGATTACAGTACTGGCTTCTGTGCTACCTATGTAAATCACTAGCAGGCTTTGGTAAGCTTGAAGTTGCTACTGTGTAGTAAACTGTAACTTTCAATGAACAATCCAAATTTATTTTGAATAACAAATAATGAGACGGTTCATCAAATATAAGCACTCTAGCCGTCTTCAGCAGCAACTAGCAAACTTTCATTAATTTAGTTTTTTTCAATTTTTTTTGGTGTGTCATTTAGGGAAAAAAAGTGCAGCAAAGTGAGTATACAAGAATTTTAAGGATCCTGCGACAATTGTACAAAACTGGGAGCTAACAGCTTCCTTGGCCAGGTCACTCACTGATCCTCTGCCCTTGTGCGTATCACTGCTTACCAAATCCAGTCAACCCAGCAAAACACAGAAATATCTTTCTGAATGCTAGATGCCTCCTCAGAACAAAGACCCTTCCTGAATACATAAATTATTATAGCTCTCTCATCCTGTAAAGTATAATACTTAACTGCATTAAATTATCAGTTAAAATATGCTGAAGAGCTGTGGAAATAGAACTGTGACTTGTCCTGATGGGGATAAACACAAAGGTCACTGGCGTGTTTTTTCAAGGTAAACTTTCATTAGCACAAAAAGCTTTGTCAGTTGAGACCCGACACTTGCCATCTGTAGAATTAGGTTGCAAAGATTGCCATATTCTTTGTAAATGGCAGTAAATTATTTTTAATGTGTATCAGCAATTTAGAGATGTCAAATTATGTCCCATCTTCTGGTTTTATAGAAGTACACTTATACAAAATCTGCAATTATTACATCTACATTATTAGTTGTGAAATTTGAGGTTAACTATTATGTGGTTTGGATGAGTGAAACTAAAACTCTCTGCTGTTCTTGAAAACAATTTTCTGAATCACACTGATTTATTGGCTAAATTCCTATGTAGCAGTACAGAGAACAGGTAGTCTTGCTATGTATGTAGTTATTTTGCTATATAATCTTGCTATACTCTTGAATGTTTTGTTATATCTGTTTCCTGAAAAACTGTATATGTAATAAGTGTGATTATTTCTTGTGGATTTTGTATCAGGGTGACCCTGGTTCTTCTGCTGCAGGAATTAAGGTAATTTAGTTTTAAAGTAGTTGTACAGGGAGAAGAGGGATGGTTGGTTTGTTACTTTGTGGTGTCACAGACATTTTAGATACCATTAATGTTATGGTTTTCCCCAGCTCTATTTTTAATGCATTTTGTCATATCTCATGTCTTTCATCTCTTTTTTTTTAGGGTGAACCTGGTGAATCTGGGCGGCCTGGACAAAAGGTATTAGTTGGAAATGTTCAGTTTTCCTTTTCTTCTCTGTTGGATTTGTTATAAATGATGTTACACAGATATTACCAGTGGCACTTACCCATATTAGGATGAACCCAAGACAGTACAATTTAACAGCCCAAGCCCTGTACGCATTTGGTGTATGATCATTTTGTATTTTAAAAAAGCACAGGAATGATGATAGTAATTAACATGAAAAGCAGTATCAGACTAACTCACCCACCCTTCTAGCCACAGCACACTTCTTGCCTTGAAAGCTTACCTAATATCAGCTGCTGAGACTAACAAAGAACAGCTCTGCTCCTTGAGTGTTCACAAGTTAACCCTGCATGTTTGACTGAATATTAATATTCAGACTATAGTACAATATTACATCTCATTAGGAAGGAAATAAATACTGACTAGAATCCCTTTCACGTATATCTGTAAGGGGAATCAAACTGTCAGAGGTACACGGTACGTTTGGAACGACATATACCAGGTAATGCCGTTCTATTCTTCCTTGCAGGGGAAGAAATTCCCCTGCGTTCTGCGTAGCTGAGGCTGCTATTGCAAGTAAAAGTTCAGCAGGAGCTGTAATGACTCTATGCTGTACAAGGCCCTCTGAAGTTGGGGAATTTCCTCTTTGAATCCACAGTACATCAGACACAGTGAATGCTGTGCCTTCAGCTGCCTTTCATGAGGAGGAGGCAGGTCCTGCTGGGGAGAGCTGATGAAAGGGCAAAGAGAAGAGACAATGAGAGAAACAGATCTTTGCTTTGCAGTACTTGGTTTCCCACGAGAGCTTTCGGCACCATTCTTTCCTCTTACAACATTGAAAATTACCCACTACTGCCAGAGTGGAGCGGAGTCCAGCTGCCAGTTGAGCTAGCAGGTATTCCAGCCAGGCAGCCAAGAACTAAAATTTTATATAGTGAATGGCAGTACAACCATTTTCTAATACTCTAGGTCTTTTGGTGACTAAGCAAAACCCCAAACACATACAAATACACAATAAAAGACAAAGACTTTTGCTTTGAGAAATTATAACTGTCATCAATTTTAATAGACTAAACAAAGACTATTATGGTTGCAAATGCAGTTCTTTAGTAGAATGTAGTGTTAATTAGGAAAGGTAATCAAAGTAGTTTAAAGCTATCAAATCCACAGAATCATTCAGTGTGTATATACTGCAGTGTATGCTTTGCTTGGGTAATAAACTAGACAATGCACTTAAGAGCCTGTTGAGATTCATACTCTCATTAGCTGGCTGCCATGGAAGCAAAACTAGCAGTGATTTATCAGCAGGCTCCTGGATCTCAGTCCCCAGGCACTCAGGTTTGATCTCATTTAGGTAACATAGATAAGTCAGATGTACGCAGTTCAGACTTTCTTTAGTCTCAGCTTGTTGTTCACACAAAAGGTTTAATGTGTTCTTTCCACTTCACCTCACAAGCTTCCAGTACGCCACATTCATGTCCCCAGCATGAACAAGCAGCTCCTGTAATACACTCATTCAGAGTGCCTCCTCCAACCAGGTGCCCCACGTCTGCTGTTCTGCTCCCTGCTTAACAGGGACTTGTTCACCACATCAGAGGTTGCGAGAGGCCCTTTTTTCAACTGGAGACATGCCTCTGCTCTCCATGTCACCTCAGTACTTTTCCCCCTACTGTGTCCCATTCCTATTTCCTTCCTGTATCTTCTCTCCTTCCTTATATTTTACTTCTTCCTCCTCTTCCAGTTATTCCTTATCCATCTTCTAAGGACAGATATACTGAGCTGCCCACCTGAATATTGTTTCCATGAAATGAAACGTGACAGTATTTCAGTGGCTTGACAAGGCTGTTGTGCTGCAGAGGTGGTAGAAGAACCTGCTCTGCCAACCTGAGCATTAAGAGATGGAGTTAGTATACAGCTTTGTATACTAAAAAATATGGTTTTGGATGTACTTTAAAAATTCTCATAAATCTTGCTCAGACCTTTCATATCAGGAAAGGTCCTGAAAAGAAAATATTATGCATTCATCTACAATACTAATTCTAATGAAGCATTCATGATTTCATTGTGTTTCACATTGTTTAATATATCTTTGAGAGGCATTTTAATGGTTTTAGATTACTGTGACTCCGAACTGGCTTTGGTGGATCCTTGCTGCTTGTTATGTGTGCGTCTATGGGGATTAACTTTGTCCCAAGACTAAACAGTGACCTACTGCAGCAATGCTAATAGGTTAGCAGTTATAATTATTCAAATGCTGTGCTTAAAAGTGAAATTCATTGCTTCCACAATTAGATTAGAAAAGGTCATGGTAGTAGAGTGGTATGTATGGCTACTGAAGAAAGAAACTGAAAGACAGAGGAGTAGGGTTTTGGAGAGAGCATTTTGTCAGGAATGAGTACAGTGGAGACTTTTCAAGATTAACAACCTGTTTTCTGCTTTAGAAAGTGTTAGGCAACATATTGCAAAATAATAGTGTCTATTTAAAATGGTATCCTAGCTTCTATTCCTTCATGTGATTTTATAGTTAGTATTTTGAGACTGGAATCTTTCCTGTGCTTTTAGGGAATGTGAACAGTTAAAGTTCTGGAGCAACTGAAATGGACAAAGAAGCTGTTATCAGATCCTTCTATAACATTTTAAAATCACTCCATTTGGTAAAGCAATTTGCAGACCCTTTATTGTGTTTTTCAGTTGGTGGCAGAGTGTAATTTTGTTATTAGTGCTTCAAGTCTACTTAATAATACTGCCTCAAAGAAGTGTCTTTGGCTACTGTAGTCTGATGAACAGCTGTATTATGTATACATGTCCTTGTGTACCTATACATGTGTATGAATGTATGTAAGTGTGTATGTATACACACACACGTAAACTATTTTAATAGCATAATCAGCCCAAACCACAGAGTTGAAATCTGGATTTCTGTAAAGCTCGGGAATGTACAAAAGCTGGAATATAGTTCAACTCATTATAAAACTAAAAGTTGGCTTCGGAGTTCAGATCTGAGCTTCCAGAAAGTTCAGGGAATGTTCAGATCCAAGGTGCTGGTTGGAATCCATCTCTGCATTAAAAAAAAATCTCCAGCCTTTAAAATAATGTTTTCTTCACATGTGTTTGTGCTTTTTTTCCCCCTGTTCATCATCTTTATTTCCCTAGACAACATCTTTCCATTTAGCTGGTATCTCAAAATGATCACTTGTGTGAATGTTGTCGTTCCTGTCCTAGACTAATATCAGCTTCATTTCAAAATTAATACATTCAGTTTTCAACTCCTGTTCCAAAATTACCCTTGCAAATGTAGTACTATAGGTCTTTTCATTGCAGTTGTACATAAGCAAGGTGTTTCTGGGTAAAGCAATAGAAGGTTACATTTCCACTATCCTTCATGACACCCTGTATATTCACAGATAAATAGCAAGCACTGAAATGATGCTACAGATAGCTCTATAAAAATGATGGCCCAGTTATAATTAGGCAGTCCTGCTTCAATTGCACAATTTAAACCAAGCTCTTCTGAATTGCCTTTTCAAAACTAAATCAGACAGTTACACAGCACAATATCTAGCTCAGCGTTGAAAATGGAACAGAATTAAACATCTGTCGTAAGTATGGAACTGAAATGGCAGTGTGTAAAAGGAACCAGTATGCTTCTTTTTTTCTTCTCTTTTGGTGAAGGTTAACGTGAGTTCATTTTTGGCTTTCCTGACAGGGATTTTCAACCTGGGTGTCATCTTCATATCCATGGTTCCCAGAAGACATTTAAGTTCTTAACATGACTCTTACTAATTGTATATTTAAGTCACTCATTTTGAAAATATCAGTACTGCTTGAACTGACTAGCAATCATCTGTGCTGTTCTATCTTGCTGTGGAATATACAGGGGTATTCACTGGATAGTGACCATAACTGAATAATGTCTGTAATATTATGTAATTTTCCTGTATAGGGTGAACCAGGTCTCCCTGGGCTTCCTGGACTCCCTGGGATAAAGGTAAATAAACTGTAGTCTCTGTTGTACTGGGGGGACACCACAAAGAGGGGGAGACTGCAAGAATGTGGCTAAAATAGACTTATGGTACTTGTGCTATATCTTCCGAGTCTCTGGTATCGAACTGGGGATTGTCACAGAAAGGTTTCACTTGGAAAACTGGTTGTCTGTGAATAAGCAAACAGTATAACTTACATTAGAATGTGAAGTAGAACATTGCATTCTAGTGCATTAAAAAATAGCCTAATAGAGAATTTTTATATATTTTTATTTAATGGAAGGGTCTTGTCATCAAAATTTTACTTGGTTTCCACTTTAATGTGTGCTTTCCAGTAACAGTAGTCTACTGAATTTACCAAGCCTACAGCCAGAGGACTGCATTAATTGTACACAGGCTGTGGAGAGCTGGCTCTGTCAAGAAAAACACTCTGTGCTCCATTACACAGCAGTGATTTCCACCAACTAGTCAAAATGTTTTAATAAGATTCTATTCAGTGTTAGCCGCAGTCCCTGACCTAATACCTGGTTTAGTCCCTGGCTTCCGGTTTGTCTGGGATCTTTAGGTAAGTTGATACAAAAGACATGTGGTTGGTTTAGCTCTAGCGTAAGTGGTTGCATTGGGAGTTGCAGACACTTGCACAGTTTGAGCTGTAACTGTATAATGCTGCACAGAGTGGATTCACGTATCCTGAGTGAATGCAGATTAGAGTGGTTGCTTCTCCTCTGTGGCAAAGGCTGTTCATTCAGAAAACAAAATCTCTTTGAAACTTTTTCTTTGCATTCCAGCACGGGCCTGTGTATACCTCAGGAGATAGTTTATATCATTTCTCCAATAACAAGGGGAATAAGTCAGAGGCCAAATGCTTGTCCATTTTGGTAGAATACTGGATTTAGCTCACGGAATATAACATTTGCAGTGGTTTTCTCAAGGGACCTGTGAATTGCCACAGTAGTAAAGCATAATGTCCCTTCTGTGTTACTGGTAAATTATGGGAAGAACGGAATGTGCATATGAAAGTTTGCATGTTGTAATACCTGGAAATATAGATCCCAGGGAGGCTGTTCATTTTCTACAAGGGCAAACTCTATATTGACTAATGAAGATCATGTAGGAGCAAAGTCCTTTGTGTGACCAAACTGTGTTTCTGTGAGGACCTTTGACAGCAATCCCTATGCTGTTTAACAGTGAGCAGAGGTAGCTCAGCTGGTCAGTGCCAGTGTCCTGGGGGCACTTGCCAAAACCAACTGGAGTTGTGGCTGGTCTTCGGGAATTCCATTGATGCAGACCATGCACGTCCATGCATATTATCAACAACTAAATAAAAAAGTCTGAGTCTGAGTATCTTGTCTGGGAAAATTATTGCTGTTAAGTTTTATTTATTGGTGGTACGAATGGGTTAGAAGGGCAGCTTTCAGGTTCATCCAAAAGGCAAGATGTGAAGTAAAAAATGGACAGAGCGTGGGAGTTTTGCTCAGTGAAAATTTATCTCAGAATTCAGTGGATACAGTGGAAAAGCAGTACAGTTGTTTGCAGAATAAAATGGAATAATTTGGTCAAATATTAATCCTTTAGGAGAGCGCTAGCTTCTATTAAAAATAGAAAGGGGAGAGTGATGGTTCAGTGAGGAAATTCTATCCAGTGCAATTTTGCATTGAGGTGGCTAGACACACCCTAGATGGTGACAAGTGACCTAGCAGAACATGCATAGGAGAGAGCAAAGCATTTCTGATCACATCAGACTTGCAGGGTGGGTGCTGTTTGATTCAAGGCATATGTAAACTCTGTTCAATTAAGAAGTCTACAGAAAAGCCTAGATTTTTCTGTCGTAGAGCCTACATCTGTGGCATGAGCAGTGGTAGCAGAAATTAGAGAATGGCTGGAGTTAGGATAGGGGCACTCATCAACAAAGAAAAAGTAGTAGTTTAGCCCCTTTTTCTCATCCTCTGTTTTAGCAAAATTTATGTATCACCATGGTAAAATAATGTCAGCAATTTCCAAGAACAACCTAAGTGATATTGAGAAACAAATTTCCAGTCAACTAATGTTGATTGAAAGCTACTGTGAAATAACAGTGACTGGATGAGAAACCTGAGCATGAAGGAAATCCATTTGTCTGGACTTGCAATCTGTTGAAGCTATCACGATATTACCACACAAAACTGAAAAGAATCTTATTTGGAGCAATGACTTTTTCTTTTTTTCCTCATTGTTCCATGTTGTTTGTTACATTTTTTTCAGGACTGCTGGGGTCTGTCCCTATCAGGACTTTATAAAACTCTAAGATATGTCTTTGCTCTTCTGTCTTAGTAGTGATACGCAGTGGTGGCATAATGCAAGACACAGCACAAACCCCACACAATGTCATTACAACATCTAGGAACTTGTTACAACGTGTAAGAAGTTTCCATAAGGGAAATGGATTAGAGTTCTTGTGCATTTGCATGCCAGCACAGTAGCTGTCAGGAGGGATTTTGCAGGCTATTCCCAAGCTTTTTGAGATGGACATCTGGCCACTCTAGCAAATCACTAGTAGGGGCATGTAGGAGAAAGTGATGGGGCTCAGTACAATGCAGTGGCCATTTAATCTCTTTCCCAGTAGGAAAAAAAAATGAATATTCTTGTATTGCTGGTATTACTTTAATACTATTCTTTTCTACAGTATTGTTCTCTTCAGTTTCTGTGACATTATGCAGGTGTGCACATGCACACTCCAAAGTCTTCTATAGAATACTCTGTTAAGGTCCCTTACAGCTAAAAAGCTTTAGGGTTCTCATTGCACTTTTTGATCCTTCTTCAGTCCTATGTAATTCGAATTACAGAATGTTCTCCAAATTTGTGTCTTCCTGTGATGTTCTAGAAATTAACATGTTATATTTGTTTTCTGGCTATTTCCCTGAGTTATTCATAAAACACATTTCCCAAATGGATTGGAAAGATTAGCCCTAGGTGGCAAGTGCATCTGAAATGCATTAATTCCTGTAGATCAATGGATATAGCTTAAACCAGTGTTCAACTGGCCAAGTAGTCAAAGAAAGGGGACATTATATATTCCAGAAATCAGATAAACAAATAGCAAAAGTTCATATCCATTTGATATACAGTAACATAAATCACACAGGTGATTTCAAATTAACAAACTAGTTGTCTGAGGATCGTGTTTACAGAGCTGTTATGTTCTAGACAGCTTTGGAATGGCTGGATGTTGATAGACAAATACATAGAGGCATCTTCAAGACAGGTGACAAGAAAGATGCAAGAGAAGACCCCATGTTGCCTAATTTTGAAAGAATTTCCTTCAGTATCTCTTAGTACTTCCACGTAATGAAAAGAAGATAGCATACAGGGATATTCTACACACAGGACACTCTTGAATGTGGTTCATCTGGTCTTCCCTTTGACTATTGCGTAAGCAACTGAAATCTCCTTTTCTTCAAATGTTAGCTGAACTATGAATTTGCTTTCTTGTGAATGAATCTCTCCACAGTGGCAGGCTGTGTTACGAAATGCTTTAGGTAACTGTGCACATACATGGCATTCCTTACAAATGCTACACCAGCCTGTGAAAACATAAATGCCATGCCAGGCAGTGGACCGTATCTTTCCAGCTACATCTCAGCTTTCTTCTCATGGTTGAAGAAGCTTCCCAAGGCATCCAGTCCAGTATGCTTGAACATGTAGCCAAACTACTTAAAGGATTAATAAATACTAATCACTGGGAAAGTTTCAGCTTCTTATAATGCCATTTCAATTAATTAATCAATGTTCCCAGGAACCTGTTAGAGCTTGGTTAAACATGATACTGGAGTCTGAATGAACAGCAACATTGGACGGACATGCAAGTATCATATCTGAATTCAGAGTATGCAGCAGGGTCTTTTATTACTTTTCTAGACCCATTCACTATGCACATACGGATGTCTTGGGAGTTCTTCCTGTTCTTTTTCATTCTCTCCTCATTGTCAGTTGGTGCCATGGAGGAAACACAAGCGCAGTCAGTTATTTCCAAGACAGTGATAAAGCTGTCTGTGACATGCTGGAGAAACGTTTCTCAAGCACCTGTTGCTGTTTAGGAATGGCTGGAAACTTAATGAGCCCCTGAATGTGTTCCACCATGTCACTTGGGAAGCAAGTAAGGCACCTAAACACGGAGTATTAACTCATTGCTCTGGTATCTCCCAACTGATGCCAAGCAGACGCAGAATACTTTCTATGAAACAAAAACTTCATATATCTGTTTTATCTCATAACTTTCATGGGATGATAAATACAAAGCAGTATGATGATACATACAAAGTACTCACCGTAATGTAAATCATGTATACCCTTATCCATTGTAATGGCAGACATCTCTCAAATCCATTGTGTTGCATTTTCTGGCATTTGGGCAATACAGTCCTCAGATTCATCACTGAAATGGGAAGACCACAGAACACAAGCTTCTTCTCAGTAGCAGCACTTTATGCAGGATCTGGCTTTTCTTTAACATTTCTAGCAATTCTTCCTGTTTTTAAAACAAATACTGAAACAAATTTTGTGAGTGCAACTAAGTTTTTATTCTACCGTGTTCAAGGAAGCTGCTGTTGAATGGTTTGGCATGAGAAAAGAGAGGATGCTTAGCCCTTCTGCTTTTAGGATGTAGGAGAAGTTTTCTATTTTCAGATCCAGTGGAACTAGCTGACTCAATAGACTTGCCAGTATTAAGCATCTTGTATCTTTTTATTCAATTACTTTGGATTGACTTCCCTGGGACTGTGCTTGAGCAAGGTTTCAGAAGAACCTTGATAAGGACATGGACTTTTATGAAAGCAAAAGCAGTTCTAGTTTTCATCTGCTTTGTACTTAAATTTCTTTTTCTCTGTACATACTCGAAGATCTTATCCTGTGACTTCCCTAATTCCACGTGAAGACTGAAAAACTTGCTGCTCCACAGAATGTATTTTTTATAAGAATTGATACTCCTTTCATCCAGTGAGTTCTGTTACAAAAGAAAACTTTCAGAGAAAATGAGAGGCAGAATTTTCAAGCTGGGTGCATAGAAGTTACTCTCCTATTTAAACTCTTTCCTAACAGAGACTGACTGTTGTTGAAGCTCATGTGTTTAGATATTGGTCTTCTCATCTGGTAGCAAAATGAAAGGAAATCTGAAGTAAATGGTAGCTCCAAGCATTTCATTTTGGAGTCAATGTCATTCATCACTTATAGGGAAGTTCCTCAAGCTCCCCTTTCCCCCCACAAGTTCTTAGGAAGGCTGGGCAAATTTTCCTGATACATTTTTCCTTTTCCATATTTCCATACTTCTTCCAGGTTTTCTTCCTTGTTAGTGGCTGTTACCAGAAAACCTGGAGGGCCTATATCTCTCTGCATTTTTTCCAGAACTCAGATATTCTCGTTCAGGCTTCAGTTCATCATTACCCTGTAGGTCACCATACTCGGACCTCTTTCTAGCCTGAACTCAAGAGCAGGAAGGGACCAGCTGACCTTGTGACAGGCACCTCCAAATCCAGGATCCAGACATTTGCTGAACACGTTAATTGCAGCAATTGAAAATTTTGGGAAATCAGCTTCAAACCCTGCTTCATAGAAGCTTAGGTTTCTCCCTGAATTGCACTTTCCTGAGCTGATACATATTTTGAAATATTAAACTGTGAACTAATCTCCAACCTTTCATCCCTCACATATAGTGTTCTTAAGAGTGGGTCATCTGCCTGAGCAGAGGAAAATATACAGTGTAGTATAGGTCAAATACTGAAAAGTAGACTGGAAAGATGTATGTTCTGGGTGAAAAAGAGAACTGATCTAAAAAAAACAAGACTTAGTACCTGTGTTTGAAGGGCTTGTTTTCAGAAGTAGCTCTATGCATGGGTAGGTAAAATATAAAATTTTAAAAAAATTACACAACTGTGAAATTGATTTTCAGTATTCAGTTTCTAGAGTGGAAGTACATATACAAACATGTATCTGTATGGATGTAGCTATGTATCTAGCTTTGTTCATTAACTCCTAACTGTCTGGTTTCCATATGTTACAGCAGTAATTACTTGCATAGGGTAGACATGTAATTTCCCAGAACTAATTTTGAGAATCAAGGCCAGAAAATGAAATCACTGTTAACATTGGACAGTATGCATGTGTCAGGAGTGTGTACTGGCGCATTCTTTGAGATATATTCAGTTCTTATTAATCCATCAGAAACTATATCTTCGAAATCATGAAAGCTCTCATTTTCTTTCCTGGAAAAGGCTAAAACATAACTGAAACACTGGATGTTGTTTCCTCTAAAGCTATTAGTAATTGGAAGACTGAGTTTATAAAGTTCTATTTCACAGCATCTGTTTCATAGTGTATTTTAATTTTTTTCTTTGGGGAAAAAAACCCAACAAACAAACAAACAAAAAACCCCCAATCCAAATCCAAAATTTTGAAAACAGCTGGTTAATCTGAGAGTCCAATATTCTGCTGTATTCAGAAGTCAATCAATTTTGTTATCCAGAAAGAAGACTTGACATCAGTAATCTGAAAGTATTTCTGTGCCTCAAATACACAATTTTAGATGGTCAGAAAAGAGTGTGTGCAATAAAGTACTTTATATTTCAGAGTAGTAACAAAAAGTCCTTAGATTTGTCATCTAACTGTTTTCTAAAGGAAGCAATTTGGTGAAAGATTCTTCATAATTTAACAGTTCGGTCATCACAAAGAATTAAAAACAAGGCATTTTTTTGTAATTACATTAAACATCATTACAACAAGTGTTTTTATTCTAATTCTGAGAAGCAGGTACCATGCTGACTTGAATTATAATTAGCTTTTAAATAAGAAGTCCTTGGCATGACTAATACCTGCAGAATTAATCAGTATTACTGGTTCTGTTAACACCTTCCAAAGCAGCATACCTTCTAAGCAGGAAGAACTTAAAAGGAATGGGAATATTAGTCTCACTAAAAAGCAATAAATGTCGTACAAAGTAGGGTATGTTGTGAAGCTTCAGGGTTTTAGCCAGGTTGTAAGGTTTTACTTCTCTAATTCTAAATGAATCATAAAGGCTAAACATGCATCTGGAAATTCTAAACCAGAATGTTTTTTTCTAAGTTGAGAGAGTGATTTGGGAGTAAAGATATTGTTTCAAATGCGATGAGTGAGCCAGACAACCTGTTTTAACTGGTCATTTCTGGAGCCAATCCTGAACTCTTACAAAAAGCTTTAACAAAGACCTTATAAAATGGGGTTAAGGTTTTTTAACAGATTTCCTTTTATCTTGCCTATTTCTTTCTTATGAGCTGAATACTGTAGTCCTCCCAAGAGCAAAATTCCGTTGGACATCAGGTTATATATAAAGTCCCTTTAATACTCTTCACATTGAGAAATTATAAGGTGCCATTCTCTCTGACTTGTATAGTCTAAGGCCAACAGAGTTTCTGAAAAATTGTCTCACTGGAACTGAGTGCCATAGATGCAGGCAGGACATAAGTAAGCACAGCTTCATCAGTTGCCATGGACTGCTCCATTCCAGTCTCCTGAGAATTTACCCCTTGTGCCTCTCCAGAGTGGAAAAGTTGCAGCATTTTGGTTAGATAGTAATCTCAGTAACAATGTCTGAGGGCAGAAGATGGCAATTTCTGGGAAATCAACACAGGTAGCAGTGAACCAAATCCAATTTATTATAATTTCATAGTTGTTCTACAAATTGCCTTGCATCTGGGTTATGGGTTTGGGGTTTTTTTGCTAGGTCTTCTTCTGTATAGCATCACCTTTGCAGGATTTTTTCAGTAGAGTTAGGCAAGGAAAGGTTATCAGACTGTTTTTGTTTTAAATATGCCTGGAGTGAGTCAGGGTAACATTTAAGACAAGCATACCTTGGTTTCTTGATGTGATTAAAATGAGAACCCTTCCATGACAGTGTTTGTCAGAAAGGATACTTTGGGCTCTCCCAAGATCTATGACTCGAGTTTGCAGGGTGCCCCATGCTGGATGCAGGAATTTTGGGAGAACCATTAGACCTACAGGCAGGAGTTTGGAAGCTCCAAGCCTGCCCCCAGGTTGTGTGTGGAAGTATGTCAGGGTTCTCCTCCAGCCCTCACAGCTAGGTTTTCCTTGTATGAAAACTGTGAGATGGACCCACATTAGCAGAATCCTCCACAGGAATTCTGGATGTTTTGGCATGGTTTCCCACCCCAGAGGTGTGCACACGGGAGTCCTGGCCTTGGAGTGTTCAGACTTCCAAGTAAATGCGAGGGAAAGGTGAATCCTGGCTCTGTGGCAGACCTGCCAGTCAGCCCTGGAGGCGCAGAGCTGCCATGGTCCCAGCACTAGGGCAGACACTGAATATAATGTTTCAGGACCAATAAGCCATGTAATAAAGGTGAGAGTCTGACATTTAAACTTCTCTAACTAGTTCTAGTGCATAGCACTAGATAAGGATAAGGATCGAAATGACATTGTTCCTTGCAAATTCATGGTCTAAAAGTTGGTTTAGTCTCATTTCTACAGCATAAAGAAAATAATGCAGTAATCTGATGTAGAAGGAAAATAGTAAGGTGGTCATGAGACTTTAAAAATTTGGGTTTTCTGAGAGCTGTTGCACAATTTAAAACCATAAAGGGAATAACTGGCTCGTGTGTTTTACAGTTTTAGCAACAATGAAATATTTTATCAGTTACTTCAAATATTTTTATTTACCAAAGTAGGATAGTAATTTCAGAAATGGAAGCAAATTTATTTCATTGTTACAGAAAAGTCCATGGTTTGGGTGCTTTTCTGCAGCACAGCTTTTCTTTTTGGCAAACATTGATCTGGATGGGAAAATGTGTGTTACATTCATTAGAAGAATAATTATAGAAGGAAGATCCTTCTGTGGGAAACCCGTGTATCCAACAACTGCTGTTCTCTACTGATGGGTTGTATCAGCATAGAGCCATGTATTTCAGGCACTGAAAGTGGGCTGGGTCCCTCTGCAAGAGCAAAGTTTCAAATACTTTTGTTGTGTGTGTCAGTTGTGCAACGAAGGCTAATTCTATCTGAATACAGTATGAGAACCACATTGTTAGTAGACATTTGCCAAATTAATGGTGTTTAAAACAGCAATTATAATTGCAAATGGAATTTCAGCTGTTTCACCTTTTTTAAGTGAAAGTCCAAGTTTTAGCCAATTACAGGTTCTATGAAAGTTCAAACAAGACAGTGACCGTGAACCATGTGTCTTAGGGTTAACCTCTAATATCTAAGCTAACCTCTGCCTCAGCCCATAAAAGCTTTGATCACTGTGAAAACCAATTTATGAATATGTATAGATAATAATCCTCATTAAAATTTTACTGTCCTCTGAAGTAAATTACAGGCAGCTTTTTTACTATTAAATTCTGATACAGCTCAAATTGCAGTAGGTGTACAGCAGGCTTTTTTCTTTTTCAGACATTTTATGATAAAAGGTGAAAATTAACATTAACAAGGTTTGTGAACAGTAGTATATCATTTGCTGTCTGACCCACTAATATTTCTACAGTTGACAAATATTTGAGGGTGAAAATGAACACACATAGAGGTAATCTTTTAGTCTTTTAAAACAGTAACATACCAAGCCATTAAAAATTATTAAAAAGAACAAATCACTCCTGTAAACTGGAAGCAATTTGCAAGCTTGTTGATTTTTTTTTTTTTTCTAATACGAAGTTGCCTGTGTTGTATGGTTGATACAAATTGCTCCAAGCCCTAACAGCAGGTGAAGTTTGAATGCTGAACTTCGTCTTGTTGGATTTTCTTTCTAAGCAGTTGGATCACTTTCTAAGCAGTGATTTTGTAACTGTGCCAAAGGGTTGAACCAAAATGCACAGAGTCATCACTTGCTGATGGCTTTCTATACAGCTGCCAAACTGTATTTCAGATGGGGGAGTTCCCTACTCTTCTTTCCAAACCTACCTGTTTAACTCCTCTTTCTAGATTTTGTGTTCCCTGCCCCTGCTTTAGCAGGCAAACAAGCTTGTGACAGATTTTCACTAAAACTTTGGGTTTATTGTAAGAAGTTGTAGTGAGATGTTTAGGGAACTATTATAAATCTTGGTTACTTTGATTCCTTCCATTCCTCTCAGCATTTCACAGTGGTTTGGGACAAAGTCCTGGCTCATTTAATCAAGAGACATAAGATCAGGAGGTGTTTGTGAATCCCAGAGCTACAATATTGTCAAATCAAAGTGCAGTCCTAAGCAAGCACTTAATTTTGCTTTCCTGCAGCTACCTTCCAACTAAATCATAGATATCATATATTTAAAACAAAACCTAAACCCCTTAGTCCTTGTTTTCCTAACTGCATTCCTCTATGGTTCTAACATCATGTTTCTGTGATGGACTAATCAGAATGGTCTCTCCCTTGCTTTGCATAACAGGGACATCTGCATGCCTTACTGAGAGAAAACTGTTTTCTTTACATTTCACACATCATTGGCAGTGCTAATTTTGATAGATTGTCTATTTTTTTTTCCTATCTGAATGGCATAAAGGATAACATTAAGTAGGAAGCCAGCAATATTTGCAGAATATAATTGCAGGATACAGTAGGTATGAGGAATGGGCATTGCTTCTCATGTAAATGTTTCTCTTCTGAGTAATTGAGACAGAAATGCCAGACACAAACCTGAGGTAACAGTTGTTACCTCCAGTAACTTTGAATGGTGCAAAATTATGATGCACAATGAGCATTTTAGTTAATGTTTTATGCTGTGGTTACACTCAAGAAATTTGAAATTAAATTAGAGAGGTCACAGTTTCACATTGTCCAGACTTCTTGTCTTTTTACCTAGAAACTTAGTTCAGATGGCAAATCAGATCTGTCTTTTAGTCTACTTAGCCTCACCAGCACGAGATAGAGGGAGAGTTGCACATTTTTCTTAATGTAGCCGGGTCTGAACTATGCAGTTTGTGCAGTAAGAATAAGTTTAATGTGTGATAAGAATATACTCTTGGATCATGTTCAAGTTGGCATCTACCATAACTGCCACATCCTTCTCAGCAGAGCTGCTACTCAGCCAGATCTGTTCCTAGTCTCTGACACACCGCTTCTTCCCCTCCACATTTGATAATGTTTTAAAACTCTGTTTCGTATAAGATCTGTATTCTACTTATGCTAATTAAGCCACCAGCTTCTCCTGTTATCAATTTCACTAGATATTGCAAAGCACATTTTTCTTGTCTCTTCAGAGATTTGGGGGGAAGGTGGGACCTCCTTTTGGACCTTGACCAAAAGTGTTCTTTTGTGGTATGCAACTGGTATAGTCCTGAGCAAAATGTGAGAATTTCACACAAAAGCTGGGCATCAACCTCTGAATGACACTTCTAAGCCTTACCACTGAAAAGATTGAATCATGTAGTCACTGCACGTTTGTTCTTCCTGAAGTCATAATTAGCTGGCCAAGAAATTAGTCCCAGTAAAGTCAGTATTAAAACAGTCTGGGGCTATTGAGTACCTTCTTATTCTAAAATAAGTGATTGAAGCTGCATTGTTCTTCATCTACTGACATTAAAGTGCTTCCATCTGCAATGACACCCTTATGTTAATCTTGCTGATGTGCGCTAATATGAAGACTTGCATAAACTGTAAGGTTATTTTCCCATAACAGCAAAAAAACCCCATGATTGTCTGTGACATATTTGTCTTAGTTTATTTCTTTGTTATAATTTTTTGAACCATGGTCAACTGGACCTTTGTGCTAGAAAACTCATTATTTTGTTGTATTTTTTGATACTCTAAATTGAGGTCAGTGAGAGTTTCCTATGGCTCTCTGTATAGCCACAGGAAGGATTTCTCTGGTTATATGTTTGCTAGAGACCTTCTTTGCTTTGTTAATGATGTTAATGATGGATTGCTGATGACAGTGCAGATGAATGTGCAAGAAATCTTCCTAATTTGCTTACCCCATGCAGTTTACCTGCATTTCTATGGAAGCGAAGAAGTGAAAAGAAGAATTATCCAACTGCTTATATTCACTGTCTCTTTATGTTTTCAGTAATCATGTCAATATAGGTTTATGACACATATGTATTTTAGCTATTTGAAGAGGCATTTGATAGGTAATTTTAGTTATTAATTTCAGGGATATTGTTAAAAGGCTAATAAATAAATCTTTATTAATTGGGGTACAGTACTGATTTTAAGATTCACCATAGCTTGTTGGGTACATCTTCTTCATTCAAATTTATGTGAAAAAAATGCAAGATTAAATAGCAGGAAGCCTGGTCCACAAGAGTTTGTGAAGGAAAACGTATGGCTTATTAATCGTCCGCGATGCCCCTTCAGGCATAAAGATGAGTAATAAAATAAGTCCTTACTCCTCTGCTTAATGCTGCTTCTGCTACAACTTAGCTTGATTCCTGCTATTTGCCTGTTACATTTGTACAAATGAATGGGCAGGAAGGGGTCGGAACAGAGAGGGAACAGGGAGAGCTGTGGCTCTTTCCCAGGTGTTCACATCCAGAGAAGTCATCAGGGTATAAAGAACTGAAGAATGAGGAGGGAGAGTACCATGGTGCTGGGAGTCTCTGACTTGGAAGGTCACTTTTGATCTCCATTTGGGGGATGCTGCAGCTAAGTACCTCCCTTGTAAAGACATTGCAACAGGACCATCTGGCCTCTTCATTTGTCATTGCTTTGTCATACCCTTACCCTGTCTGCCTATCTATTCACATGCTGCAATAGAAAACTATCTTATAACACATGACTAAAATGAACTGTCCCTTTTTAAATTTAAGGAATCACTTAGAACTCCCCTCCTGTCTTCAGACTTATTTTGATATTCGTTTGATATATTATGTTATAGTCCAGGTTGCATATTAACAGTTGTTAACCTCACAAAAATGATGTTTGACACCTCCATTTGCATTTCATGTGCTGTGTGATGGCTAGCTGCAAGAATTCATGCTTATGAATGTTACCTATGATGAAAAATACGTCTGTGTAACTGCTGCATCACAGCTGGAGAGCTGTAAGCAATACAGGGAAAATACTATCCAAAAGAAACTTGTGTTACTGTAATTATATACTGCAAAATAAGTAATCTAATGTTCCTCTCATATTGATTTTTAAAGGGTGAACCAGGTTTCATTGGTCCACAAGGAGAACCTGGGTTGCCAGGGCTACCAGGAACAAAGGTAAGAGTAATTGGCCAACACTCCAGTGGAACGTCCTTAGAGCCAATGTCAAATTCAACTTCCTCAGCAAGTAGTAGAGACTGAGACTGTACTAGTGGAGGAAAATGTGGAAGGTTCATGGACCAGTGCTATGAGATATGTGTCTTTTACCGATGCCGTCAAATAATGTGAAGGCAGATGTTACATCCATTCACAATTTGAGTTCATCCATTGCCTTTGCTCATGTTAGCATGCCAAAACTTGTTCAAGAGGCATAATATGTATTTTTAGAAAAAAGCTTGAAAGTGTGTGGAGGTATTAGAACTTTGATATTGTAGACCAGACTCTGAAATTACAGATCCACTAAACCCATATTTATTTATTTCTTCCTGTGGGGTTTTTTTTAGCCATTGTATGGCAAAGTTAGAATATTATGAAACCTACAGTCTCAAAGTTTGGGAATCTTTATTGCAGTCCTTTCAGAATAGGGGAAAAATACCTTACAAATCCCATTTCCATTTTGAAGCCCTCTTCTTTTGCCTTCAAGAAGACTGTATTTACTCAGGGGACAGTTCCCCAACTCATTTCAAGTCACAGTTGAACGTGAAAATGTTTTCTTCTGATGGTTTGGTTTCTTTGGTCATGCTGAGTTGGTGTTGTGCTGAAGACCACCTAGTATTTTGTGATATATTTGTATCTCTTGCAATAGGGTGACAGAGGAGAGGCAGGCCCTATTGGGAAGGGTGAGCGAGGTGAACCTGGAGTTCCTGGACCAAAGGTCAGTATGATTTTATGTTGGAAATGTTTTGCTAGCTTTACACCTATGAACCCATCTTTTTTCTGCAGAAAAATAGAACAAAACATTGGTGAGTAAACTTTTAAATGAAAATTCTGTCAAATACTCCAGTTCAGTTCAGAAGACAATAGCAGTTTTGTGTTCACAGCTGTGGAACTGCTGTCTGAATCAACTCTTATTAGTTGGAAAGATACTACCTACATACACTGTCACAGAGTTAGCCTAATTCATTCCAGCTAAAGTCCTGACCTCCAGGTCCCTAACTTTCAGCATCGAACTTCAAACTCTTTGACCAGTGAAGCTATTGAATGCAGAGAAAATCCATTTTGCATGCTGTTTTCTAACTCTGTAAGAAAAAGATCATTCTAACTACATTTTAGCATTGTCTTAATATTTTCCACTGCGTCAATACCATCAGTTTTCCTTTTCTGGTACATCTTGAAAACAGTAGGGCAGATTCTGTGCTCCTTGGCCAGTTAGTTTGTATTCACCTGAACTGCTGGGAAAAGAAGTTGTGGTAATGCTTTATTTTAAGCTCCTTATTTTAGGACATTTAACTATCTTCTCTGTCTCTTAGCTATCATTTTTCAGGAGCTATGGAATGACATAGGTCATTCCCACAAACCAATGTTAACGATGTCTACTCTTTACTAATGCCAATACTACTTTTCCTTTGAAAGGATGGAATCTGTGGCCTTTGCATGCTGGTGTTAAAGAATATATTACTCTGAGTGCTATTAAATTCAGTGCCTTTACAGATTCATTATCTTGGTCATATAAAATGAAGTATTTCTGCTGTTCTATACTGTAGTTAGTCATTACTAATTTTCTTTTTTCTTTTTCTCGGCACTCCCATTTCTCTATCATCTCTCTCCTGTCTCTTTTCCTTCAAACAGGGGAAAACAGGTGAACCTGGATCTAGAGGCCCAAAAGGGTCAAAGGTTAGTAGTAACAAAACTGTCTTTAGTGGAGTAATTAACACAATGGTTTTAGGATAAATTATTTGTAACATTTCACAGAAGCTTCACTTATCTCTTTAAAAGAACTTGTAGCAGTCTGCAGTGTTCTTTATAAGCAAAACCTTCTGACTTTCACTTTCAACTATTAGAATAAAATCCTGCATGTTTTAAACACTGTTTCTGGTTCTTTCCCTGTTAGAACATCTATTCAACTGCCTGTGCAACTTGGTTTCTCTCTGTGTAACTAATGTGTGTTAGTCCTCGCACATGCCAGGAACCAACACCTGACAATGCCTGTGAAGATTTAATTGGTTTTTGCAATAATTCTGTGGATCCACACTTTGATGAATTGGGTGGGAATCAGTGGTATTCCACATACTGCAGGCTGAGATATGTTGGTCATAAGTCCTTCAAAGGCAAGACTTGTAGGTTACATTAGTGTTTAACCTACTTTTAAAAACTATTTTGATTATATCTATCCATCCATCTCTATATAAATATAGTTGATTAGCATATATGTGAAGAGAGATAAAATATATGCTTTTCTATTACTTCATCTGTTGTGCAAATACTGTGCTCACTGGACTTCATGTTATATTATGGAGTCAAAATAAAATGAAAGTAGAATTGTTTTGGCAGTTATTGAGTCTACTGTCGCAATAAAGATGACGAGACAATGGAGACTGGTGGGATACTGTTTGCAGCGCTTGTAAGGCCCGTTCACAGTGCTTAAGAACATGATTAGATAAGTGCCACTTAACCTCATTCCAGAAGGAAACATTGGAAAGTGAGGGAGCAGATGAGGAGATTAAAGCATCAGAGTGAGAGTGGAAGAGTGAATCAGCCTCTCATTTGCCTACAGTACCTGGACACTTCCAAAATGCAGCAAAAAGATAAATACATCCCCTTTAATTCCCTTTTTATCAAAAAAGAGAAATACACTTTTCATTTTACCTGCATATTTGTCTTGAAAATATGGACCACAAAAGTCAATCCAGTATTGGGAGCTTCATTTTTTAACATGACATGTTAAAAATGTCTAATGACATGTTCACTGGCTGCTGCCAAGGCGACACTGAGAGACAGATGTCACAACCTTGATTTTGTCCTGCCACTAGCCTGCTCTCCATATTCTTCATTAGCCCCAGGAAAGTTTTCTGGTTTCTACGTTTTCTATTACCACAGGTGAATTAATCATTCTTCCCTGACTTTTGCCAAAGTTTTATAGATTTCAACACGAACAAAAGTTGCAGTTCTTACCCAGATTAATCTGGAGTAAAATAAAAATATACGATCTTGCTATGAAAGCATGAAATTAAATGAATCGTAGTTATTGGATGCTGGGTTATGAATGCATACATGTTTGAAATTCTCTCTGTTGCTTAAAACATATTAGTAATAGTTGGGAAAAAAAGCTTGATTCTTTGGGACTTCTTATTCCAAACCAATACAGCACTCTGTAACAATTCACACAGAACAAAATGGGTCATCAACCCTGCCACAATACAGATTTTTAAAGAAATTTTTCCTTTAATTAAGATCCACATTCTGTTTATGATGAAAGACCTTTTAAACTGGTTTATTTAAAAGGTAAGAACTACATGATATATTGTCAAATGGCATATCTGTTTTCAAATATCATTTTTGCATAGGGCGATACAGGTGACAGAGGTGACACAGGATCTACAGGCCCACGGGTAAGTCTGCTTCTCATTTCAGCTGTTTGCTTTCTACTCTTAGATTCAGTCCACGCTATGAATTGAAATTGTGTCAGCAACTCTAGTTAATCTGGTGAAATTGGGCAGTTGACTGGTGGAATGTGTGTTGCTAACTGGCCTTTAATATGAATAACAGCCCTTGCTACCATTTGGAGCAGTCTCCTGTTCACAGCTCATGGGCAGGATGTTACATGCCAGATGTTCTGACATTGTTCACAGCTAATACAGAGCTAGAGTATGGGAACTGCTTAAATTTTTAACCTCAGAGGTTTCATATATTTGCTTTCCCACTGCAGCACAAATCACTGTGTACTGACTTGTTTCTTTATGTTTACTTTTGAAAAAATATATATTTTCCTTTAAAAACAATCTTTAGTTTAATGGTAACTTTTGTGGTTTGTAGTAATATATTGTAAGTATAACAAGATTCCAACACCACCCAATCAAATCAAAGCATGTGTCAGTAGTTAAATGTGTAGAATAGTCTTTGGCTATTTTTGGCTAAGTCTCAAAATTTTTATGGAAAATATATTACAGGGACCACCTGGACAGAAGGGTGATCAAGGTGCAACAGAGATAATTGATTATAATGGCAATATCCACGAAGCTCTGCAGGTATGCAATACAACACGGCTGGAGTGGCTTAGTCTGATCTGGGAAAGAGCAGTTTGACAGCATTCTACTTCTCTTTTGTGTAGACGTTGAAAACATTTTGTTTGCAAAGATTTGCAAGATTTGCTGAGCTAATTAATCAGGGATCTCTTTCTATATTTGGAAACCATGTTTTCTGTTCCATGTTAGACAAACTGTTTCCTTGATACAATTTAGCTGAGTGAATTAGCTTCATTTCCCCTGGAGTGTACTGACATCATCTAATGAGGATAAAGCTGATTCATTGCTGGCTCTGGTGCTTAGTGCTGAATTGATGTAATAAGCCACATACATAGGTTCAACAGAAGTGTCTGCTTTTCAGTTCATGTAGTATTATATTGACATTTCTTTTTTTCCTCTTTTTCCTCCTCCTCTTCTTATAAAATGCAAAGTGCAGAATATTTGAGATTTGGAAACCTTGTAACATGGTTCCATTAGCAAGCTGTGGATTCAGTCAGCAACTTGAGTTTGTTAAATAGACCAAGCACCAGTCTTCCAACTTATTTATTTCCAGAAAACTTATTTTGACTGGTGTGCAGAAAAGTGTGGAGGATTAAAGTGGGGTTACAAAAAGAATGAATGAGCGTTTGCATAAAAGCAAAGTACCAAGGTGACATATGTCATTGCAGTCAAGGTGATTTACACTGCAGTCTACTCAGATGCAAATTCCATGCATTATAGCTCTACCGAAGTGAATGGCTTGCTTATGTGCAACTGAAGAGTGAATTTGGCTCATTGTGCAGCTGATCATTTTCTCACTGAATCCGCTGAGCTGTTTTTTCTTGCATTTACTCAGTGGGAGCGGATAGATGTCTGGCCAGTCATTTGTTTTTCAAGACTTTTGAAAAATGAAAAAATCTCACTGCATTTACTAAAATGTGAAAGCTTGTATGTTGTTAAGGCTAAGTCCACTCTTTCATTGTGTGTGGCGTCTATGGGGAAGTCTACATAGGCATGTTGTAAGGCTCTGAATTATATCTGTCTCATTATTTGGTTTACTTTTAAGGGACACACAACTTTCAGTCTTTTAAATCAGTCTCTGAGATAGATGCCTGAAGTAGCCTGAAATTAATCTTGCATATCACCAGACACATTTACCAGGGGCTTTAGCCCCTGTATCTCCTGTATCCTGTCTTTGTGTGTTAACTCTGGCATCAATGTTACTTTCAAGTTTCCTCAGAAAAGCTGCAGCACATCGAGGAGTCTTAAAAAGGGACTAAAGTCTGAAGCAGTGGTTGAAACTGTATTAGGAGGCCCTTTTTTGTAAATAATTTCAAATGTCATCACCTTCTGATCCATGGCAACAAATAATTTACATTAATGGAATGGTTCTGCAAGGGTGATCTAAATAAGATTATACAGGAGCAGTCAAAAATACCCTTCCCAAATCCAGCTCAGTCCTTTCAGATGGCAAGCACCCATTCCTATGTTTCCTGGTGCCACCTTCTTGGGGGCTCTGAGATTTGCAGCTCTCCCATAGAAGCAAATGAGAAGTTTCAGTGCTCAGCACTAAGCTGTGAACTTGTACAGGATTTGGCCTGCTGATTTAAGAAGTTGACAAGAGTTTGCAAGATCTGGGCTGCCTGTCTGTTTTTTTAAAATTTAGTAATCAAGCAGCCTAGAAGCTTCAGAACAATTTAGTTTCTTTGCTTTGTGCCTCCCACTCAATTTCATGTGTCGGTGGAGAAGGTGTCTTAGTCCATCAGCACTGAAAATTGCGATCTTAAAATCATCATCATCATAGTTTGAGCAAGACCCCTGCTAACTGTATGCAGCTTTCACTTGAAGGACAAAATTCGTGTCTGTAAAAACCTAATCTTCAGAAGTATTCTGCAGAATTTCCTAAGGCAAAAGGCAGTAGCTGCAAAAGTTTAACCTTTGTAGGAACTACAGGATCAGATATTAAAACCTGAATATGCTGCTGAAAAAGAACCCGTTAGTGTGAACGTGGAAACATTAATTTGTAATAGTTTAGGTTTTCATATCTAAATAAACTAAACTTTTAACTATTTTTAAAGTTCTTGATATATTTCCATTAATATGTTAAAATACAAAGGACATACATATATTAAACCCATATGTTAAAGAACACTTTTTTTCCAAGTACTTCATGTTGAGCAGCTTCCAGATTCTTGACAACAGTATGTATTGTTGCACTGGCAAATGAAAATTCTTTTAAAGTTTAAAACAGAAGATTGCAAACCTTTGTTTGACCATAGGAAAACTATTAGAAAAGCTAAATATTTCCTGTTCCAAGTAAGCCAGTACGTTCTTCACAGGCAATAGGAAAGCATGTGCAAGCAGCAGTATTTGGGGGTTTTGTTCTGTTTAAAAATGTAGACAAACATTTTAATGACTTCTAAACACTGTTTCACTTGCTTTTAGATTCTTCTTTGGCAAACAAATAGTGTCAAGTCAAGATCTTTTGCTTCCTACATGAAAATGTATTTTGTCTTTCCAAATATTTAAAGCAGAATTGCAGTATCTATAGCTGGGTTTGTAGACCGGAAGTTTTGGATTTAGATCTTAACTTTTATGTACATCTACATTTCTATATGAAAATCAATGTTGTATCTCCACTCTACGATTTATATTTCTTAATTATACATTGGTGCAGAACCTGCAGAGAATGCAAAACATAGGGCAAGTCCTTCAGTCAACTTACGACACCAAATCATGTTTTATTAAAATGTTTAAAAAAAAATCTTTTGGAAGACTTTTGCTGTGGTTTACCTATTTAGTCATCATTTATTTGATCTCTTAAATTGTATAAGAATCTGCAGTCTTCATCTGTTTAAACTCCTGATTCTCATAGAAGCCAAGTAGCTAGTACAACATGGGGAGTTAAAAATAATTTGGTTTTTACTCTCATTTTTTGGAGGCATGGTGTGTCCCCAATACAGCATAGGTTTTGTGGAGATGATAGTTGTAGCAAGCAGAATAATGTATTTCCTTGTTCAATACTGGTAATTGTGTCTCTTTTTAATACATTTTGCCAACAGAGGATTGCCACCCTGACTGTCACGGTAATTCCTATTGCATGACTTACTGTATGTTGTAGAACTTCTCCTTTGTGTTGTAGCATGTTCATAATTCTGCTAGTTTGGGACATACTTTCATTGGGTGTCAACCTGGTTCACACCATCACATGTATTTATTTGCTTGGTGTTCCCATAACAGAGAACCTCTGGTTAAATGCCATTCAACAGTGGAACCAGTTCTGCTCCTGCCGAATTAATGACAAAATTTCAGTTCACCTAATTAAGAGACCAGGAAAGTATAGAATTCAGTAATTCTGTAGGTACACATCTAGGCAGATGGCTGGTTTGGAATTTTTAGTGTATGTTCCCATCTTTGTGTGTCTCCGTGGAACATAGAATGAAAACATGAAGCAGAATTTGAGTACCAAAATAATTTTCAATTACCAACCTTATTTTCAGGGCAGAAATTCACTTCTTTCAAATTGGCTTGCAAAGAAACTTCATTTGGGAGCTTTCAGACCAGATGCAAATTAACTCTTTTCTAAAAAAAAAGGCCTGTTGCAGCTAACTATAAATAAGTAAAGCTAAGTAGAAAGCTCAAGTATGAGGAATTCTCTTGTCCCACCTTATCAGATCTCAAAAATCAAAATAAACTTTCCAGCATCTGTCCCCAAAATTGTGCAGACATCTGAACACTCCAGTGCTCTTACTCCAGCTGATTTCTGTGGGAGGTTTAGCCATATCAGGCCAGACACAATTTCTGAGAATACTGACACCAGCTAGGAGATGCTTAGAGTATCGCAGGTTCTGCCTTTTCTTAAAGATGCATACTTGGTATAAACAAATTATTTTATTCTTCTTTCTCTTTCAAGTTCTTCTCTGCAAGATTGCTCTTAGTTCTATTTTCCCATCTGTACAAATGGTCTCTTTATATTAATAGAGAGGATTTTTAAATGTTGATTGTTGATTTTTTTTAAAAGGATCCCCCGCCCCGTGCACCATCCAAACCAATATTTGATAAATGACACTGTCCCCAGCCTGAGGCAGAAATGAAACAGATAGTTACAATTTAGTCCATGGCAAGTTCACAAAGCACTGGGTATCCCCAAATACACTTAGCATCTTTTAGCAGAATCCTCTTTGCAATCAGTTGGAAATTTTTTCTGAATGTGGATTGTTTTGGATCAGGATATGAGCGCTGGCAAATGTGGATGATGTGAGTTTTGGTCTCCCTGCCATTAAGAGGAGTTTTGCCATTTTGTCAATGGGAGCAGCAGGACCTTATTATAAAATATGAGCTGGACTCATTTTAACAGGTTTTTGTCGTACCCTTTTGGTTGTTGAGAGTTGTCATAGATTAACCAACTTGTCCCTAACTGTTCTTGGTTTCCCTTGTGTTAAAAATCTATCCCATTTTGCTGTTGTACAGCCTGTGTTTACATGGCAAGTCCTGCAGGAATTTATTTAAAAGCTGAGAGGTTTGTATGTTTCTGTTTAGGGACCACCAGGACCACCAGGACCCCAAGGGCTGCAAGGGCCAAAGGTGATATTCCTAATATTCCATTGTATCTTAATAGTGAAGGTATTTTCTGAGGGTTTTTTACCTGGTGTGTGCACAGAGGTACATGGATCTCTCCTGTACAGAAAATTTAACTGCAACTTTACCAAATATGGTATGTTTCAAACTTTGCGTCCAAGCCTTTTAATATGTAGCTTTCCAGAACAGGTGCTTTGTTTGGTTGCCACACACACATGCTCAGCTGAGAACCAACAAAAATGATTAGTACTAAAATGGGGCAAAAGCATCCCCGCCCCCCCCAGATCTGCACTAAGGCTGTTCCCTAGGATTTTGCAAAGTAGCCGCACAACCAGATGCTCTTACTCATCACTTCTGGCTGGATAGGAATGAGGTAGGCAAAACTGTGTGCAAGGCACCACTGGCCACAGTATGAGGGCATGTGAATGAAGATTTTATATTACAGTGGTGCCCTCCCAAACAAGTACAGCATTTTCTAATGACAGTAAAAATTAAAGGACGCACATGCAGGCAGGAGCCTGGCTGCAAAGCCAAGCCTGCTAATCCCACCTGGCTGATGCAATCATAGTACCAGAACTGTAAGTGAGTAGCCCACACAGAGACAATGAATACCATATGCTGCACTGTTCTGTAAAATTTAAAACATAAATTTGCCTATACTTTAAAAAAAATAAAATGCTGCAGTTAGTGGACCTTCCTTAAATTGGTTTTAAATTAGTTGAGATAATTCTAGTTCTTAAATACTAGATATATTTTCTGTCAGTGTCTCTAAGCTCTTCCAAGAGTAAATACATCTTTCTTCAATAACAGTGCTAGACATTTCAGTTTAAGGCTTCATCCAAGGTATCATATGGAAATACATCACATTATACAACTTAATTGTTTTGAGAAATTGTGAGAAATCAGGTTCATTCTTCTACATGAAAACTGATAATGGAATACACTGTTAAGTGCGCAGAAATGGCTTTCTGCATTAGGATCTACCCAGCATTTCTGCAGCCTGGAGTATGTTGTAAAACACAAGGAGTTGGAGTGTGGAAGAGGTTGTGTTCCTTCACATGGGTGAGCGTTCTCATCCAAAATTAATGATGTAAAGCTGAATTCAACCTTACAGGAGTTGTTTTCCAGTATTATAGCCTCTACCCATCAATGTAACTTGTTCCCTTGGAGAATGTTGTTCAGGAACCAGTCATAGGGCAATGTTGTGAACTCCTTTGCTGGGTGATTTATACTAGCCAGGGAAAGAAAACATGAAGTCTCTGTCTACCCTACATATATTGAGAGCCATGATCCCTTATTTATTCCAGTTGCTGACAAAGTTCCCATTGGATTGGAGTCTTTTCACAAAGTTTCTGGGGTTTCTTCTTTTTTTTCCCCTTTCTTTTTATGCACTGTCTGGCCTTTATACAACCCAACGTTTGTGTAATGCCCTCATCATCAGGGCTCTTTATTCAATATGTTGCATATAGGTATTATATATATGCTGTTTGTTTTGAAGGTTCTCAGGTTTTGCTGTTGTTAATTATGGCAATTTCTCTGCCTCTTTCCTCTGATGTCTGGGACAATTGGGATAACCCAATTCCATCTCAACTTTTGCAGGGTGAACCAGGATCGCCAGGAGCTCCAGGAGCTGAAGGGGAGCAGGTACATTATGTGTAAATAATGCAGTGAAGATCATGTGAGCAACCGTAGGTTATTTCAGGAGATTTCTGTGATCTAATGTTGTAGATTAGATTTCATAATTTAGATAATAATAATATGATGATAGTAATTAATAAAGATCATTATTATCTTTCTGCATACTCTAGCCTAATAATGGCTGCATTTCTACATATCAATAACAAAGGTCAATCCATGGAATAACTTATTTTGCTTATTAGGATCAAAGCTAGAATTCTGTTGGTGTATCTGTTTGCACATGACTTGCTGAATAAGTACATATTTTAGGGTCCTAAAGGCTCAAAAGGAGATACAGGTGATCCTGGAATGCCTGGAGAAAAGGGAGGAATTGGTCTGCCTGGCCTGCCAGTGAGTATAAAAAAATTAATAAATTTTAGCTAAAATACTTGTAATTTTTCTTTCTTCTGCTATCAGGAATTTCCAACAGTACTGATAAATTGCAAATGGGACACAAAGCACTGGGGAGGAAAATTCTGAGATTGTTCTGCAGCTAATCTAGGAGGAGGTGTAAGATTGTCAGAACTTTTCATTCCAGTTACAGTCAAACAAAATATTGCTTTGGGAAGAGAGAGATTAGTTGGCACGTGGATCAGATTTGTACCTCTCTTGTAATATATAATGCAATTTGGGCAAGTGTAGCTTGTAGGAGAAAGGAGCTATGTTTCAAACATTTGTCAGGAATTTTAGATGACTCTAGATTGAGGAGGGAGAGAAAACACATCAATATTTATGGGATGCATTAATCCTATTCCTATATAGACATATATGTACAAATGAAATTTCTCAGTAAAAATAGAAACAATTCCAAAAATGTATCCATAATACAATATACCAACTTAAGAACTTGTCATAAATATCATGCCACAATTGATAGCTGACAATATAAAAGCATACCTTTACATTTGTTAAGTTTATTAATAAAATAACACCAAAATTTTAAAAAAGGAATCCCATTATGTGTGCTGTATTATTCTTTTGAAAAAATTATAATTATTTGAAAAAAAGTATTATAATTTCTATATTGATTGCTAACAAGATTAAAGCTGTTTATAAATGCCATTTTGTAATGATTTTGTAGGGAGCCAATGGTATGAAAGGCGAAAAAGGAGATGTCGGTTTGCCTGGTGCCCAAGGTCCTTCAGTAAGTCTCAGTGTGGTGTTGCAGTGAACACAGTGGTCCATCAGTGGTTCTCCAGCTTTTGATTCTGAACAATAGTTCATATCCACGACTGATCTTTCCTGACATCTTTGACGGTTCCTACACTGGAACTTTCAAAATATTTTTCTTTTTTGAATAATTTTTGCTTTTTTGAGAATTTACAGATTTCTGGTCATAGAGCTAAATAGTGTTTAAGAAATTCTGAAGATATAATCCTGTTCTGTTATGTTCTCTCACTATGAACATTCCTGCTCACTTCAGTGAAAGCCTTCTGGCTCTGTAACGAATCAAAAGAGAAATACTTTGCAAGATAAATGAGAGAGATGAAACTGATGGGGGGGGGGGGGAGGGGGAGGGGGAAGAAAACCCAACACCAAATCTCTCTCAACACCTTGTATTCTGAGCATCTGAGAGAGACCAGTGAGAACTAGACTAGACTGACTTCAGTGATGTCAGGAATAGTGGTATGTGATCCAGGATAAAGACTAATTTTATGAGACCAGACATTCTCCTGTTTTTTCAGAGCATTGTAAAGGCATTTAAAAAAACAAACAAACAAAAAAAAAAAAAAACAACCCACAAGCAAACAAAGAAACCAAACCCACAACAAAACCAAATCAAACAAACAAACCTCCCCACACAATACCTTTATGATATGGGTGTTTGACATTACCAGAGCACAGTAAGTTAGGAAACCTCAGAGCAGAAGTTAACTACTGCTGCCTTATTAGCGATGTGCCCTGGGGATTTGAAACCACAGCTATGAGGAGTCAACAAGGTTACCCTCTGCCAATGACACACTAGGCACCCTGATCTCCAAGTCTCTTTCTTTGAAATTAAAATTAGTTACCAATTAATTCACTAACTGATTAATCTTGTGCTGATTGTTTTCACTTGAAACGAGGCTTTTCGTTTTCAGGAGATTTCACAGATGGTGGAGTCTCTGTCTTATGTTTCAAAGCTGATTTGTTGCTGCTATTGCCATCACCAACTAGTCTGGCAGAAGGGTTGCACATAAGTCTGGAGCCCTGATTTAGTATCCCTCCTGCCGCCTTGCAGGTTACGATAACAGCCCTTTGGGATTAAACCCGGGAAGAGAGGTGATATTAAACTGTATATGTCATCGTTAAATTTTCTTCTATGGATTTATTAGGTACACAGAAAGCCAGCACAGAATATACATGCAGTAAGTGCTGAGCAACCTGATTACATATTTTAATGACTTTAGGGACTCATTGGTACAAGTGAGCTGAATGAAATAAAAGGAAAGACAAGGGGCAGTTTTGAAAATATGCCAAGCCCTAGCTTGAACTTAGTATCTTTTCCATTCATCAGTATTGAGGAGGAATAAATCCACACATTGTCGTCTTCTGTGTCTGTAGATTATGTAGTATGGAGACAACTAAGGAACACATACCACAAAATATTAAAAAACAAGCTCAGTACTGTTTGTTTTTAGAAAGACATCCCCCCAACACCTCCCAGTAGCTTAAAATGTATCTCAGACCCTAGGAGTAAGAATCAGGAGACAGGCATGCTGCCATATGGCACAGGTAAACCTATGCTTCAGGTACCCGGTCTTTCAAACCAAAAAAATTTCCATTCCTAAAACCTTTCTAGATAGGCTGTCAATGTGCACCATTGTATCACTATGTTTGTAAGTGCCTGCCAACAGAAGGGTCAGTCTGACTTTTGGTATCTGTGAGGGATTTTTCACTCTGCATAATTTAATGCCGTTGTTTTTTATCTGTAGATGATAGGACCACCTGGACCACCAGGGCCACATGGTCCTCCAGGACCTATGGTAAGCTTGGAAGGAAGAGAGGGTCTAGAAAGGGCCTAAGTCCTCTTGTCATTTTCATGCTTGCTTAATAGAAGTGCTATGAGAGCATGTGACCATTACAGAGAGATCTAATTTAGAACCTTTTCTGCATGTCTTGAAGTTCATAGGAAGCAGAGAAACAAATTACATCTGCCTATGTCATTGTTAACACACTAGTGGTCTGGTTCAGTCTCTGAATCAGGTGTTCACAGTTGCTTTATTGATAGCTGCATTTCATTTGTGAGGACAAAAATATAGGTGCAACTTGCACCCCTATAAAGCAACAAACTCTTAAAAATTTGTGGCATATTTTCATAATAAAAAATGGTATCTTTATTTTCAGGGACCTCATGGACTGCCTGGCCCAAAGGTAAATTAATGGCTGCCTTGAATAGTCACGTTCTTGATGTCTGCAGAGTGTCATGCTTTGTTCTTTAATGCATGCAGCTATATTTTGTCTTATGTCTCATTTAATAAATGTTTCTGATATTCTTAAACCTTAAAGCAGATTTTAATATCAACAGATAGCTCAAAAGCTTTTTAGATTTTCTGTGATTTTTTCTCAGTAGTATTTCTATTGAACATTGGCTATATCCATTTTTTGTATTAATATTTGTGATGTGGCACTACGTTATTTATTTTCCTATTTATGGGCAAGTTACCATTGTGCTTGCAATTGGAATTACTTTTGAACACAAAAGCATGTCACATGCTCAGGAAATGGAGTCAGACAAACTATTCTTTATCTATGCTCTCTTGCATCTCCTACTTCTTCCAGTATGAATGGTTTTTCACCTTCTTAGGTGCCATTTACTTTGCTGACCAGTTACCAGTTCCTTCACACATTATGCAAGTTCCCGATGACAAACTCATGTGTGTATTTTCATGTTTTCCAGCCTGGACCCCCTGATCAGGCAGGTCTGCAATACTATTTGAACATTTTCCACAGCATAGTGCATGAAGATACACTGTAGGCACCATCTATGCCCATGTAAAGAGCTCAGGAGGAGGAAAGGGGCTTTTGGCAGAGTTGGAATATTTTGATTTGTGCTTTGTAATTCACTAACCACCAGAAACTAAAATTCAGTGTGACACTATAGCATAGCATTCATTAGGGCCAGTGGTGTTGTCAGGTATGATCATTTTAACCACTATAGCTCCCTAATGACATGCACCTTTCTCAAAAAATAAGTAAGAGCAGGATGGGGTTTTTTTTAGTTTTGAGGATTTCTTTTGTGTTTTTTTTTTAAGGTGTGAGACAGAAAATCACAGGTTTGGCTCCTTATGAGACTGTGTTACTTTGGCAAAAGAAGCCTGAGTCATAAATCATTTTTTGAAGTCAAATCTGTTCCATCTTAGCACCAGCCCTGCCTTACCTCTGGCTTTTGGCCCTGGACCCAGGCTTTTGTGAGATTTGTCAGGTCTGTTTCCAAAACTTCAGCATTTTCAGTGCTACTGCTCCGAAAGTCACATCAAGTCAAATAGAAGCATGAAGAAATGGCTACTTAGCCAGGGTGCAAAGCAGGCAGATGATGTCTGGAGTTACTTAAAGCAGCAGACAAGATTCTATTGAGATTTTTTTTACAAAATATGAATATGATATAAGGTAACATAATGTATCAAAGGGAAACCTAGGAAGAAGGCGATGGAGAGCAGCCTAGATGAAATACCCATGTATTTCTGTTTCCCAAAAGAGGCAGGTGTGGTCAGTACTCTTTCTGACTGGGCAGCCCTCATGCTGAGGTAGTTTTTCATGATGCAAGAATGATTTATTGGCAACTCCAAGGCCACCATTATCCTCTTAGTGATGTTTGATGTAACAGCCTATGCATAATTTAACAATCACAACAAGACAAGTGCCATTTTTTATGCTGTTTAAACTTCTCTTTATGAACACAGAAACTGTGGACCTCCCAAACAGCTTGGCATTGTATAACCTATACTGCTTCTTTTAATTTGTTAGTTTAATTATGTATGCTTAAAGGTTTAAAATATCTTTATGTTAGATTTTGCTGCAAATTCCAGTTTGTCATATGAAAAATTATTGCTTTCTTACAAAATGTACTTTTCAGGAGATCTCACTGTAGAAACCTGCAGTTTTGAGACTTATTTTTCTGAGTTTCTTTCAGTTGGAATTATCTGCATAGAATGGTTTATGGGATTTGAGGAAATTCCAAAAACCCCTGAAAGCCTGAAACTCATGCTTAACTCAAACTATCTAACTATAGTGATAATTATTAGGAAAAGACTCAAAAGAATCTGTTACTTATAAGTTTCCTGTAGGTTTTTTCACACATCTTTTAAATCTCCAGCAGACATCTCCCAAGTGCTTTTGCCCAGTACTGTATCAGTATGTAAATTGTCAGTAAACTGAGAAGGTTAAATTTGTGTCCTTGTTTCAAACTGGAATTTGCAGCCATTTCTGAGACTGGCTTCTTCTATCCCAGCTTAAACACCCATTATAGCACCAAAAACTTGGCATTTATACTTTTACATTTAGGGTGAACCAGGGTTAAATGGTCTTAAAGGATTGAAGGGTGAACCAGGTCAAAAGGGTGACAGAGGGCCCCTTGGTCTTCCAGTAAGTAAAAAACCCCAACTATTCAATCTCAGTGCAAATCACAAACTTCTCTTTCTACTCCTGATAAACAGCTCTGGTTTACTCAACAGCAAACACAGAATATACCACCTCAGAGCAGAGCATCGGTCTTTGTTTTGTTTTACTCCAGATCTGTGCTATTGTCCAAAGTAACGTCCTGTAACACCCATTGCTGTCAGGTTGTTGGTTTTTTGTTACGTGTCAGTTGAAAGTGTTCAGTGTCACAAGGATGCCGTCACTCCCATTACATTATTCACATTGTTATTTAAGTGTCTTATGGTGTTTGCGTTAAAAAAGGAAACTGCCCTTTCCCCCACCTCTTCAGTTATTCTTCCTCTGATTGTACTTCTGCAGTTAAAATGGAGAGACCTAACTGAGGAAAGTTAAAAATTGATTTAGGGATTATTTTTTATTTGTCTCATTCATTAGGGATGGTGGATTGTTACTTTTGCCTTGTTCTTTAGAAAATTTCCATTCGGAGTGTTTGGCGTAAATTTTGTCTTAGAATGAAATAAAGGACCTTAAAAGTAAATTTTCGAGTGGAAACATTATGGTTCTTAAAATTTAGGTTGACAAAGAGAAAATAACTTGTGTGCTTACTTTGTATGTTTGAAAGCACTCTGAAATGTTAGTTTTATTTTTTGCTCACAAAAAGACCTCATTTTTCCTTTTCTTTTTTTTTTATGTATTACTCCACGTGATTATATTGTTAATAGTAAAATACAAGAAAAAGAGTTAGTTGACCCAAAGGAACCCAAACCCCTCTGATTAATATTTTCAAGAATTATGTGCAGGGCCTGCAGACAAATTTATATGCAAAATTATGTGCAGGGCCTTCACTAAGAATGTTCAATTATTTTGAAAAAAAAAGTTCATTTTCAAGTAGACGGTCACAGCTACATAGAGAGGGGGCTTTGGAGGCCTGAGCCAACTCCCTGAAAGTGCTAAAAAGAAGAAAGTTTTAGTTCTGCCAGAAATTATTGTTGTCGCTCGGAGCAAAATATGCCATTAGTTTTTCAAAGTTATGTAAGTCTTGTCTTGCCTCCTGCTTACAACTTTTTCTAAATGTCTTTTTAAGGAGCAAAGTCCAAGTGTTTGACTGTCTAAAAATGACTCATTTTGACCGTTAACGAGGGTTGGTTTAGCCCCCCGCCTTCTGCCCCTTCCTCGCCCCGATTATTTCCCAAGTCCCCAAGAGCTGTGGTCCCCCCGGGCTCAGAGTGACCGCCAGCAGTGCCGGGCTTTCGCTGCCGCTCTGTTATTCGCACAAAATCCACGAGAGGTCACCCCGTCCCCAAGGATGCCGGAGCAAATAGCCCCGCTGCCGGCTGCCGCCCGCCCCCGGCCAGCCCGCGGCTGTGCGCTGAACTGGGAGGACGCTGGGAAAACAGGCGACGTGACGGACTCCCGGGCTCTTGGAAATGAATGAGGCCGTTGTAGTCGGGACCCCGAACTTGGTGACTGCATAATGCAGTATTCTTGCACCTAAGTACTTTCCATCGTGGTTAACGTACGTTGTTCTTTCTTCGTGTAGTGTAGTATGCAGTATTGTCAGTATTTACAAATAGCATCTAAGTAAATTGAAAAGTAAATATTTGTGTGTTGAGGCTCAAAAACACCCTAACGCCTGGTGCTTGTAGCACTCCTATATACTGTGATGTGCAGGCAGGGGTGGGTCAGTGATGTTACAGTAATGTGAGAACAGAATCAGGCTCTTGATGTTTTATGTGGATTTTAAACCAACTAATGTGATACCCATTCCAGAACCCTGTCACAACTTTTACTGTATGTTTGAATTATGTTTATTCATCAGCATCATTTACTAATCTCACGTTCTTGTCATTTGTGTTGTATCCATCATCCATGCTTCCACCTAACCACACAGGGAGCATCTGGCTTAGACGGAAAGCCAGGACCCCGGGTGAGTCCCTTGTCTTTCTGTGTCGCTCTTCGTTACTTGGTTCGTGTGCTTTCCAGCGGCTCCACCAGCCACGCTCATGGAAAGAAGGCCAGACACCACAGGCATTTTCCAGGCTGTATAAGAGGGGGCTTCGAGCAGGCTCTTAGGGCAATGTGTGTGGGAAAGAGAACGTAATTCTCTGGAGAAGGAGCTCTGGTTCTTAAAAAGGTTGTTTGGTTTTGATTTTCGGTTGGACAGCTACCTTGGCTGGGGTGTGTATTTTCCCGAGTAAGGTTAGGGATTTAGTTCACGCAGGAAAACATGCTTGTTCAATGCTAATATGGAATCAGCAAAATGGATGCAGAGGTGCTGGGCTTCTGCCATAGGCATTCTGATATTAAACATAAATGTTAAATTGTTTCCTTTCTATAATGATAAAGAAATGGATAAAGTGAAAGAGGAGTGGAGTTATGTATTTGAAGGCTTCTCTAAGATTCCCATTGATCACTGCAACAGGCAAGTCTACCTTGCAGGTGGACATTTCAATTTAAAAACTAATCAGTGTTTTGAAAAATATGTATCTTTGTGTGACCTTTCCTTTCACTTTTTCTGGCAAAATTTCTTTCAATAAATGTAAAATCTTTGTAAATCTAATGGCTTCCATGAATAAAGTAAAATCCAACTAGAAGAAAAATGTGTTACCTCATAACAGGAGAGTTTGTAGTTGGCATTTTGAAAGCCAAATGTATTTGTTTGGCCGGGTCCCATCACAATTAAGTCTGAATTTTTAACCGGTGAAGACTGATTCCATGTTAGTTCTTGGCTAGAAGACAGCTGTTTAAACTAAAGACTTGTAAGAACAAGACCTCTCTCTTACCCTCTTTGTTTCCTTTCATAGGGTGTAGATGGCCCAGTTGGTCCCCATGGCCCTGCAGGTCCCAAAGGAGACAGAGTAAGTAGATGTTCCATGTGCTTCTCTTTACAAAGCAGCTGCCGCAATGGCAAAGTGTCGCGTGGCTACTTACAGTGTGCCTAGAGGTTACTAAACGCAACAGTATCTCATCTGTTTAAGGATCAGCTCACAACTGGATAGGTGTTCTAGTTACACACACATTTATCTGTTTAAGGTCAGTTTTGTAACTCATTAACTTCAGAGGAGCTGGTATTTTGTAATGACTAATCAGTAAGAAAATTACAGGACTTTCAAGTTCACAGTGCTACACAGAACATAATTTTGGTTGATTTCATTACTTCATGTAAAGGGATTGAGTGAACAAACTGGGACAAAAGAAGACAGTGTGATCTGATTATATGCATGTGCAATGGCAAAAAAAAAAAAAAAAGAGTACTCTCACCTCTGCACTTAAATGTTTTTATCTTGAAAAAATTCTTTAACCTCTATAAAATTTAAACTTTTCTTCCTTTTTTTTAAAGCTTAAAAATAGGAGTCCTCCTATGTTATTTGAAATATTCACAGTAAATTTTCTCCAATGGAAAAATATGATAGGGACCTTAGTCTTTAACTGTGAGCCTGTCACCTTTAACAATAAAACGACCAACTTGTACAACAAAACAGGAGATGTTACTTTATACTAAATAAAACCTCCAAGGAGTTGCCAGCCCAGAATTTTGTCTCTGAATGTCTCACTTTAACAAAAGAGCTGTGCTAAAATGACTTCAGACTTGCTGTATTAAGGACATGGCCATGTGGCACAGGTCCAATTAGCTTTAACAGCAATACATCTGAGAAAGATATGTGGTGTGACTTGATAATTCATTTTTACAGAACTCTGTGTTGAGAAATAAATACAAGACATGCAGCATAGTCCAAAATAGGAACGGTAGACTGTAGTTACCAGGACAGTTAACCGTCTGGAGGACCTAAATATTATTCTTTTTTTCCTAGGGGACTACAGTTTCAAATCTTTTTTTCAACTAAGTCATAACTTTTTTTCTATCAACTCTCGATGAAAATAGTTGAACGTAATTTCCTAAACCTCGGGAAACAATTTAAATTGGAGATACATGTAGTAGTATATATAGATACTGCATATTTTATTCTTGTGTTATGAGCTTTTATCTTAAGGATACACAAAGTTTATACAAAATTTATATAGATGGTGAAAAAGTAGACTAGGAAAACAGTGCATGTCACTAGAAAATAGGAAAACATGACTTTTAGAATGAATGCACTATTAATTTACTGTGTGAGCTTAACCATGTAATTTTCTCTCCAAACTTTACACTGTTCATTGATTATTAAAAGCTAACACAGGATTTCACACTTCCTGAGGTATGATACTGGTGAACATTCCAATACTGTGGTTTTGTGCATTTCTTTTGGTAGAAACAGAAATGGTAATTAATAGTATGAATTAATATCATTTATTAGGCTGGTGTCTTACACTCCTTAATAAATTCTTCAGCTATTGAAAATACCATTTTGCTAGGTGCTTAGGGAGCTTTTACCGAGACCATCTTCATTAAGCAGAGGAGCTGATCCTAACAGGCCTCTGAATCTGACTGTGTACCTACTAATCTCACTTATACATTGTCTTGAGAGAAAATTGAGAACATTGGTAAGCAAACATCTTAAACTACTACTAGTGAAAGGGGACATGTAAATGTGAAGGGTAATGACATGCATAATGAATATCCAACTTCTTGTCCATCTAAAAGAGGCTAAAAGACAAAATTAAGGAAATGCTAAGTTCCTGAAACTCTTGCCTTGATGGCAAAGACCTGGTTTTGAGCTTGGGTTTGGCGCTTAGATGTGTAGCCTGTGAAACAATGTCATCACTACACATGTTCTGTTCTGGGAGGGAAAGTGCATTCTCTTTAATTTGGTTGAAATGTTTGTTATTGTGGCAGTGTTATGAAATCAATCTTAAAGGAGACACCAATTATGCAGCTTTATCCATGCAAATGGTAGTTTGTATTCATCCATGATTCAGGAGACTGCAGTGAAACAGGAGGCAAAAATCAAAGGCTACAGCTTCTGTTCTTCGGGTACTGATGAATTGTCTTACAAAAATATTAAAAACCTTGAAGTCTGAGAATGTCTGTTTCCCTGAAGAAAAGAAATGCTTTATCGTGATGGCTGAGGGCAGTATGTCCATGACAGTTCATCAATCTTACATAATCCATAAACATTCAGGATCTCACTTGATATTCCAAACACATTTTAGCATGTGCTTTGTATTGGAGGCAAAAAATTGTGAGATACCTTTCTCTAATTATATTCTTAAATAACAGATGAGATTATTTCCTAGACTGATACATTCAGTATCTTTATGTCTGCCATATGTTTAGAAATATTATAGGCCTGTCTTGAGAGGACTTTGTACAGTCATCCTTGCTGTTGAAGATCTAAAAAAATTATACCTAACTAGTCTTAACATATTTCAAGTATTGATCAGATTTGTAGGTCAGCACATTAGTTTCTTCTCAGCAGAAAGTTATAAAGCTGCAAGGGATATACTGTTTTGAAAATCAGCTGTTACTTCCCAGTACCTCTTAGCGTTCTGCAAGGGCATCCATCCTAAATCTGGCTCAGAAATGGCTGGAGATTAACAGAATTCAGGAAGAGCAGGCATTACGTATCCATCACCACTAGACTAAAGTGAGTATGGACAGTGTACACTTATGTAAACGTATGAAGTATCTAAAATAGATCCAAAGTCAGTTACATTGGACAAATTCCTTACTGCTGTGATTATTCAACAACAGCTTCAGACTCAGTTTATTTTGCTACCTGCTTTTTTGTATTATCCAGTAAATAAAATTTAGACTTAGCAGCCCATTTTCAGAGCTTTGCTAAGGGACTTGGCTGCACTGATAATCACCACTATTAATTAGGCACACAACTACATCTCTGTCTTGTGCTTTTAATAATAGAGTAATGAATTAATAATGAGTAGTAAATAATCCAGACCTTTAGAGGACCTTCTACACAGACTTATCACAAGAGCTTAAGTGCAGCTACTGCTAGGACAAAACATAGCACCTCTGTATGTCAGGGGTTGCACAAAGCCTGCATTAGGTTATGTTAAGGAAAGAAGGTGAAGAAGGAATCCAAATAACGCTGCATAAAAAATCTAGGGTAGGAGCTTTGAAACTGGAAGTGGTCAGGACAGGCCATTTAATCTCATCAACACTGAACAGTTTAGTTCTCTCAAGAGAGTATGGCTTTTCTGCTGGATTTTATTCAGAAGAAAGAGCACCACAGTCCAAAATGAGACTGCTGCCCACACCTGCTCGCCAGCCTTGGCCGCCAGTAAACTCACAGAGGGCTCTGCTTGCAGTTACATGGGCTAATGTGGGCTGACTCAAAAAGTTTAACTCCACGTCAATCCTGACAAAGAACAATTTGAGAACAAAGATGATTTTGCTACTGTCAGCCTGAATTTTTCCACCTTGAAATTGCATTTCATTTGGAAAGGTTTGCTCTATATTAAGCTTGCAAAATTATTTTGGTAGCATCCCTCTTGAAATCAGTAATTTTTCCATGGATTTTGGTGCAAAATGAGATCAGACTTCTAGAGTAATAGCTGTACTTGTTTGTCTTGCACATTAATACAGTTTTGATTTAATAAACTCGGGTATTTACATCGCTAATTTAGAATCCAATAGAGCAGTTAGCAACACAGTACAGCGTATGGGATAATCTTCACAATGTCACTGTTAATAGCATTGCCTGTGTAAATACAAGCTTTGATTGACACATTTTTGGTTGTCACTGTGTTGCATCTCAGCTGCTGTGCTGGAGCTTGATGCTGTACATCCTCAGTTTTCATTACAACATTGGATTTTTGCTAAGCGTGATGTTGCAGCTATTACTAGCCTAAAATTGAAATTGGTGCAAGTTCAGTTTAAAAAATATTTTCAGTTACTAATGGATTTACAAACAAATGTAATATCACATGCCCAAAAAGTCATTTTACCTAGAAAGTAATACACCCCTTCTTTTCACCCCCTTAATCATTTTATAAAAATAAATGAGCTTGGAAATTTTTCACTCAAAAGATTTAGGAATGCATAAGCTTTAACCTGAAGCACTTGGTAGAGATAATTTCTATCTAAGACAACGTTTTTGTTTGCTTGTTCTACAATCTTTCCTTAGGGTGAAAAGGGAACTGTAGGTGACCCTGGACCCAGAGGACCGTACGGCTTGCCTGTAAGTTGCGCATAGTTTGTACACACTGCGCTTTTCATCACTCCTTGATTAAACTTGATGTGCTTTATGACTGCTTTTCACCTAGTGATACAATTAGCTGGAAAAGGCAAAGGCAGATAATGATCCCTGCTAGTGCAAGGTCACTGCTCTGTATCACAGACTTAGATTTCTACCCATGCACTTGGTCATGCAAAAGTAGTGACACAGTGACACAGACCTGACACGAATCAGCAAAGGAGAGGAAATCCAGCATGCAAGGGCTTCTGCTTCTGCGGCCTGTGGTCTGGGGGCTGTGTGAGCGTGGCAGCAGTTCAGGATGAACTGTGGAAAGCTATGATTTTCTTAATGTCAATTAGCTCCTTGGTTTCCTGTGCTGCAAGGCTACTTCACCACTGTATTTCTGTTTTGTTTGATACTTCAGAGACCAGATTTGTTTTCATTTCTGTGCAGTGCGTTCAGAAGCAATTTGAGAGGTTCATTGGTGATTCATAGGTGGAGATGGTATGCTTTAAATCAACTATCCAAATGATATTGTGTTTCTGAAATATGAGTAAGAACTTCCTTTGGCCTAACGAGGACAGCGCCAATAAAATCAGTTGACTTACTCTATTTACTTTGCTGATGACTGGGTCAGGTGTGTAATATATGCATGACTATTCTATACTTTGACACAAGAAAAGCTGTGTAAATGTGTTTGGCCAGGCACAACAAGCCTTTGCAAGAGACTTGCAATGTTTCCATACTCTCTCCAGTCTAATCTATTTTGTTACTTAATTTAAACTTGAATACAAACTCGTGGTTTAATTGGATCCCTTTAGTTGGATCAGGACTCAATGACTAGAGACAGTTCTCAGGCTTTGGGGAGTGTTAAATCAGCTTGCAGTGCATGTTATTTGAAGTTCACTTTTGTGAGATAAGGAAAAAAATCCAATTTCTGTTTCCACTTCCTGTGAATTAAAAATGAAAAATTATAGACTTTTCTGTATTTTTAGTTTGCTCTTGGAATCTGCATACTACAAAAAAAATTTTACAGTCAAGTTATCAGGTCCTGGAAATGTTAAACACTGACAGAAATGTCCTTCACTAATGGCAATGCTGTGCCTACAGCCTTAGCAGCATGGGGTACCGCTGTACAGAAGGAGCGCAGAAGCTGGGCATCAAGGCAGCTGTTGGTATCACAGCTTAGGGATGCTAATGTAGTTTATATCGTTCTTTGGCAGGGCAAAGATGGCGAGCCTGGCCTTGATGTAAGTAATATGTATGACCAATACACTCTCAATGGTAGGTAAGCGTCTTTCAAGAAATAGCTCACTGAGAGTAACACCTTTGTTTCCCTTTAATGTGCATGCAGTACATACAGAGAGTGTGCTAAATGCTGCATTTGTTCTTTCTCTATGATAAAGAGGACAAAGATTATGCAGTATACAGCCCTTATCCACAGACCCCACCAGATACACTGTTTAGTAATACAAGTAGTTGGTTCTTTGGATGTCAATAGGCTGAAAAACTGTGCTTGGTAACAAAATATTCAGATTTTTGGCTCAGTCATAGAAAGACAAGGAGTCACTAACATTTGTTTAAGTAAATTAATCTTAACAAGAGAATAATTCCATAACCATAAAGGGATAAATTTCAAAATATAGGCTTTTTCCTTGGCATGCTAAAAAGACTTACTGAAAATCTTTTCCTCTACTCCTACACTGGTTTCAGACCTAACTTGGAGGAGTCTTTCCTAGAACGTACATATACTACATAGCATGGAATGTTGCCATTTTGAGTGATATGATTTCTTTCTGTTGCTGCCAAAATAACTCCACAAAACACTATGATTTACTTGCCTCACATGCTGTCATGTGCATGCATGTGTGCACACATAACACATGTACAAAGCATGTAGTAAAATCATCTTTTTTTATGTTTTCCAAGAGTATTTGAAAGCTTAACCTGCATGTGAATAAAAGTCGACCTATCCATTTTGTTTTTATAGGGTTTCCCTGGTCCTCGAGGAGAAAAGGGTGATATAGGAGAAAAGGGAGAAAAGGTGACCACAGCGTTATTAACTGTTGCTTGATTCCTCAGCCTAGTCAGTTCTGCTGTCTTTATGCTATAAATTGTCCCATTAAATTTATCTTTGTTTTACTGTGTGCCAAAAGGCAGGTCACAGGTACATGCTAAGCAAAATCATGAAAAACCACGAAAATTTATGCACAGAACTAGTGATATCAACGTGTCCCTAAACACAGCTTCTTTTTAGAATCATTTTCTCCAATCCATCCTACACTCGCTGAAAATCCTTGTCAGCCTGAAATTTTTAATGCAGACATCACTGAAATGTGTCATTGTGGTAGTAATTTTATACTGAAGACCCCAACTCTGTTCCCTGGCAGTGTTTGCAGTATAACTGCTGACCCTAGTGTATCACGCCTGTACACACTACCTGTCCCACACCAAATGGATAACGACAGGAACTGTTTACATTTCTATTTTTGGCAATGTCTTATTTGCAATTAAGTACTTTGTGATACTTATGGATTGAAATTAAATCACATACGCTACCTTTCTGGTAAACCAGCTAGACAGTGAAGGTAACAGAAACAGCCTAACTTCATTTGCACTGTCCAGACACAGTGACATAGAAATATGTTTAGTAAAAAGCAATTTAGGGCTAAATGCATGCAGAGAAAGCTAATGTGAAAATCTCCTCTATTTCTAACCAACACAGAGCCCAGTTGCTAAAAATGCTGAATTACCAAGCCACTTAATATTAAAGCCCATATGCAAAGCAGGTGATTTTTCTATCTCAGACAACTATTTTGCCTAGCTGACATGTACAGAGTTATACGAGGACCACTTCCTATCACGATATCTGAAACAAGAAGCAGGGTTAAAAAATCACCATGGCTGTTTGAATTCATCTCCTTTTCTTAATACTGTCAGGCAAAACACTTCCCAAGAATGCATTGATAAGGATACTATGTAATGTATCCTACCCTTCTGTTCCTTGTTATATTGCTTATTTTAAGCTCAGAGATCACTGGTAAGGTACTGATTTTGAAAAACAACTGTTGCTTAAGCAAGTGCTCTATGAATATTATAAAGGCAGTGTCTGACCTGGCAGAGTAATCACAATGAATGGTGAGCTCTTGCTTGCTGTCAAAGACTACAGATCTTTCTGTCACAAGCAAATAGCTTTATTTTTTGAGAGTAGTTATTAGTAGAAAGGTGTAACAGATAACTGCCAGCTCTGATAGATGACTGGCAAAATGGCCAGCCTGTGCCTAGTGGGAGATTCGGTAGGTGCCAACCTGAATGAGGTTAACAGTATGTTCTCATACTGGGATACATTAGAGGAGTCATGTCCAGAAGAATAAAATAAGTTATTCTCTAATCAATCCTAGTGAGGTTGCTTGAAAACTGCAGGTGGTGTTTTCAGCCTCCCAGTTCAAGAAAAACTTGAGAACTTGGAGATGAAGAAGGCTACCAAGCTGACAGGGGGCTGGGGCACGTGCAACCAGCAGAAGAGGCTGGAAGGATGTGCACTGGCTCGGTCTGACAAAGAGGAGGCCAAGCTGCTTGAAGGGGAGGTACAAAGATGGTGGAGCAAAACTCTTCTGGTTAATGGCAAATGGGAAAACACAGGACCATGAGCTAGCTGCTCCTGGGAGGCTGAGAGTGGCTATGAGGAAAACCTTGTTCACTAGGAGGGCAACGCAGCACTGGGACAGTTTACCCAGACAGGTGGCTGAACCACTGCCCAAGGAGGACTGCAGGACCTGCTCTGGTCTGACCCAGTCTGGGGTCAGGGAATCGTCCTGCTCAGGGTACAAAGTTAGACTAGGTCACGTGCAGAAGTCCCTTGCAACCTGACCTTTAAGACTCTATGTTTCCTTGTACAGCTAGAGATAGGCAGATAAAATACAGCCATCAGAACCTCAGATCTCTGGAAGAAAAGCTGGAAAAACAGTTGGCTTGTACAAATATGATATCACATGAAAATGGAACAGCTGAGATTCTTGCACTCAGGATGTAGAAATATTTTAAAGTCCTAGAGTCCAGCATGCTGCTTTTGAGTGTTAGTTGATTATTCCCAGAAACTGACTAAATAGCTCGAACATAGGCCCTCCAGTTCCAAGAGGGCAAGGGAGTTCTACATGTGAATTGTGTGTGGCCACAAGGCACGGTGAGGCTGGTTCTGGCGCTTAGTTGTGATTCAGGCTGCCTGTGTAGCCTTGATCTGCTGGGCTGCAGGAGTCTGGTGCCCCACCCCCCTAAAAATTTGGGAAAAGGTGAAACTTGTTTCTTGAGGAGAATGCATGGGATAAAGTACTTAGCAAATCTGACAGATGTTTCAGAAACCACATTATCTTAACAGTGTTCAGGTTAAAAGGATTGCCAGAAAATCTGTAAAGCAAAAATGGAGATGTAATCTCTGCATTAAAAATTCCTAGAATATTCAAAGCAAATTAGAAAGCAAAGGAAGTTCTTTCTTAGTGAAAAATTGGTGAAGATACAACTGAGACCTCTGGGAAAGAGACTTCAGTTTCACAGTTTCAACACATTTTTTCCAAAGGTGAGGGAATACTTGTTACTTGCAAGTAAACTGGTTTTACCAAAACCACCTCAGCTGCATCAACTGTTCCTTTTCCAAATGGAAGGCTGACTCTCAAAAGACACAAAGTAATGCAATTAATAGAAGCTTTCATTATAACAAATTTTCTCAGTTCTGGTCTTTTTCCTCATGTTAATTGCTAAATATCTATGACCAAATTTGTGTAACACTACCAATTTCAACAGAGATAAACCAGTTTACAAACTGAGGGTCCAGCTCACGATTTCTTGGTTTTTAAATATTCCTTACAGTATTGGCTGTTAGACTGACATCGCACAAGGTGAGATTAGCGAGTTTCTAGTTAAGAAACTTAGAGTTGCATTGCAAAACTCTATATCATTATTAACATTTTATTAAGAACCAGTGACACAGTTTTTTCATAGACACACTATGATAGGTAGGGATTATATCTTTACTTCTTCAGTTTGAGATGAGTTCTAGACTGATGATTTTTATTGTAACTTGTCAGTAGATCTGCTACAGTGAAAGCAAGTCAGTGTTTGCATTATAATGTCTGCTTAACTTGGCTGTAAAAATAATTTTTAAGTGTTCTAGCTGTAATTACTTATATAAAATTATGGTCCAGGAGCACTCGGCCTGAAAAAGGTTTGTACAATTGAATTTCTATTTGCAGGTTGTATGAATAAAATTAAAAAAAAAAAAATCTTTTAAAAAAGGAATTGCCTTTAACAAAAGGTAGACATGGGGTTGTGGGGAGAGGGAGGGAAGAGGGCCCTGATCCCAAATGTGCAGTTGTGTCTCTTGTAATAAATATTGACAGAGGAGTACGATGTATCACAACAGTGGCTGGAAGGGCACCATCCTTACCACCCAACATTCCGCACTGATGAAAATCTATGCATGTGAAGATCAGAGATTGTTCCGACCATAACAGTGTTTCAGAAGTGCCACAAATTTGTATTTCTCTAGGCACTGAGAAAGGGCAGGAAGGATTTATTTTAATCTTCATCAGATATAGGTTTTCCATATCTCCTATGGATCTCTGTAGTTCAGAGCAAGGAGGTGAAGATTAAGAGACAAGAACTCAGTCTGCCAAAAAAAGTAGTAAAGTATTTAGAAAATCCAGACCATTCTCTACACAGATGACTGCTGCATTGTTTTGAATAAGATTGTAGGTTTGCCCTGCAAAACTGGAAGTTTAAATAGTTGTCTGCTGACTTGTAACACAAGTTAAAGAATTAAAAGTCCTGAAGATAAAAAAAAAGTCAGAAACCAAACTGTACTGTCCGTTTTCAGAATATTTTTTGGAGTATGTCCATGCTCTGTGCTTGCATACACTCGCAGCAAATATATTGGCGTTAACATCAAGCACAAATAACATGAGATTTGACTCTGAAATTGTTGGGCTTCTGTGCTATACTGTTGTGTTTGCAGATTTAAGATGAAAACCTAGCCAATTTACAGTTCCTGACTCCCGGGGATTTTTTTTACATGACAGTCTCATAATTTGGTAAAGAAGGGTAATGTTTGGGTTGATGTTTCCCTAAATATTATCCTGTGACTTTTTGGCACACAGACAAGGTAGACAAGAAACTCTGTTCCTATCGTGTCATGAATGCAGTATGTTTTGTTCACAGAAAAGTTTTTTTTCATTTGAATGAGTCAAGTATGCTGTGATATTAAATGAATAATGTGCTTTCTTTTCTTTTTTAAATATGATATAGCTAATTAATTGTGTAAAAAGAATTTTTCTCTCTTGTTAATGGATTAAGTCTTTCTGTACTGGTGTGGAACTATTTAAATGTCTATGTACTATGCTTCACCAAAATCCGTCTGTCTTTCCAAAGGGGCATTCCTTCCTTCTCCTTCTACCTTCATTCCTTACAATTCCTCTGTCTTTTTTACCCTTTTCCTCACAAATTAAATCCTCCCAATAGCCACAACCTCGCTTGCTGGTTCTCCAATATCATACTAATTTTCCTATGACTATTTTTCCCATTTCTTTGTGATATTCCTGATTTACTCATCCTTCCTATCCCATTTTTTACAATCCTAGTCCAATTTGTTTCTTTTTTTTTTTTTAACAGAACCTTTTATGATTTTTGTGAAATTGAGAGCAAACCTGAAACTCATTTACCATTGTGATCAACTGGTGTGAAATCGATTATAAAATGAACTCTCTAAACATTTTATACTGCTTGAAGGTGAGGTCTTCTTTGCAGGTAGCTTTGTTGAGGGAAGTCAACTCATTTCCATGAGTAATTAAAACATTGTGAGTTTTATATCTTAAAAGAAAACTCACTATGAAATCAAAGGACTGAATTTCAGTAAAATAATTAGATGAAATGTTGCCTGCAGTAGAGGGACCATTTAAAATTTGGAATATTTAAATAAAGAGTCTAATTATCACTTCTGATTACTCTATGATACCAAGACATTATGAAATCATTGAAAGTGTCATAGCACCTCTCCATCAAGCAGCTTGAATGTTTTAATTCCTGTAACAGGGTTTGAAATGGTTGTGTTGTATTTGGAATGACAAGAGTGCACCCTCAGTAATGTCTGTGGATTTCTGTCAACACCACTAAGAACAGGATTTGTCCCAAACTCTTACCGGAATGCAAAGGGTCAGTTCAGCAAAGGCCAGTTCACCCATGACATGGCACCATGGAAGCTGATAGAATTTAGCCAGAGACCAGCCATCCTTGCAAAGCATCCGTGCCACAGGCCTTTTTTTCACAGAGACTGAGCTGATGTACTCTGCTACTGCAAAGTCACTTCTGACTAGTGACAAATCTAGGGAAGCTGACAAATTCAGCTTACCGTGCATGTGCACTTCAGTACTACCACTTAAAACAAAAAGGAGACATCTTACTGTGTGGATGTGGATGGGGAGGATTTGCAGATTTGCCTCTGTCTCAAGAAATCAGTGATTTCAAGCCCTGTTCTAGGATTCAAAACATTCATAATACTGATATGAAATACCAACACAAACTAATACCGACTGATTGCAGTTCTTGCTTGTGATCATGTAATTTATTTTTCCACATAATGCACCATCCAAACCAGAACACAGTGGTAAGTGTCCTTTCAGCTCTCCATTGGCTTAAAAAGAAAAAACCCAAACTTTTAAACCAATATTTCTTTAATTTTTTTTTTTCCAAAAGAATGAAACTTGTTTTATCCAAACCATTGTATCCACAGGGGGAAAAGGGAAAGAAAGGCAAAAAGGGGCCTAAAGGGGAGAAAGGAGAACAGGGTGCTCCTGGATTAGATGCACCTTGCCCATTGGTACGTCTCATTTGTGTATTGGACAATCGATTGCCCTGCTGTAGACTGATGGAATAAGAAATGAGGGGAGAGGAACGAGCACCAGCTACTGTGTCACCTGTTACCCATTGTTAATGCAGTATCTTAAGTTCTTGGCAAATTCTCAAGCAGTCCTTGTTTGTCAACCTCCTCGTTTGGTTTAAAGCACCATACTTAAGACCTTCAGACTAAATTTGTGGCTTTTGTTGGTGCTTTATTTCATTTTCTACCAAACATGTTGGCAAGAAACCAAATTTTGGATGTGCCAGAGTCGTCGAAATTGTGCCACGGTGGTCAGCTTGCTCCTCTTGCCTCTCTGTTGTTATTTGTTCACTCCAGCTAAGTCAATACTGAAGGCATTTCCTTGATAGTAACATTGCAAGTTAATCTTTACAAACAGGGATTCCGTGGAATTAAGGGGGAAAAAGGGGAGCCAGGCCAGCCTGGTCTGGATGGGCTGGATGCCCCTTGCCAATTGGTACAGTATTTCTCTTTCCTACCAACCCTGCATGCAGTTCCTTTGTTTGTAGTCAGCCATTCTCAATGTAAAGTAATGTTTTTCTGAGCTGACTTTACATTATTCATGTAATACATGCATGTGCATGAACAAACCAGTTGCTTCAGTGATCCTAACGGCAATGAGAGAACACACATTTTTGTTGACACCTCAAACCTAACTCTCAGTAGTTTGCTCCCACATCACATGGCAACTTGTAAGTTTGTGTCCTTCCTACATTTTCCCTGAGAATCTTTGGTTTGTTATTTTCCTCACAAAATACCTATTGCCTTACTCACCCTGAACGCAAGTCTTTGTAGAAATCCAGCACAACCTCCACCTCCACCTCTAATCAAGTCTGATGACTTCTGTCTGCACTGGCTCAGTTCTTCACCCTAGCCTGCCCCAGAGCTACTCTGCACCCTGGACTTCCTTTCAAATCCATGCAGTCTTAGGTGCATGTTTTCATGATTTGGTCAAATGAGTGTCATGTACAGAACGATGTAAATATTAGTTCTAAAAATCAAGTCATAGCTTTCCATTAAAACAAGCTGGAGCCTGATCTCCCAGGCGTTACCCAAGTAATATTCTTGGTGCCTGGCCTGTTAATCAAATAGTATTCAAAGAGATCTGGAAATGAAAAGCTTACCTGAGGTTTGTAAGAAGATAACAGTCTGCAGCCCAAACCCTCACTGTCTTTGTTATTTAACGTCTTCAATTTAATGGTCTTACCCTTGGAACTTACTTTCCTGGAATACACACGACACTCCCCACCCTATGTTAGCATGAATTCAAGTTCCCACCTATACTAAAATGCTACTTGTTGACCCTCTCCCTTGTACCAATCTGGCAACAGTGATTTTTATTTAATGGCAAAGTAAGTTTAAATTCTTTACCATTTAAAAAAAAAAAAAGGAACAGTACATACACATATCCTAAAGATACAATGAAAATTTTCTTTTTAATTGTTCACAGTAAAATTTGATCTGCATGTTCTGATATTGTTTGGTGGTTAAGCACGGTTCTCTAAGATGAATGTTAAATTAAGTAGATTTTGTTTCAACTATAGCACATCTAATTTGAAGTCAGTGGATTTTAATCTTAAATACATAGTCCATTAAGATTATTCCATAGTCCATTTTGTTTGCTTCCAATTAATGGTAACCATATCTCATGTTTTGTTGGGGATAATCAAGCATGCTTTTGTAATTCAAAAATGTTTCTCTGTCTCTATATTATCATTTATATCTGGAGATTCACTAACAGTCATTGATGGATGAAAAATACTGCGTTCATAGGTAATTACTAGAACAAGCTGCTAAGCAAACAGCACTGTTTCTTGCCTTAAGCAGCAAGCCATTCCCACCAGATTACATACAAGCACATTAAAAATTCTCATTAACCACTACCTTCACATGTAAAGTAAGATAATAAGTACTGTTATTCTATATTCTAAAAAATGTCAAGGCCCAATCTTTTTTTTTTTTTTTTTTTTGCTCATTGTATAGTCTAATGACATAGTATCTGCTCCTAATTCTGAGCTTACAACTCTCTGGATAAGCTGTATACCAATGTAAATTGGAATGAGTTTCATGAAAAGCAGTATGACTGTGGTCAAAAGTTGGCTCTGATCTTACTGGACACATGAAGATATGTGAAAGCAGGGTGGTGACAGAAAAGAAATGGAGTGACTCTCACTAGCATAAGAAGAAATTAGATGGCCATATTGTCCAAGTGATGAAATAATCATTGCTTCCGTACTGCCCTCCTCTTACCACTGACATCTTCTTCCACTATGTCAGTTGAGGTATGTTCAGGCCTTAAGATTTTGCTGCTTCATTTAAAAGCTAAGAATGAAACTGAATAGAAAATACCCAAATTTGAGTCTCACTATCTTATCATTTGATTAACTTTGTACTAGGACCCATAAAACACAATATCCTCCAGATAAAAGTGATAATATCTTTTTGCTCATTGATCTGGTACATTCAGCTACAGATTGTTGTGAATAACAGATTATATTTAAAATAACGTGCAGCCTGAGCTCTAACAGCAGTATGAAACTGATGAAGATGTTCTAATGATTTAGGGGGAAAAAAATTCTTTATGGCAGAGAGGCACACATATGTATTTACAGTGTAAACCTTCTCTCCTTTGGCTTTTCCTTCTTGAAAACAAGAGAGGAAATAAGTTAGGAACTGGTAGCTACTTACTAGATAGTAAGTCAGAGCTGCTTCAGCTGTTCTAACAGATATTGATGGCTTATCTATACTATCAAACTTAACTATGCCTTTTTTTGTTTTTCCTCCCTCCCCTTGAAACAGGGTCCCGATGGATTACCAATGCCTGGCTGTTGGCAAAAGGTAGGATGCGCAGAGCTTTTTTCTTTTCAGGGGCAGTACATCCTCGGCACACAGAAAAGCCTGTCACAGTCATACTGAACAGTATCAGAATATACTTCAGAGCCTCTCACAACACAGAACAAGGCCTCTCCATCACAGCAGCTGGTGTGCTAAGGTTGTAAAATATGTAGAAGTAATAACTCATTGAGGCAGAAACAGTTGGCATTAGATTTCTGGAAAGTCTACGACTTTTCTCATTCATATGAAGACTCACACATACTTTGGTTTGTGCACATGACCACTGCTTCCCATTCTTTATAAAAGCTCATGGGTAGGGCATTTTTTCAAATATTTATATTGATCTCTTAGATTATTTTTCTGGGACACGTAGAACAGCAGTGCATCCTGTCTTTCTCTTTGCCTTACCTTTCTATTCTTCAGTACATTCTCTTGGCTGTTACATTGTATGCTAATGTTAACTGACAACACTATTTCAGTAAAGATTTAACCTAGGCAGTGCTAGATTTAAAAACAGAGATTTCAGACTAATCTAAATGGAAGGATACTTGTGTACATTTGAAAACATAAAGCATACATGAGACCCTGGGCGTGTTTATCTCTGAAGAATAGCCGGTGCTGAGGAAATAGCTATCCATATTTGCAACTCTGCTATATCTATGTATTTGGAATAGAAATTTGAAATAGAAATTTACTAATTTGATTAATCTGTATCTCTTTTTGTCTTTGCAGTGATGAATCTAACCTTACAAGCATGAAGTTGTGTATATAATGCTCCACTTTTTGTATTTATAGTTGAAAACTGAAAATTTGATTTTACAAGTCTGAGATATGTTTACATGTAGCTGCTTCTACTTGTTTGCAATAGTCCATGTGTACATCTTGTTTTCACTCATATCTGCAGTTAGATGATACATAACTGCAGGGTAAACCTGCAGAGATTCTCTCTCTAATGAGAGAGAGATATCTCAATACAAAGATCAATAATAGAAATCTGATTATTTCTGTAAATTCTTATATTTTGGCTTGTGGACCTACATGGACAATGAGTTCCATGAACTAGTTTACAAGAAATTGTGACCAAATAAGAGCAAAATGCTATGAAATGTACTGTACCAGCTGCCGTTGGAGTTTACTGACTTGGCTTCCATGTCCATCTTAAACACTTCACTGATTCATGCCACCATATCTGCTTGTACGGACTAAAAGCATGAATTTGTGTGCCAAACCTGCTTGTTGTGTGATCATGTCACATGCTAAATGGCTGCTCACAGTGACCTTTGATTCCAGCTTCTGAATTGTTTCCTTTTGTCATCTCAAGGGAGTCACACCATGGCTTATTGCTAAAAAGAGATAAACCAAAGGAGGATAGAAAAAGGCCTTGAATTTTTGGGGAATAGAGTTCCAACTGCAGGTGGATGGCTTCCAGTCTTGCGGGTCACTTGGTCCCTTTGATCAAAGAGGGTCCTGCCTGTTAATCAGCGTCGGTTTGCCTTGCACTGCTCATGGTTGTGAAGACATTCACGATAGGCCCTGTCGAGTCCTTAATCAAGAAGGAAAGAAGTTTGAAGAAGAAACCAGACTTCTCTGTGGGTTGTTTGAAAAGGTTACAGAGGTGCTGCAAGGGATCATTTGATGGCAGACACCACCTGAGACCAGAAGCTTCTCAACCTTGTTCAAGGATGGACAGAGTATGTACTCTGCATATTGTGTTTTGGGACTGCTGGAGGAAAAAGCATTCTTGTGGCAGGGATGAATTGGAACATCCTCCAGAGGAGGAGGATAATGGAACTGACCAGAGACATTATGTACCATGGTGTGGTTTTCAGGTGATTCAGTTTAAATTACACAAATCTAGCTGAACTTCTTTGCAGAATTTTGGAAGCTATGGTTAATTTTGTTACCTTTTCCCATAACTGTTGCCATAAAGGATGCATTTCAATAATGTATTCAACATTTGGAGTGATGGTATTGAAGAAAATACTTCAAGCCACATGTTCATCTTGTTTCAGTATTAATGGTTTTTATTTCAGAGTCTTTGAAGCCTTTAAGTCTAAAAAGAAAAAAAAAAAAAGAGTTTATGTTTGTATTTCACAGACTGATTTATTCATCTTGTTCCTTTTCTGCTGTTACAGTGACCTTAGTGGACATTATTACTCAAAAAACATTGGAGAGAAACAAGTCTGTGTGATTACGGCTGCACACTTGTCATCGCACTACACTGTTAAAGGTGTCGATACTTCTCCACTTCTGTTCAGATGACTAGCTTTCTAGAGAAACGTTGGCAACATTTTGCTTCCCCACTTTTTCTATTGCTTATTTTGTGCACATTTGTAGTTTTTGCCATGAAGTATTTTTTTCCAGTTTTGAGTCTTCATATGGTGCGCTGTAGTTAGTTTGAGAGACTAGTTTATGAGAAATGGTGCCATATTTGGCAGATGGAAATTCTTTTTATATCACTTCTGTTCCTAGTGTATAGCAGGATGATCACAAACTTCTTTAGTTACTTTTCCTGAGTTGTCTTTCATACGTAGACCAAAACTGAAGTTGAAGACAGCCTGTCTCCATCCATGTGAAGGCACCTTGCCCTTCATGGAATACATATTTTTCTTTGCTCCATCATTTCTGAATCATGAGAAGATGGGGACCTGCTGTGGTTGCACTTTTTGTATTGCTTCACAATCTCAATCAATGGAAATGCCACTATAATGCAGTCTTTCACTTTGCTAAGTCTTTACTGTCATTTTGGTATATCAGAGACAAAACCAGCATTTCATAGGGGAAGATCTTCCACAGATTTTTAAAACTAAGAATTAGTTTAGTGGCCTCCATCTAGTAGTACCTTATTAATAAAAACAAAATTCCAGCACTATATAGATATATATACTGAATTTATACATATTTTTACTGATCAATTCCATCTTTCCAAAAATAAACAAGTGTTCATAGATACGAGGAAAAATTTCTTTGCTTAAATTTGCAGACGTGCAAGTATCAACCTGTTTCAATAATCATGATACAATAGTAAAAGCCTTCATGTGGCATAGACTGAATGTAAAACGTTAATAATCAGAGTGCTACAGCAGTAATGTGAATGAGGGACTTTCCAGAAAGCGGACGAGTGGAGCAGCATGGAAGCCCTCCAGCTTGGCAGTTTCAGTCTGCTTGTTTAAGAAGCGCTGCCTCAAAAAAAAACCGGCTGAGGAGCAAGCTGCCCACCTAACAAAAGTGAGTCTCTTATGCCTATGTCCTGACTTGGCACATTTGGCTAGGTATATTATAGACATGATGACTAGTAGTTGAATGTTTTTTATAAAATATCGAATACTGGCAATCATACAGTAAGATGAAATATTTTTTGAATGTCCTCAGAGTATTCAAATGCAAAATCAAGTAGAATGTTTATTATCTGGCTAGGTGTTTTAGCAATTCCATACCAAGACTGTCCAGAAACACAACTCATTTAAGAAATAGCAACAAGATAAAGAGCTATTAAATGCATGCTGTTATTAGCACTTTCATAGTTTTTAAATTTCTGTATCTATATTTTTAAACTGTCCTCGTAGCATCCCTTTCTATATGAATCAATAAAGCTAGCAGAACCTTGGTTCATGATTTCTTCATTCAGAAAATACAGACGCTACTGTTAAGTGTTAGTCAAAACTCAGTTTTCTTTTAGCACCCTGACACTGAGAACTGCTGAAGAAATACTTAAGCACCTTTATTCAGTTTCTTTTCTGTCTTGTAAATTAATTTCTTTCTTTAACTCCTGCCAGGTAGGAATACTTTTTTTCCCCAAATAATCTAACTGAATTTTTTTAAACTTCTGTATTGTTCAATATCATGAAAGGTTCATTCCATTTAAATGACCATGGGTGAACAGCAGATAAACAATTAAATCTGACAAGCTAAACTACATACATAGCTTTGACATTAAGATTTGCATCTCAAAGATTGATTTGAAATGAAACCTAACAGTATCTAGAAAAGTGGCATGTTCAGTACAAGAAAACAAAATAATTTAGTTTAATATTTCATCAAGAAAAGCACCCTGTGAAGACTTGCAACATGTTTATTTTGCTGAAAAAGCAGCTATTTTTGGTGCTAGTATATCTTTTCTCTTTTGACGGCAAAGCTACAGTTTGAAACACCTGTGTGTTGTTGTATCTTTTAGTAGCATTCCTCCAAATAGATATGATTTATTTTGTTTAGTTTGTGACAGGAACAGTAGTTCCTCTACCAGTCTTTTCAGTGGTAGAAATGTGTAGTGGTATTAGTCTACACAGTTTCTATATCCCTGACTTTTCAGGTATAATTAATTCTTGTTTCTTTGAGAGTTTTCAGTATTTGTTTCATACCAAGTTTTGTAATCTGTTACTGCAGTGTGCTATAACCATATTGTGCAGAAGTCCTGCTACAGAAGCAGCAAGTCTTTTAAGCACTGTATGGAATATGTCTGACATACATGGTCCTTGTCTTCATATTCATAGATTAGCTATGGGGAATCTTTCTTTCAGGATGCTTTGGACACCTTTTTATTTTTTCCTGAGGTAAAGCATGAAAAGTTAATTCATGGAACAATGATACAATGTATTTTTTGACTTATATTTTTATTTATTGCTGATTTTGATGTCGTGTTCTGATAGTGTAGCAAAGCAGAATGACACTCTTCATCCAGCTATTTATATATTCTTTTAGTGTACTGTGTCAGTAGTATGAATGACTTTCAGAATCATCAAATCCATATACCTGCACATGTGTAAAGTACAGAGCTGAAGAAGGGAAAATTCTTAAGATTGATGTGCAGTGCGGAAAGATAGCATTGGCTCCACTGAGCACTACCCTTGTGGAAGAGTGCATGTGAGCATCAATTACCCAGTTACACCAGCGGAAAAGACAATGCAACCCCAGTGGAGATAAGCAGACCTCTGGTCCTTGTGGGAAGGTGGTGCTGCATAAGGCTGGGGGCCGTGTTGTAAGATGTGGTTTGGATCCTGGATCACGTTAGGGTTTGGAGAGAGTTGTCCCACTGACCACCACAGAACAGGGATTGTAAACCTGGGCTCAGCCACGCAGGGCTCTTCACTTGGCTGTGCATCCCTTTCCCCAGCAATGAAATGGGAAGAGCGATGCATCCTTCCCCTGCAAAGCGCAGTGGGATGTGCAGAAGGAAGGACCCAGGTATTGTGCTTAGTAGCAAGGGGAATATTATCAACTTCAGCAGTGTGGTTTTGCTTACATCAGGACCACTTCAGCGAGTAAAAACTGCAGAGATCCTCCCAGTCTTTTGAATGGGATCAAGATGTTCAAGGCATGCAGAAGCAGACCTTTCCTTTCAAATTTCCCAATCTCTGCCACTTGACCATCTTAAATTACATTTTTTATTCTCTGTATTTTACCTAATGAGAGACTTACATTTTCATACTAAAGAGTCACACAAAACACTAACATGTGCCAAGAATAGTGGCAGTCTAATTTTTAGTCACTGCAAAAAATTATTCAATTTCAGTGACCAGAATTAAAACTAACATCTGATTAATTTTACCCCCCCTTTGTGCAACTTGTTTTTGTGGATTTGAATGTTACTGTAATGTACAAAGGAAGGTTTTCTTGCACCCTCTGTTATTGAAGTATTTTACATGGTGGTTGGATTCATTAAATGCTGTTAGAAACAAGTGCCTGCCACCATCGCTTCTGACAGAATTTGAAAAACATACTCCACAAAACAAGTAGAGTTTGCATTAAAAAAAAAGGATTTGGAGTGTTGTTTTTGTTTCATTTTGGTTTTAAATGCATCCAATTATCAATGCTGCTTGGAAATTGAATTTTCTTTGGAAAACAGGGGGCCTTAACTTAACCTGGGACCGTTAGTGTTTTACTTGTTTCTATTTAAAAAAGAAATTGTATGAATTTCCCAGATACCATTGGTACTTGCACACTTCTCTGAAGTATTATGAAAAGTTGGGTTGGTAGAAGAATGTTTTACATATCGTTAACATATATGTGGATATTCTTATATTATTGTACATGTTTGGGAAAATATCACACAACTTTTAAAATGTCACTAAGATGTATGTATCTGACTTTTTCCTTTGGAAAATATTATATATTTTTATTTGTATTTTTTACTTTTTTAAGTTCATTAATATGTGCCGTTATTTTTGTATTGGAAATGGTCTCATAAATGCAGTAGAAGAGAGAAAAATACAAAGTAAGGTAATTTGGCAAGGATTACAATGCTTGGGGGGAAAAACACATGGGTCAGTATCATATTATCAATACTACAAATATTCCGAGTGTCTTAGCATTGTAAATATGTCACGAGACCTCTTTTGACAAATAGTGTAAAGAATTGCAAGGTTTTAATCACCCATTTTAATTTGTTATTAATTACCACTTTCTTGTGGCCTCTGGTCTTGACTTAATTGAACCCGATCAAACAGCATGCTTTTGTTTTTATTATTAAAATTTCTCCTTGTTTTTCGGTTGAATACTGTTTTGTTTTCTTTCAGTTTTGTACTTCGGGTTTTGTTTCTTGCTTGTGAGAAGTTGATCTTCAGAATTATTTTTACACTATTTATGATTTATTTTCATAATGTAAAAAGTGTGTAATTATTAAAATATTAATCCAACCGTTGGTGCTGATTTTGCATAGTTATAAAGTTGTTAGTGTAGGTGCAAAAAATTGTTCTAGTCTGTCTGGATTGGAAAAAATGTGTGCTGCACTGTGCTAATCTGTAGTCTGAAATCTGGTGCGGGTCCTGTGAGTCAGTATTTACAAAGACGCAAAAATCAGGGCCTTTGCAACCTGTTCCATTTTCCTACAGTGTGCAATAAAACA